>NW_025763695.1:0-370803 GCF_020744475.1 Fusarium redolens | reverse complement strand
TAATAACTTATTTATATTATAACCTAATAAGGGAAGTGCTTATATTATATAACCTACTAATAATCCTGCTAATTATATAATAACTTATAATGAAACCCTATAATACCTATAAGCCTTGTAATATAGCTTATAATATTAACTTATAACTTATTATAACCTAACTTATAAATGCTATAATCTATTATATTATATATATATATTTATTTAGTAATAATAAAACTTAGCTTATTAGCTATTAATAAAACTTCTTTACCTTAATAAGCCTAACTTAATTATAATTATTAAAGATATAATACTTATTATTACTTAATATAAATATCTTATAACTTTATAAAAAACCTAATATAAACTAATTTACTTATTTAAAACCTATTTTATTATATATTAATAGCTCTTATTTAAAATTATTATATTAATAATTAAGTAATATATATTATTAAGATATTTAGTAATACTAATTTAATATTTCTTTATATTAAAATACTACTTAATATTATTAAAATAATAACTAAAATCTAATAACTTTATAATATTATTTATATTTTATAAGCTTAGGTAAATATATATCCTGCTATAACTATTAATAAAGGCAGTAATAAATAAGACTTAGGTAAAGTACTTAAGCCTCTTAAATTAAAACCTTTAGAGGCTAATTTGCTAATATAATCTTATTCCTAACTTAAATAAAGGCTTATTTTATCTTTATAAAAATAAGCTAAATACCCTTATAAAGAAACTCTTATGTATTATAAGCCTAATTTAAAGAGATTAAAGAATTAGTTTAAACCTATTTTAAAGACTTCCTTAAAATAAAGAAAAATAATAAACTAAATACTTAAAATATTTAAAACTAAGGAAATTTTAAATAAGCCTTAAAAAACTTTAAAGTAATTAATAAAAATAATAAGTTATAATAAAGTTACTTATACTTAAATAAACTAAGTTATATATACTTACTTTATTAAGTTTTAATAGCTTATATTTAAGACTAAATAAAATAATAAAGCCTTAATAAAAATTTACTATAAAAGAATTAAGGAAGAAGTTAAAAATAAACTATATCTAGTTATAAACTTAAAAAAGGTCTAATTATATATATTATTATAATAATTAAGATTAATAAATAATAATATAAATAAAAAGAAAAAAGTAATTCTAATAAGGTAATAATTAACTTATATTACCTTAATTAATAATATAATAATAATATTAAAATAACTTTTAGAACTAAGGCTAATAATAAGGTAATTATTAAAATAATACCTTATATAAAACCTAAATAAAACCTATAATACTTAAAGCTATATAATAAGGTAATAAGGGAAAATAAGATATATTTAATATAAATACTATAACTATAACTAATTTAGATATATAATATAATAATGCCCTAAATTATAAAAACCTTAATAGTAAAACTAAGGTAAGTAACCTTTTAAATTAACTTAAGCTTTAGTAATAACCTAAAGTAAGTATAATATAGTTTTATATTATAAGTTAACTTTATAAAACTATTACTTAAAACTATAAGAAAGAAGAAAAGAGAACTGCTTTTAAAAAGGAAAATAATAAAGACTTTATAAAAATAAAATTAATAATAACTATTATTATAAAAAGATAAAAGATTTAAAATAAAAAAAATACTTTTAATAAAAATAAAAAAAGAGATAATAATAAAAAAGGATAATAAAAAAGGTAATAAATAATAATAACTAAAAGTTTTAAAAATAATATAATAAAAAATAATAATTATCTTTAATATAAATAAAAAGCTAAATTAATTAGTAAAATAAATAATATCCTTATTAAACTATAATAATAAATAAGCTTTAGAAAAGGAAATAGCTTTAATAAGAAATAAGAAGTAGGAGCTAGAATTTATAATTATTATTATTAATTTTTTAAAATATAAAATATAAAGGAAAGTAATATAAGTAACTATATAATATCTTTATAAGGAAGATAAATACCTTAAGTAAAAATAAAAATAACCTTATAAGCTATTATTTAATAAAGTAAGAAATAAGATATAAATATTACTAAAAGATAGGTATATATAAAGAGCTAGAAAATATAAAAATACTAATATAATTAAACTCTTAAATATTAAAGTATATTATATTAATAATATTATAAACCTATTATATAAAGAAGAATAATTTAATAAATAAAATAATATTTAAATATTTTTAATAAATAAATAATATAAGGAAATCTTATAGCTATCTTATAAATACTATTAATATAAAATATGTAAATAAGAAAAGCTTAATAATAATTACTTTTTAATAACTATTTTTAATATACTTAATAATAAACCTTACCTAATAAAGGAAATAAAAAGATACTTAATATATATATAATATAAAATCCTAAAAGTAATAAAACTATAATTTAATATAACTTATTATTAATAAACTTATAAAGTAAATTAACTTTATAAAGAGATTTAATAATTATAAAAACTTATTAAAAATACTAAAAAGGAATTTTAAGTAATTACTAAAGGAAAGTTTAATTACTTAAGGAGATTAATAAAAAAACTAAATTAAATAATAATAATATAATTTAAAAAAGAATTTTTACCTTAATTAACTTTAAGGAAATATTTAATTAAGTAAAAGTTAATAAAATAAAGAAAAAACATTAAAAATAAGAAAAGGAGTATTAAAATAAATTAATAATAAATAATATAACTACCTAATAAAAGAACTATTAGTTAATAATATAAGTTTAAGAATTATTAAAGAGCTAATATACTAATAAGAAGCTAATAGACTTTACTTATATAATAACCCTATAAATCTTTAATAACTTAATAAGATTATAATTATAAAAGATATAATTAATAATAAATAATTTAAATAAGAAACTATATTAAATAAGTAAAATATAAAACTAAAAGAATACCTTTAGTAATTATTATATAATAGAGAATTTAAAAATAATTATATTAAAGGAAAAGGATACTATAATAGTAATTATAAATAAATTTACTAAATATATTAAGAAATAAAAAATACTATTTATAATAAAGCTATAGATATATAAAGCATAAAGATAAGAATAACTTAAACTAATAAGTACTTTAAGAGCTATTTAAAATAATAAGCCTAATAGCTTAATATTAAAAGTTTAAATTAAGGGGAAATAGCTAAATACTTAAATTAATTATAAAACTAAATATAACTTTATTAACCTAGACCTAGTTATAGAACTTAAATTATAATAAAGAAAAAAGTAAGTCTTATATCTAGTTATTAGCATAACGAGATAACCTTTTAATTATAATAATAAAATAGTAAATTAAGAAATTAATTACCTTAAGGTCTTTATTTAAGGGAAAAATTAAAAAATAAACTTAAATATTATTTCCTTATTACTAAATATAAATATTATCCTTAATATATTATAACTTAAATAAATATACCTATATATTAACTAGCTAACTAGCTAAGTTACTTTTTATAATAACTTAAATAGTAAAAATAAAATAATTATAATAAATAGTAAAAGATCTTAAACCCTAACTAAAAATAGTAGTATAAGTATATATAAAGTAAAGAATTTACTAACTCTAAAAGGAGTATAATATAAATATATAAAAGGTAAAAAATAATAAAATTAATAAGCCTAAGTCTTATTAAATACTAACTATATAATTTAAATAAATAACTAAAATATTAAAAATAACTTAAAGAAAAGAAATAATAAAATTAATTTAAACATATTTTAAAAAAGTATTATATTTATAAAAAGCTATTTAAAGAAAAACTTAAAATAAAAGTATTATAATATAGCTATTAAGATTATAAAATATAGCTTAAAATAAATAACTTATTATTTTAGAAGATTTATAATCTTAATAAAAAAGAACTTATTACTTTAAGAGATTATTTAAATATAAAATTAATAAAAAGAAATATTAAGATATTTAACTTATTAATAAGATTTTTAATAATATTTATTTTTAAAAAAAATAAGAAATTATAATTTATTATAAATTATAAGAGGTTAAATGCCTTTATAATTAAAAATAAGACCTTACTTTTACTTATTATAAAACTTAAAAACTACTTATAAAGTAAATAGATCTTTATTACTTTAGACCTTAAGGGAGCTTATAACTTAATTTATATTAGAGAAGGAGATAAATAAAAGATTATATTTAAAACTAAGTTTAAACTCTTTAAGTATTTAGTAATATTATTTAGATTTACTAATATATTTATAATATTTTAATAAATAATTAATAATATATTTTAATAATACTTAAATATCTTTATAATATATTACCTAAATAATATCTTAATTTTCTTAAATAATAAAAAAGAATATAAAAAATATATTTAAAAGGTTTTAAAAGCCTTATAAGAAATAAACTTATTAATTAAATTAAAGAAAAGTTACTTTTATATAAAAGAAGTAAATTTCTTAAGATATATTAATATATTTAATAAAATTAAAATAAAATAAAAGAAAATCTTAATAATAGTAAATTAGCCTTTATTAATAATAATTAAAGAAGTTTAAAGTTTTTTAAGATTTATTAATTATTTTTAAAGATTTATTAAAGACTTTAATAAAATTATAAACTTACTTATAAAACTTATAAAGAAAGATAAGAAATTTATATAAAAGCTAGATATATAAATAATACTTAAAGTATTATAATAAGCTATTTTTAATAAACTTATATTAATTATATTTTATTTCTATAAACTATATAAGGCAGAATTAAATTATCTTATTTATAATAAAGAATTCCTAATAATTATTAACTACTTTAAGGAGTTTAGATATTACCTTATAAAAAGTATATATTAAATTAAAGTTTATATTAATTATTAGAATATTTTATATTTTATTATAATATAAGAACTTAATTAATAATAGTTATATTATGCTAAATACCTATATAAGTTTAATTTTATAATTATTTATTATAAAGGTTTAGACAATAAATAAGCTAATACTATTAGCTAATAATTAAATTATAATATTAATATAATAAAAGTAAAAGAATAACTTTTAAGAAAAAATAATAAGGGAGAATATTAATTTACTTAATAAGTAGAAATTCTAAGACTTATAAGTAATAATAAGCTTAAAAACTAAAAAGATTAAATAAAAAAAATTTAAAATACTATTATAAGATATAATATTTAAGATTTTATTAAAAGTAAAGTAAAATACTTACTTATAATAATAAATTATAAGTATTTAAATAATTTAGAAAAAAACTAATATAAGATATATATAAATATCCCTTATATAGTTATTAATATATTATAAAAACCCTAAAATATATCTAGATATATTATAATTAAAAAGGAATTAGGAAAATAATAAAAAAGGTTATTAAATAATATAACTTATATATAAAAACTAAAGCATAATAATATAAACTATATAATTTACTATAATTACTAGAAGTAGTAAAAAGATTATAAAGTTTAATTATAATAAACTATATAATTAAGCTACCTTTATTAAAAGAACCCTTAACTAGAATCTTTTATAATAGTATTTTATTTATAATAAATTAACTTATTAAATTCTCTTATTATATACCTTATAAGGAAGATATAAATATAAAATAACTTTTTTATATTTTCTATAATAAGATAGTTAGAGAATATAAATTACTATATAAAATCCTAATAAATAAAGAAATAATATTTATAAGTAAGTTTTAATAGGCATTAATATTATATATAAAACTAAATTACTAATTCTTAATAATATTTAAACTATAAATAAATAAATAAATTAAATAAATAAACTAAGTATTAAAATAATATTTATAATATTATATTAACTATAAATAAAATAATTAGATAGAAAAGTTACTAAATGCCTAACTTATATATAATATAATATATAATATAATATATAATAAAAGTATATAAATAATACCCTTAAAAGCAAACTTTAGATTTACCTTAAATCTATATTATATAATATAAGAATTAAAAATAATTAACCTAGCTATTATAATTAAAATTAAAGATTTAAAAACTCTATATAAGGAATTAAAAAAAGAATTAAAGTTTATTAAAGAATAAATAAAAAAATACTATAATAATAAAAGGATTAAGAGACTAACCTTTTTAAAAGAAGATATAATCTACCTAGCTATAAAAATATTATAATAAAATAGTTAAGTTATAAATTAGACTATAAGTATATTAGGCTATATAAAGTTAAAAGAAAAATCTTAAAAAATAATTATAAACTAAACCTATTATTAAAAGTTAGGCTTTACCTAGTCTTTTATATTATATTACTTAAATTAGTAATTAATATAATATAGGTTAAAATTAGTAATAAATTAAAAAAAATTAAAAAACTAAAAACTTATAAAGTAAAAGTAATTAAGAAAATATATAAGGAAAATAGCAAAAAGAATATTTAATTAAATAAAAAATTACTTAAAAAATAAAAATATATAAAAACTAGCTAAATACCTTATTAATACCTAATAACTCTTAAGGAATTTTTATTAATATTAATAAAAAAAACCTTACCTTAATTAATAATATTAATAGCTCTTAATAATTAAGCCTTAATAATAATAAAAGACTTTATATTATTTAAAACCTTAAGATTATTTATAGTTTTAATATTATAATAAAGTATCTTATTATTATATTCTTATATCTATTACTTTTAATAATAAAGATATATTAAATAACTTAAATACTTATTTATTTATTATTATAATTATAATAATTTAGTTTTAGCTACCTCTTTTTTATATTTTAAATAATACTTTTTTATAATAAAATAATTAGCTATAAAAAAATTAAACTTAATATATAAAAGAAAAAATAGAAAATAAGTAATAAACCTTTAAGAATTAAAATATCCTTATTATTATACTAATAACTATATTAAGTATATTATATATACTTAAAATAGCCTTCCTTAGCTTAATATTTTAAACCTTAAGGTTTATAATAACTATATAATATATTAAAAAAACTAGTATTCTTAATTAAAATAGCTTATACTTAATAATTATAAGTAGCTTTAAACTTTAATATAGTATTAGTAACTTATATAGATAATTATAAGTCTAAGTTAGTATATATTAAGATAATATAGAAAAAAGGGCAGATATATAGGTCTTAAGGATAAGACTAATAAAGAGAGGGAGATTATATTATAACCTAAATAAGGAGAAATGCTTATATTATATATAACCTATTAATAATCCTGCTAATTATATAATAACTTATAAAGAAACCCTATAATACCTATAAGCCTTATAATATAGCTTATAATATTAACTTATAACTTACTATAAGCCTAACTTATAATACTATAAGCTACTATATTATATATATATATTTATTTAATAATAGATAAAACTTAGCTTACTAGCTATTAATAAGACTTCTTTACCTTAATAAGCCTAACTTATATTATTAACTATTAAGAGATATAATACTTTGCTATTACTTAGTATAAATGCCTTATAACTCTATAAAAAACCTAGTATAGACTAGTTTACCTGTTTGAAACCTATCCTGTTATATATATATTATATAAAGTTCTTCTTTATTAGCTACCTTTAGGGCAGGCCTAATAGCTAAATTAAGATTATAGCTAGTTATATAGTAAGTATAATTATATAGCTATAGGCTATTTTATGTAATAGGTATTAAGGCAGTATAGCTATTATACTATTAGTAAGAAGGGTTAGAAGTTAGGTTAAATAATATACTTTAGAAGTATAATAGATAAATTAGGTATAGTATATTATAAAGGTTAATTAAGGTATAGTCCTTTAGATAGGTTAAAGGAAGAAGGTTAATTTAGCTATTAAGATATAACTAATATTAATACTGCTTAGTTAAGGCAGTAATTATATTATTAAGGCAAATAAACCTTATTTAATTCTGACTTTTATAATAATAGCCTGCTATAGGGGTCTTATTATTTAACTTATTAATAAAAAAGCTAAAAAGCTTAATGGCCTTATATAAGGCTAAAGGTAAGGGAAAAAAAAATATTAATTTAATTAATTTAAATTAAGTTAATAATAAGTTATTAAATCTTAAAGATTTAAAAATAGCTTTAAAAAAAAGGTTATCTTTTTTAATTAAATAAAATAGCTTTTTTTATTATCTTTATAAATAACTTAATTATATATAAAAAGTAACTTTTTATATATTTATAAAGGTAATTAATATTATTAAAAAGCTATTTTTAAATTAATAAAAAGTTTTAAAATAAATATAAGATAAAGGCAAGGTTTAGAAATTTAAAGGAATTATATTAAGTTTACTTTATATAAAATATTATATAACTCTTCTATTTTAGGAAAAGCAGCTCCTTTTAGCAAAATGCCCTACTAATTAGCATCCGGCGGTTTAACAGCCCACCACGAGTATCGCATGCATTTACGTTTCACACGATGTCACTAAATCCTGCATGGGGTATGGAATAGTTTATTTAGACGGTTTAATACCTACGAGAAAAATACATCTTTGTTTTCGTTATTTTTTTCAATGCTGAAATGCAAATCTGTAGGCAGGTATTCCACCACGACTTTTGTCTAAATGGCGGGAAAAGGTTTGGGTATCAACAAGCAGTCAGCTCTGAGTCGAACCACTTCTAGACCACTCGCCCTGTAGTTTATTTCGTATCAAAAGAGCCACAATAGTCCTAGAACTCCTGTTGTCCTTGCTTATTAATACTCACCATGCTATACGACTCCGGCAGAATGATTTAAGACCGTGCTTTTCATCAGCTGATCTTATTCACGCGACGGCAAGCCAAGGATATCTGTAATAGCCTCACGTTTCAATTTGACATAAAATGATCTAGATGATGGAAAGAGGATCCTAATACTTGCGGAAACTACTAAGTCCCCAACCTGGCCTGTCAAATAAATAAAGTGAGCAGGGATAAACAGCTCTATCAGTTCTGGTGTCTCAGGCATCATAAGGTAAGCAACATCCATACTTTCTACCCACTCAACATTGAACGCCTCGTTCAAACCCCGCATCTCTACCAACACAAGTACCGATAACATGAAACTCACACCAATTTCGTTCGAACAAGTCACAGCCCTCACACCTGTCCCTCGTGATATGGCGGAGTACATAGATATCTTTGATAAACTTGGTACTCAAGGTTGTCTCTTGGACTGTGACACATGGGCCGCCAAGCAACAGCCCGCTGGTCGACGAACCACGACTCAAGGCGAGAAACGAGAAAAGCGGAAAGATCTAAAGGCACTCGGCAAAGGATCAGTAATGAAGCAGCGTCAACGTTGAATAATGATACAAGAATCAACAACAGTAAGCTCAAGTTCAGGCGTAAAGCTTTCAGATTGAAGGACGCAAAGGCTTCTGGAGATCGTGGCTGCGAGTGTTGCCTGTTCTTTCATGACTTGCTGAAAGCCCTGATGTCTGCGCGTGGGAGCTTTAATATCGAGAATCTCGTCTTTGAGTGGATCCGTTATAGCTTTCTTCTTAAAGTGCAGGAAACACAGAATAGTTTTTCTTTCCAATTCTTCTCTCCTCTGGGTATATATACATCTGACCTATGAACCAACACCAACTAAGCTATGATTAAGGATCCATGTCACTCATCAACGGCTTCAGATCTGCCAAGGTTCTTTCAGGTGATACAAACACCTCAATTTCCCTTGGCCTGGCAGAAAGCTGGATAAGGCAATGTGAAGAGACTCACGAGCAATGCGGTTCTGGACGAGGTGTCCCCCTCCCGAAGCGATGTCTGGACCTTAAGCCAGATACTGTCCCTGATGGCTCAGTGATACAGCTGGTACAAACGCATAGTATCAATGGTATGCTTGCCTTTCTCATTGTTGGGGCAAGGACCCGAAACACATAACGACCACATCTCAGACTATCGCGGATCACTTTAAGCGCATCCGCCTTACAGCACTTCCCAAGACGTTCAGGGATGCTGTGGTACTAGCAAGAAAACTTGGGCTACGATACCTTTGGATTGACTCCCTCTGTATTATTCAAGATTCTTCTGAAGATTGGCAAATTGAGTCCAGCAATATGGCCGACATCTATCACAACAGCTTTGTTACCATTGCGGCAATCTCATCGCCTGACTCCCGAGGCGGTTGCTTCTCCCCAGGAAATCAAGGTGATATATGCTTCAGGACTCAGGGAGACCATGGCCTTGATACTCTGATTGCTGCTCGGTATTGTGATGGCGAAGGTGCAGCAGATGACATCAAAGCATTCCAGAAGACCTTTCCAGCGCTAACTCGAGCATGGATCTATCAAGAGCGTATGCTGCCCCGGAGGCTACTCTATTGTACATATACCGAGCTCCAGTTTGAATGCCGGCAAAACAAGACGTGTGAGTGCGGCAACCGCTTTATGCCTCCGCATCCAGCACCAAAGACTGAGGCCAGTCAAGCTATGGCGCAAGGAAAGGATCATTACGATCAAGTTCAAAGACTCCACGGTGTCAGAGGATTGTACTCGATACCGCAATTATGTCAGCATTGGCAGAAGACAGTGATGCAGTATACTAAACTTCGCATCACACAGGGGAGTGATAAATTGCCGGCTTTGTCAGGGTGCGCCAAAGATATTGGGCGGATCACGAGAGACGAATACATTGCTGGACTCTGGAGGAACAGTTTAGCTGAGGGATTTCTTTGGGTCGTCAACAAGCCGGTGGACCAGACTCGCCCGACATGGAGAGCACCTAGCTGGTCGTGGGCGAGCGTGGATACTACTAGAGGCATAGATTACACCTATTCCCTGAGAACGCGCCACAGACGGCAGTTACAAGATAGGATCGAAGCGGTTGAGTATGTCCCCGCCGGCATCGACAAGACAGGAGCTGCAAAATCCGGTCACATCTGCGTACGAGCGTCTCTATGCGCTGTGCACCTCCGCAGCATCTGTAGAGTGTGCTCGACCTCCAGAAGCACCACTCATTACACCATAGAGAGCGAAAGTTGGGTGTTGACACGAAGCCCTCGGATAACACCCTGCCCTGTGACACCAGGCCACGATATCAAAGGACTAAAGCTGAAGGGTGCAAAGCCGAGTTTCTTTCCCGATTACAAGTATGACGACAGATTTGACTTTGAATTCTACCAGAGGAACGACGGGTTTGCTTGTCGGCATGCCCAAGTGTTTCTTCTCCACCTTTATGATAGTCAGTCGTTTGCGACTGATGTGATTACCGATTACTTCCTTGTTCTCAAGGTATCCAATAGCAAGGACTCATTCGAGCGGGTTGGGCTGTTTACTCTCAGTTTTGAGAAAAGGGCAACGAGAGATGAGTGGTTTCAGATGGAGTATGACCTAGCGGCTGGAAAAGAGAATCATGTGAAACTTGTATAGTGCTAGCTTCTAAGAAATGAAAGAAACCGGAAATCTGACAACTTTGAGCCAGAAGACTGTCTGTAATACAAGTGACTCTGGTGAGCAGTAGCAGTCAGCTGTCATATTGATACTGTGAGGATAATTAGAATCAATAGATATATGTTCCTCTTTAATTTTCCTCTTGTTTTGACTTTCCCCGCCTCGTCCGGAAGCCTTCCCGGCCATCAAACCTGCAAGTCAATATCACGGATTATCAAGAAGGGAAAACTTTTAGGAACGGCTGTAGATCATCCCTGGTCTATCGAATTGCAAGCGCAGATCTCAACTTTCAACTAGCGGGGCAATCAGGGGTCGTGTGACTCAGGGTAGACGACGATCACCATTATTTTCTTATTCGATGCATGTCTGACATGTACACCATTGATCTATCGCATCTCGCATTTATTCGAAACGAAAAGCTAATCTAACCTTTATCGAATGGGGCATTTGCCGTTTGGACAAACACACTAGTCCTGTTCATTTCCCGTCAGACTCTGCTGCGTGAATTTCCACATATTCCATCTCAGGCTCAAACTTAATTGCAACACTCTCCTAAGGCTTTATAGTCACGCCCTCTCGGTAATTACCACGAATAGGTCTCTATATCTATCTAAAGCCATAGGACCTAGTTCCTGTTTAACTTTATTCCACTCCTCGCCCAGATTCTCCTTTATAGGCTAGATTATATTAATATTAATAACAGTAAAGTTGTCATAATAAACCCATTCCTCGCACTTATTGGTCCTCACGTCTCGTTTCAAAAAATCCTCCAGGCTGCTTTTGGGTGTCAATACCATCTGAATCCAAGCCAAACTGATTCGTGTTGAGACCCGCTGAAAGAACCAGAAAATCAAGTCGATCAAGGGATTCGCGCAGACCGCCAAAAACTTCGCGGATTTGAGCGAGGTTGCCCATGCCGCATTCTTTCCAGTCAATATCGGCGTTAGACTTTTCGTTCTGGATGGCGGAGATGGCATCCTGGCCTTGTTCTTCTTTGCGGTTGATCATGATGACTTTGCAGCCGGCGTGGGCGAGGGCGCGTGATACTTCATAGCCGATGCCCAGGGCGCCGCCTGTTACGATTGCGACGCGGCCTTCGAGATGTTCGGGTTTGACGACTTGGGGGCCGATGCCTGTTGTTTTTTGGAGGATGGATTGCATTTTGGTGCTATGCTTGGTTGAGTTGATCTGAAGTGAACGAAACAAGAAGGATTCGAGGTGAAAAGTTGAAGAATGTTTGCAATTCTCAGTTTGGAGATCTCATTTTGAAATGAGGTATTGTCCTATATATTTGCCTGTAAGTCGTGGTTGAAGCCAATCATGTATCACTGTGACGTTGACAAAGAGTTATTGACAGGGGAAAGCTGTTATGAATGACATCATTATTTCTTCAGCATCGCATTTCCATGTCGCATATCTCGCAAATCCATGATCAAACTGAGATAAAATTGAGTACACAATTATCATATCTATTCACTTTATACCGACTGATTTTGAGAGACCCAACGCGTAGAGCTACTATGACATGCTCTTTTTTTGCGCGGCTTATCAGATATGAACGCGACAATCCGTGAATGCAACACAAAAAGGACAGACGAAATTAATATCTCCCAATCACCCATCAAAACAAACCCTCGATTAATTTGGCAGACCTTACAATCGTGCTTTTCAGCTCTACACCAGCGCCCATGCACCTGTCAATTCCCCATCTTCGGTGATTTTTCGCGTTTAAAGTTCACCAGTCCAGGGTAGCTCCCTCTAAGCGAAGGCCTGTGCTTCAGCTGAACAACATCAGGTAGCATCGTGAAAAAATTGAGTTCACAAGTAGCGGAAATTGGCAGGAAATTAAACATAAAACATCTTCGGGTGAACCTAGCCACATCTAACAACCTCACCGTTTCCTAGCAAGGCAGCAGTACTCCACTGATCAACCGACCAAACATGTGCTAAGCAGTCTAAACTTCAGCTAAGGTGAATGCAAATGGTGATCTTCACTTACTTTGCAAATCTTGATAGCATAAAGCCGTTGTATTTCCCAGCCTGCAGATCTTCACACGTGGATGGTAGTCATTGTTGGGACCAAAAGTCAGGGCTGGCAGTGCGTGTTATTGGGGGTGTTTTGGGGGTTTTCTCCGTCGGCCGACACGACGATACAACCTTGGTAATTAAAAATCCTAAGGCTGAGGGAAAAAAACACCGACGGGCCTCGGGCCGGGTGCAAGTGAAGACGCCAAGTCTCCGAGATGATTCAACTTCCATAACGGGGTTAGCTATCTAATCACGATAATGACTGAGTCGCTGATTCAAAAACGGGTCATCGGTCGAACCCTCAGCTCTCGGTCCTCAGTGCTCGCTGCGTTTGACGACAGGTGTCAACTGTCACAGGCTCCATGATTTTGTATTCCGACGTCAGTGGCTTTCAGGCCGTTATTAAACTAAGCTAATCACCGTTCTTCTCCGCGATATCACAAAAGCCTCAAATTAAAATTACCCATCAGCCCAGCGCCTAAACGTGCATGTTCGGTTCAATAAAGTGATTCCGTCGGGGACCGGCAACTTCTGTATTCAATCTAGACCAGGGGTATTTTTCTCACCCAATCCCTGTAACAAATCGCGCGACAAAAGGGCCTACTTGCCTTAGCGCTTAGCATTGACAGAATGATTGTTAAGAAATAGTGGGAGAGTGGGTGGGCGGGCTAACAGGGAATTTTGGGGGGGGGGGGGGGGGGGGCTTAAGCGATAACAGGCTGATTTGAGATCTAGACCCAGCTACTTGGGCGAAAAAGGAAATCACCGGACTTAAGCAGGGGGAAGAAAGTGTTGTTGGTTTTGAAATGTGACAAATGGATGAAGCGAGAAAAGAGGAAGTGATAGACAATTGTTTGTAAGAAGAAGACAAACACCACCAAGTGAGATACTGAAGGTAATCGTTTTATCGGCAACCTATAGCAGTATGAACGTCATTCTGTCAATCGGAAACATTGATAGCCTGGGAGGATCATATCGTCCGGGGGTCAACGTTAACGCAAGGGTCAGCAGCCTTACAGCAAACCACCATGTTCCTGCACTAGCACTAGCCAGGGGTTCGACCCTCTCCATCCACAACCGAGTCAACGTGGTCTTGGACTATTCATCCCAAATTGTACGCCGTCCACATGCCAGTCCAGCCCACTACCTACTACGCCTCTTTTCAATAATGGCGCCCATCGTTAAAAACATGACGCTTAGCCTCTCTCTCCCTTCTCCCCCCCTCAACCCCCATCAGTCACTCTTTTGAACCCTCTATCTTGACTGTTTGAGTCAAGAAGTACACGCCCACGATGGCTAATTCACTCTTTACTTTTTTTCTTCTTACATTCCTTTCATTCTTTGTATCCGCCCAAGACGATGTTAACCCCGGTGATGTGAACCCCGTCCCCCCCGTCGGGGAGATAAAGACCGAAGATCCCATCTCCAGTCCTCTCACCGAAGGATGTCCTCAGCCTTGTAACATCGCGGGTAACGATCCCGCCAACTGGACGCAACTTCACAGTCTGGAGGAACTCGCGGGTTGTACTCTTCCTATGCTGTTTGCCTTCAATGTTGAGAACGATTACAGCGAGTCCGCAACTTTGTATACCTGCCTTACCGAGACGAGCTCTACACAGACCAAGAGGGATGAGGGAACAAAAGTTCAGGCGAGAGCGGCGGAGAGCTCTGTTTCTCTTGCTAGTAACTGCGGTGCTGAGAAAGCTACCGTAAAGACGACCTCATCTTTTGGTAAGACTGTTCTTCGATCTGGTAACAACGTCGCTGCTGCCGCTGGTCTTCTTGCCGATTATCTTGATCACGGCGCTACATGCGGTACTACCATCCTCTTCGCAAAGTCTGGTTCTTCCATCGCTGGCCTTTACGTCGGAGGTGAGGTTCAAAAGGGCAGTGCTTCCAACATTCTTCGTCAATCTACTTCTCGTCTTCAAAAGGGCGTTCAGGCATTCCAGGTCTGCAATGCTAATGACAAGACTGCTGAGACTGTTGGTCTTTTCGCAGCTGATAACGTGAATGGCCTTGAGGCTGTTCAGAATGCTGTGAGGACTTGGTCTCATGGACAGTGTGTTAGCATTGCCCAAGCTTCCAAAGAGTCTATCAACCTTGGTGTTCTGACTACTACCACCGTCAAGGCTCGAGATGTTGAGCTCCGCTCTCGCTTTGCGGGCGTTGAGTCCCTTCTTGCACCCCGCGCCGACTGTCGCGCTATTCAAGTTGTCTCTGGTGATTCTTGTGCTTCGCTCGCTAAGAAGTGCAAGGTTACTACCGCCAACTTCAACAAGTATAACCCCCAGAAGAACTTTTGCTCTACACTCGCTCCTAAGCAGTGGGTTTGCTGCTCTGCTGGTACTCTTCCCGATAAGACTCCTCAGCCTAGCAAGGATGGAACATGCTTCATTTACAAGATAAAGTCTGGCGATGGCTGCTACTCCCTCGGTCAGAACTTTGGTATCACTCAGAAGTTTATTGAGGATGTTAACAAGAACACCTGGGGCTTCGCCGGATGCAACCGTCTTCAGCTCGGTCAGCCTATCTGTCTTAGCAAGGGAAAGAACCCTATGCCTTTACCTATCGCCGGCGCTGTCTGCGGTCCTCAAAAGCCTGGATCTAAGAAACCCTCTAGTGCCAAGACAGGTTGGGATCTCGCCAATATGAACCCTTGCCCTCTTAACGCCTGCTGCTCTGGTTATGGTTTCTGCGGCATTACTTCTGAGTTCTGCACCAACACTACCGCCAAGGGCGCTGCGCCAGGTACAAGCCAGGCGAACACTCCCGGCTGTATCGGAAACTGCGGTACCAAGATCGTCGGTAACTCCAAGAAGCCCGCCAAGTTCCTCAACGTGGGTTACTTCCAGGGCTACAACCTCGGTCGACCCTGCTTGAACATGGACGTCACCAAACTCCCCCAAGTCACGACTCCTTACACTCACATCCACTTTTCTTTTGCCGGTCTCAAGTCCGATTTCTCCGTTCTTCTGCAACCTGATGTCCGTGAGCAATTCCTAAAGTTCAAGGAAGTCAAGGGCAGCTGGAAGAAGATCATCTCCTTCGGTGGCTGGGCTGGTTCAACTGATGCGTCAACATACCAGCTGTACCGCGATGCTATAAAGCCTGCGAACCGTGACAAATTTGCTTACAATATCATGACTGTTCTTAACAACCATAAGCTTGATGGTGTTGATTTCGATTGGGAGTATCCCGGTTCCGCTGGCTCTGACGGCTCTTCTACCGATACTGCCAACTATGTTGCGTTCCTCAAGGTCATGAGGAATAAGATTGGAAAGAGTGGAAAGACTATTTCTGTTGCTCTTCCTGCTGCTTATTGGTATCTTAAGCCGTTCCCTGTTACGCAGATTGCGCCTCTCGTTGATTACATGGTCTACATGACCTACGATCTGCACGGTCAATGGGGTATGTCTCCCTCCCTCGATTCTCGTTTATGACTTATACTAATCTGTTACAGACTACGGTAACAAGTTCATCAGCTCCGGCTGCCCCAACGGCAACTGTCTCCGCTCCCACGTCAACAAGACCGAAACTCTCGACTCCCTCGCAATGATCACCAAAGCCGGCGTCGACCCCGCCAAGGTCGTCATCGGTATCTCCAGCTACGGCCGCAGCTTCCGAATGAAAGACCCCAAGTGCACAGGCCCAACATGTCAATTCACCGGAAGCTTCAGCGTCTCTGAAGCCGAACCTGGTGTCTGCACCGGTGAAGCCGGATACCTCTCCGACGCTGAGATTCGTCTCATCGCGTATGATGCTAAGCAGGGCAAGAAGGGTGTCACGGCGAAGACTTGGTATGATAAGGATTCGGACTCGGATATCATGACGTTTGGAACAAAGGGTAAGGGTATGACTGATTGGGTTGCGTATATGGGACCTACGACGAAGCAGAAGCGTACGGATTGGGCGAAGAGCTTGAACTTTGGTGGTGTTGTTGATTGGGCCGTTGATCTGGAGACCTGGTTCTCTCCCAAGCCTTAGATAGTTCTTTTCTAATATGCTTGCTACCACGGATTATATATACTAATAGCTCATGAATATAATGAACTAAGACTGTGGTGCCTTTGCGTCTTCTTCGTATTGTTTCCATCGATATTCTTTCTCAATTCCTTTTCTTCTCTGCGCCGTATCACAGAGCTTTTCATTCCCGCATTCACATTCTGCACCCTCGCGAAGCCAACGATATGTAAGACTCCATCGAATCTGTCGTAATCGCACTGTTCCATCAGGGAGGGTATCTGTTTTGCGAGATTTAATCCCGTGCGTCCAGTGTAATCGTGAATCACCGCTCATCTGCATCATACTCCTCGGTAACAAGTCAACCTCAATCTTCTCGCCTGTTTCTTTGTTTGAGAATTGCATGAATAGTGGCGAGCCAAGAGATAGTGAGTAGAGCTGATCGAATGGGCCGTGGGTGTCGACGTGAGGCGGTATTCCTGTTCCTGGGGCGTATTGTTGAAGACAGACTTGATCTGGCGGACGGCCTTCGGTTGTTGGCAGCAAAGGGACTAGCCAGTCTGGAAAAGGTTTGAAGGGAGTTTCTTCATCGATGCCGAATGTTTTGTAGCTGAATGTGTAGCCGTAGTGAAGCGAGAGTCGTCCTGGTCGAGTTGGCCATTCTAGCTCATTCTCGAAAATGTGAATGAGTTTCTCTTCATGCTCTGGTGTGATGAAATCTTGTTGCATGAAGATACCCGAGGGTTTGATTGGCAGTTCCTCCATTTTAAGTGTTATAATTTGATGTATTTCGTATTTGGGCTGTGACGAGTGAGATTTCTTTATGGCCTGGATTTCTTGTGGAGATAAGTCCACGTGACATTTTGTGTTTTCATACCACATAAAGTACTAACTACTATTACCCTTACAATATGTAAAAATATATATAACTATTTTAATAACTTTAATAATTTATATATTATAATATTCTTTTCCCCTTGCCTTTAACCTTATAAAAAGCTATTAGGCTTTTTACCTTTTTTATTAAAAACTTAAATAAAAAAAACCTCTATAATAAGCTATTATATTAAAAGTAAATATTAAATAAGGTGTATTTGCCTTATTAATATAATTACGATTTTAATTAAGTAATATAAATACTAGCTCTTAATATAATCCTAGTAATTATCTTATATATACCTTATAACTTTTACTAATTATATATAATTATTATAAATTTATAAATTCTATTTATAAATGCTTTTATAAACTTAGCTAATTAACTATAATATAACTTTTTTATATTAATTAAGCCTAATATATATTAGATTTATTATTAAGAAATATAATACTTTAATAATACTGAATATATATCTTATATTATTTATTAATAATATACTTAATATAACTTAATTTAATATAATTAAATTTAATTATTATAATAAGGGTTTATATTATAAACTTTAAATAATACTTAAATTTATTAAAAAATAAATATAAAAATACTTGCCTTTTTAAAAAGAGATATAATTTACTTATATATTAAAAATATTATTATAAAGTAATTAATTTATAAATTAAATTTTAAATATATTAGACTATATATAATTATTAAAAATATAATTATAAACTAAACTTATTATTAAAGGTTAAGCTTTATATAATCTTTTATATTTTATTACTTAAGTTAATAATAAATATAATATAAATTAAAATAAATAATAAACTTATAAAAATTAAAAGATTAAAAGTTTATAATATAAAAGTAATTAACAAAATATAGAAAATTAATAAGAAAATATAATACCTTATTAAATAGAAATATTACTTAAAAAGTAAAAATATATAAGAATTATTAAAATACTTTATTAATACTTAGTAATTACTAAAGAATTTCTATTAGTAATATTAAAAGAGAAAAGTTTACTTTAATTAATAGTATTTATAATACTAGTTAACTAAGCCTTAATAGTATTAAAAGACTTAGTATTTTTAACTACTTCTAGTATATTTAAAGTATAATAATTTAAGTCTAATTATATTAAGCTAAGTTATACTAGGTTTATTATTAATAGATTATATATAATATATATTAAGTATTATTAAAGTATTATATCTCTTAATAGTAAATTTATTATATATTAGGCTTAATTAATATAAAGAAGTTATATTAATAGCTAGTAAGCTAAGTTCTATTTAATGCTAAATATATATATATATATACTGAGATAGACTGAGGTGCGTTTCCCTTGGACTGCAGGTTAAATGGTGTTAGACTGTAAGGATTGGTACTTCGGTCTTTATTGGTGTTGAGGGATTATAGCTTCTTAAGCTCGGTCTTAACGTAGGTCGATCTGATTAGTGGATAGAGCGGGAAGTTTTGTAGGGTACACGTGACGTAAGCGCGAATATTGTAACATAAAGTCCTAATATTTAATAAAGTATTTTAATATTATACTTATTTAGCTGTCTTTTTTAATAATAAAAATATATTAAGTAATTTAAATACTGATTAGCTTATTATTATAATTATAATAATTTAATTTTAATAACTTTTTTTTTATATTTTAAATACTGCTTTTTTACTATAAAATAATTAGCTAAAGAATAAATTAATATAAAAAAAAGTAAAAAATAAATAAAAAGATTATTTACCTTTAAGAATTAAAATACCCTTTTTATTATATTTATAATTATAATAAGTATATTATATATACTTAAAATAACTATCCCTAGCCTAGTACTTTAGGCCTTAAGCCTTATAATAATTATATTATATATTAAGGAAACTAGTATTTTTAATATATATATAATTATAAGTTTAAGTTAATATATATTAAGATAATATATAAAGAAAGTAAATATATAAGTCTTAAGGGCAAGGCTAATAAAAAGAGAGAGATTATATTATAATCTAAAGGATAAAAGCACTTATATTATATATACCTTACTTAATTTTTACTAATTATATATTAATTTATATTAAACCCCTATAATAAATTATAAGCTATATAAAATAACTTATAATATTAATATATAACTTATTTCAAGCCTGTTTTATAATACTATAAGCTATTATAATATATATATATATATATTTATTTAGCCTTAAATAAAACTTAACTAACTAGCTATTAATATAACATCTTTACTTTAATAAGCCTAATATATATTACTTAAATATTAAAAGATATAATACTTTATATTACTTAATATTATACCTTATATTATCTGCTAATATAAACCTAATATTAACTAGTTTATTTCTTATAAATTATAAATTATTATAAATAACTTATAAATTAAATAAAAAAAGTATAATATATATTTATTTATAATATATACTTATTAAATATATTATATTATAAAAATTATATTTAATTAATCTTATATATATATAAATAAATAAAATAAAGTTAATAAAAAAGTAATAAGTTAAGTAAGGGATATTATAATATAATATTTCCCCTATTTATATTAATAATATACTAATATTATAGCTAATTTGCTTATTTGGTTATATGGCTTATCTTATAACTTATTTAATCCTCTTTTTGCCGCCAATGCCAAATTCACGACTTCAGGTCTTTAACTTCAGGTAACTAAACTTATACAAAACTTAATACATTTCTTCTATTTTCCTGCAAAACCCCGCAATTACCCCGCTTCTATCCTCGCGCTCTCGTAGTCTAAGACCATAACCAGCCTGGTCTTTATAAGTTCTTAGTCTTCTCTAGTACCTCCTTGGCCTACTACTAGATATCCTTAAGCTACTTATTATATAAGCTACCTAAGTTAAGGGCCTTAAGGAACCCCCTCTCCCTCCTGCTTAGCTATATCTTTTTATATAGCTTTTTTTTTAAATCCTTAAGCTTTTACTTTTTATATTTAAGAAAGTCTTTATTAATTAAAGGGTTTTTATAAATAGATTATATAAGTAAGAAGATCTTATAATTAAAGATTATTATCTTAATATAGCTAGTATTATCCTTATTAAATTAGGCCTTTTTAATATTTATAGCTATTATATATAATATATTACCCTTGCCCTTATTTTGCCTAAGAGCTTCTTTAATCTTAAGGATTATATTATAGCCTTTAGTTAGATAAGGCTTATTAGCCCTAGGTGCCTACAGGCTTCTTTAGAGCATTATAGCAGGGCAGCTGTAATACTATTAGCGGTTGCAGCCAGAAGAGGGAAAGTCAGGTCAGATAACTTACTGCAGAAGTATAATAGATAATTAAAGCATAGTATCCATTTAGGTAGGTTATAGGAAGAAGGTTAGGGCCAGCTAATAAGCAGGTAAGGCTTTTTAGCTAGCATATATACAGCTAGGTTTAGGCTGTAATTAAGGCAGCTAACTATAATGATTTGACTTAATAAAGCTTTACTGGCTATAGGGGTAATAAATATTTAAACTATATTAGATTCTAGAGATATTTAGATATACCTTTTAAGGCTAACTTATAAACTTAAAAAAAAAAAAATAATATAATATTTAAGTTTTATTTTTAAATTATTATTAAGTAAAAGTTATAAGATAATTATAATAGTTATATAAGCTATTAAGCTATATGGCAAAAGATTAGGCTATAATTACTATATAAGTAATTATAAATATATTATAGCTGCCTTATAAAAGCCTTATAGCGCTATTACAGGCACGAATTATAATAATAATTAAATATTTTATATTATATACTTATAAATTATATAAAAATATTTAATAATAAGGTAAAAGTAAATATACTAATATATTAATATACTTAAGAACTTTATATACTTAAGAACTTTATATAACTTATTAGCATAGTATCTTTCCGCATTCTAGTTTAAAGCCTGCAGATTTATGTACAGCAAGTAATGAATCATTGAAGTCCTTGAACCAGCGCTGTAATCTCCTTTCCTATCCGCTCCACCATGACCCTGGTTTCCTCTTCATCCATTACACCTCCCTGCACACGGACACCAAAGTCAATCGCGTCTGTTCGAGTATTAGGTGCAACGTCAATGTAGATGTTTCCTTCCGGCAAGTAGGATATGTCGAGTTTGGAAACCGATGTAGCGGACCTTTCTTCATCCGGAAAAGGCTCTGGGGGTATGAAGTCCGTAGGCACGCCTATAGGTAGATGCTTCAACAAGCTGTTTGATTGGGTCGACTCTGGAGCGTCTTCCGTGCCTTGGGATTGGGGTTGCATCCAAAGTAGGTTCAGCCACACGTTGAACAAATGCAGTGAGGTGTCCTCAACGCCCTCCCTCCAACAGGTTAGGATATCACGTAACGAACTCTGTTCATACAGCACTCGTTCGGCTAGTGTGTCTTGGATCCAGCGGGCCTTTTTACCAACTCCAATAGGCTCAACCTCTCCATCAGGTAAAGCATCTTGAACTGTGAGGGGAGTCACGTTAAGACAAGGGCCAGTCACGCGATCAATGTCATTGAAAGCAGCCGATCGACCAGTTTGGTATAGACCCAGTGTTGGGCTTGATAGGCCAGTATCACGGGCAAGAATACGGGAGACTGCAAGGATGACAATGCTTTGAAGGGAGACGTTTGCGGAGCGACAGACCCTGTCTAGATGATCACAGTTCTTGACTGTCTCCCAAGCGCCGACGAACAGTTGCGTGTTGTGCGGCTTCTTGTTATCCACTTGGCCGCTGCGAGTACATTTGACGAGCGTGGGAGCGCTGTGGCCAATTGCTGAGCGCCAGTAGGCAGGCTCGTCCAGCTTCTTTAATGACTGCAGTGTGAATTCAATATATGAAGCAAATTCAGGTCTGGGTGGAGATTGAACTCGGCGGTAATGATCTGATAACTCATTAATGAAGATAGGCATTGTCCATGCATCGTATATAGCGTGATTCATGATAATATGAATTCCATCTCTATCGCCAGCCTTGAGAAGGAGAAGTCGTACAGGCGGCGTGTTTAGGGACGATGGCTTCAAGGCAGCTGCCCGTGCCTGAGCGATGGCAAGACTTTCGAGAGTTTCCGTAGATGTCATGACCTGGAATGTGCTGTCGTTGCGGTCACATTCGCTCAACACAACTTGAACGGCTTCAGAAGGCGAGACAGCATAAAAGCAAGTCCTCAAGACCGGGTTGTTATGGCGCAATGAGAACCAAGCGTCTCTCATAGTTTCCACGTCGATGCGCTCGGAGCATGAGAATGGCCATGCGGGCTCGAAGAGTATCCGCCCAGTCTGTAGCCAAGAAGCAAGATGATACATCTGGCCGCTGAGGCAGGGTAGGATCTTGTCGATTGCATTCGGCGTCAAGCCCAGCTGACCAATCACCTCTTGCTTGATACTGCTGTAGTCCTCGATAAATGAATCCTCGTTGATGGCCTCCTCGGGCATACCCTTGACCCGTAGAGAAATACCACGGAGGGTGTTTCCCTGAAGAACATCAGAAACTCCTGCCTTGAGTCCTGCAGCGCGGCACATGGATGCAACACGAATCGCAGAAAGTGAATCTAATCCTATTTTGAAGATGCTTGTGTCGGGTTGAATGGACTCCGCCGACACCTTGGAAACTTTGGATAGTATGTCTCGGATGATAGACTCATGAGGCGGCGCAGATGTATCAGCCACCGAGACCACGCCGTCAGCAGACGATCCAAGACTGAGGGGTAAGATCTGAAGCTCGTCTGAGAACATTGACACGCATCGTGAGGGGTGTTCAACAATATCGCAAAATGCTTTACTAAAGTCCTTGACAGCCTGGTCGAGATCCCCTTGAGCCATGACTTCTCCTTGGCACGAGACGCGAACCATGATTGCTTTGTCTGTTTGTTCAACCTCGAGATTCATCTTGTACTCTGAGTCGGGAATGTAGTCATCCGTGATATAGGGCACCCAAATCTTATCATCTGTCGGGTTATCCTGCAACATGTGCACATTATTCTGGAACACGAACAATGTGTCGACTAACGCAGCTGCACTGAGCGCCCCGTTCCGTCTCAGAGACTTCTGAACCTCGTGTAAAGGAGCATGC
Source organism: Fusarium redolens (assembly GCF_020744475.1). Lineage (NCBI taxonomy): Eukaryota > Fungi > Ascomycota > Sordariomycetes > Hypocreales > Nectriaceae > Fusarium > Fusarium redolens. Next base: position 346,458 of record NW_025763695.1, on the reverse strand, counting down.
TCATGGCTTTGCGCCTCAATAGTGAAATTCTGTATCATCTGAACCTTGCTTCGATTACTGATGAATGTGGGATCTAGTGTCACCCTCATGGCCACTGTGTTGAAGAGAGGTCCAACCACACGTTCGGCTTCGGGTTCCAAAGATGAGCGCCCGGCAAGCACTTGGCCAAATGCAACGTCTTGTTTCCCTGTCATCTTGGCGAGGACCTTTGCATATGCTAGAATGGCAACACTTTGCACCGTCACCTCCATTTCCTTGCAGCTGTCGGATATGTGCTTCATACCAAGTTCAATCTCGGCTTCAGAATAGAACATTTCTGGAGATGGTTGGTGATGAGGGAATCGCGGTAACGGTGTGACTTCATAACCTTCGAAAGTCTTGATCCAGAATTGGCAAGCTTTGGACTGATCCTGAGACAGCGATCGGACTGCGTCTGCAAATCGTGGGCGATTTGGTAATGAGGTGCCATGGTAAGCTGAAGCTAGGTCATCGAAGATAAAGGGCAGCGAGACGCCATCATAGAGCGCATGATGCATGATGATAACTAAGAGTCTGCCTTCAGCCTCGTTCACGATCACGGGTTGAATTGGTGGGGTGGAAAAGGCCGATTCTGTATCCAATTTGACATATGGTGTGATCGCCTGGATGACGTCGGTTCCCGATGGAAGAGTGACTTCTTGCCAAGTAGCTGGGACATGGCTGTGGACGATGCCAATCCAGGAAGAGTCCATCTCGGGAGCCGGATGGAATGATGTGCGCAGTATGTCATTGGCCATGATGGTGAGGCGATATGCTTCCCTCAACTGATCAACACTAGTCGATTCTGCGAGTCTTACAACGTGCGGATGAACATATAGAACCCCGTTGGCTCCAATGGTTTGAGTGATCATAGCACTCTGTAGTGGACTACATTTGAAGACGGAGTCGACCGTGTCATCTGGACTGAGACGTTCCACTTGAGATGCAAACTCGTCGAGCTGGACATCATCATCGCAGTTGGACCGTGGCGGGCTTGGAGCCCCTGCCCTGGCTTTCTCAATAATACTGTGAGCCAATGCCCCAACGCATGGAAAGCGCATCACCTCGCCCGATGAAACAGTAATTCCAGCATCACGAAGCTGGCTGGAGAATCGTATGGCGGTCACTGAATCCAGTCCAAGACTCAAGAACGACGCGTTCTTGGATATCTGCAAGCCTTCTAAACCACAGAAACGCTTGACGATACCGCAAATCTCGAGCTCGAGGTTCGACCACTGATGGTCGTCCCAGTCTTTCCTGGTGTCCATCTTGGCGGTGGCGCCTGGCCAAGAAGAATGTAGAGAATCAAGGGGCATGGGTTGATTGGATACCACAGCAGACAGAATCAGATTGATCTTTGCCATGAAATCTTGGGCATCATTTTGGTGACCGAAAGCTGATGTAAAACCACAAGTCATGCGAACACACTTGTTCTTTTCATCTGCCTCCACCTCTAGGGCAATAGGGTAATCTGAAGGCATGGTGCTCTCCATTTCCTCCCATAAGTCGTGGCTCTGCTCTTGGGCAGATTTGATGAATGAGAACAGACAGTCGAAGATGGGGCCCTCTGCTTTGACCCATCGTTGAATGTGTCGCAGAGCTGTATGTTGATAATCTAAGGCCTCGGCGGTGCTCTTGTGAACATGTTGGATGACATCTTCCACGGAAGATCGGTTTTCTATGAGCAGTCTAGCAGGAATAGTAGTAATGCATGGTAAGAGCACAGAGTCGGCTCCTGTGACCGGAAGTGCCCTTCCAGAAAGTACGACGCCGTAAGTCACATCAGATGAGCCTACCGCGTCGGCCACGGCCAAAGCAAAAGCCGCCTGAATGAGTGAGGATAACGTAGATTTCAGTCCAGCGGCGCAGCTCTCGAGTTCAGGGAGGGATTGTGACAGTGTCGTGGAGTGGGCATGCCCAGTAGAGTCCCATACAGGTTTTTTGAAAATCGTTGGTCTACAATCGGAGAGTATCTGACGCCAGTACAATTCTGACTTTTCCATATTTTGGGAACAAACATGCTTGATGAAGGTCTCGGGTGATCCTCGATTAGGAGGCGGAACCACTGCCAAGTATCGTGCAGCAAAATCTTGCAGCAACATACCGAGTGATGCACCGTCGTAGAGACAGTGATGTATTGAGATGAACAACGCCAGTGCTTGTTTGGAGACGGGGCTAACTGCGTGCAGAATGCGAAGGGGTGGGACACACGCTATATTACTGGTAATATCCCGCCCGATTGCGTCCTGGCGACAGTGGAAGTCTGCCATGGCCACTTCAAAGCTGTCGTACTGCCTCTCCGTCCAATCGCCGCAATGGCTAGGCTCAAGTATGACCTGTACAATCTCCGAAGGTAGCGGGACAAAAACCGTTCTCAAGATTTCAGTTTCTTTGATAGTATCCTGCCATGCGGCTTGGAGCCTGGCCGGATCAACAGATGAGTTCATCTTCAGCACGATATGGTTGACGTAAAGATCTGAATTGCTGTTCATGGATCGTGCGACAAGACCCTCTTGAAGCGGCAAACAGGGTCTCACAGACGCTACAGATGACCGATGTATATTGGATGGTCGGCTTTCAAATAACTCGGCTTCTAGCTTTGAGAATCTCGTTTGCACTTTCGAGGATGAATCTGCCTCCGACGCTGGGCTTGAGTCCCGCGGGAGGCGAGCGAGCTGTTCCACTACAGGGTTGCCCATAACAAGTGCGACGGAAGCAGACAGGCCAACGTTTCGAAGACGGACCGAGAGATTGATTGCGCTCAAGCTGTCAATGCCAATCTCGAAGATGTTTGTATGCGGATAGATTGTGGACCGCTCAATTGCAATCGTGTCGCAGATGGCGTCTATGACAACCTCTTCATCCGTTGTCAACTCCCTGCCCTGGTGCAGACCGTTATGCATAGTCTCGTTGCCGCCAAGAACTTGAGGCAGGGGCATACTTGCAAACAGCTCCTGCAGTAGATTGCTGTTTACCTTGTCTGACATGGCAGCAAAGGGTATGTAGTTGACAGGAAGAACAATATCTGGGACCATATAACAGGGCAGTTTTCGGCGACACGCGCTTTGTATATACTTGCCCAATGTGTAAATATCATCTGAGATGACTGACGGGATGTCCTTCGAACTGCATCGCTGCGCCCCTAAGCGGGCGATGAATGAGACAAGCTGGCTGCGTGCGAGTCCAGGATGCTTGGCAATGATAGTGACAACGTCAATAGGGTCTCTGGAAGACGTCCTCAAAACCTCAGAAACCTCGCCCAACTCGAGCCGTTGGCCACGGATCTTGGTTTGATCATCGCCACGCCCAAGGTACTCGATACTGCCATCTGGCATGATTCTTCCGATATCACCCGTCCGGTACATTTTCTCACCACCAGGTCCGGTGGCAAACCCTTTGGTATCAGGCCTGTTCAAGTATCCTTTCCCAACAAGGTCCCCCGTGAAGCAAAGCTCCCCTGTCTGCCCACGGAGAGCATAGTCGAGGCTGTCGGGAAGAAGAACATGACAAGCACAGGACGACAAGGGAAGCCCAATGTTGCGCAAGGTCGAATGTTCATTGACCAGTGCAAATGAACATCCAACTGTCAGCTCGGTAGGTCCATAGGCATTCATGACGGCCACCTGACTTGCGCAGCCCCATGTATCCAATACCCTTTGGGAGATTTTCTCTCCACCGACACTCAAGAGTCTTAGACTAGGGCAGTCCCGGGGACGGATGTCAGCCTGATCAAGCAAAGACGGGACAAAACCGGCATGGGTGATCTCCAACTTGGCAACTGTCAATCTGAAATCGTCCACCAATAGTGAACGTGCGCCAGTGGATGTTGCCATGCCGTGGCGCCACGGGAAGAACATCTCGGCTATATGAGGATCAAAAGCTCGACTGGCCTGGCCTAACCAACGACCCTTGCCACCAAGGTCGAGAGTAGCTGGCGCAATCTTGCAAACGAACTCAGATAGAGACTCGATGAAAGAAGACAGATTACCTCGAGTTATCATGACGCCTTTGGGCTTGCCGGTCGACCCAGAAGTGTAAAGAATGTATGCAGTATCGTGAGGATCGGCTGCATAGGTCTTATTCTCGGACGGAAATCCTAGTAACTCTTGCTGGAATGATGGCTCGTCAATGCATATAGTCCGGCATTGGCTCGATCTATGCCGAAAGCTTGAGGCAAAAGCTGTTTCAGTGAATACTACAGGAGCATCGCCATCATCGATCAGAAACGCCTTGCGATCATCAGGAAGTCCTTCGTCAATCGGAAGATAAGCATTCCCAGATTTGATAATTCCAACAAGTACCGGATAAGAGGCAAGGTTTCGTCGAGAGCACAGAGCAACCGTCCGATTCTTGATCTTGTAGTGGTTGAGATAGGCTGCAACTTGATTTGCAGCAGAGTTGAGCTGACCATAGTTCATACAGAGCTTCTCAACTCCAGTTTCGGTGATTGACAATGCCTCTTCGACTGCTGTCCACATGGGGTGCTGTTCAGCGTTGATCTCGATCCAGCGTACAGGACTCAGATTTGATGATTCCTTCACAGCATCGCTTGAGTTAGGGGCTGAGACGGATATTAAAGACTTTCTGATCAAACTAGGAAGAGACTTTAGAGGCACATCTGGATTACAGAGCATGGCGCCAACTAAGGCATCGATTTGGTGGGCCAAGATGGCCAGTTGCTCAGAACTCATAATCGTGTCCAGCGACGATGCTTGAAGGATGACTATACCATCAGGATCCTGATACACGTTCAAAGCCATGGGATGCTCAACAGCCAACCCAAAGTCATCTGGCTTCGGATCCCAGACGGTTCCAGCAGAGGCAGCCATAAGATCCACCTCGTTGCTGGAGTGGAATGTAAATACGCCGGGATACAGACACTCGCCTCGTTTCTTGTTCAGGAGCTTGCGGATGACTCGTGCATGGATATGGCGGTACTTTCTTGCATTTGTGGACAAGCGATGCTGTTCTGCTAACACTTCTCTCACGGTGCCATTTGAGTTGAATGGTACGGGTACAACTGAAATGAGAGGTCCGATGGTACGATCGACATCTGCATCCAACACACGATCCGATAGTGTCTCTGCAAATACGACGCCGGGGTTTCCCAGGTAACTCAACAGCACAAGTCCAAAGACCGCTCGCACAACAGATGCGATGGATGAAACACCGAGTCCAGCAACCGTTGCTTCTAATTGCGAGACAGGAAATGAAAGCCGAACTGTCTCGGTGATGAAATTGCGGTGCTTTGCTTGCCCAGGCGTGGTTCTCTCCCCTGTGAGGTCCGGCCATGAAGGGACTTCAAGTTTTGCATACTCAGCAAGTTCTGGTTCCCAGAAACTCTGAGCATCGAGACACGCTTTGTTGCTGGGGAGCACGAGAGGCAGAACGTTCCGGAGTTGAGGCCTGCTGGGCACCTCAGCGCCGTATGCACAGCAGACATCACTGGTGATGTACCCAAGTGACTGGCCGTCGTGTAAGACGTGATGGACAGAGAAAACCATGGTTTTCTCTCCGTCATTGTCCATGATGGTGACAGCCCACGGCGGATGCTGGAAATAACTTGATTGATGCTCGTTCAGAAGTGCGACAATTCTCTGGTGCAAGTCTTGTCGATAACTCTTGTTTGTGCATTCAATGTACTTCCAGTCAACCTCGTGTTGCTCATAAATGATTTGTAAGACGCCGAAATAATCTCTGTGGCTAAAACCCTCCTTCTGAGTGGCTGCAACCGGAAGGAAACCAATCCGAAGCGCCTCGTTGTTCTGACAGACAGTGTCCCGCGCCTGCTTGAGTTTTCCAATGTCTATGTCTGAGTGAAGACTGAAGGAGTGATGGCTCCAATACATCTCCGAAGTTGTCAGTGTCTCGCTAAGGAAACTCTCTTGAATGGCCCTTGCGGGGCAAACGAAGAAGCTCCCCGAAACCAAGACCGACACGTCTCGGTGCCATTCCCGATTGAAATGCTCGAGATCAAACAAATCCTCCGCCTGACAAGCCTCCGACCATGAACCAGCCAAAAGGATCAGGTCTTTGACAGTTTCGCATTGTAGGACATCAACAACGGAGATGCGGTAACCCGCTTCGTTTAGGCGTGAGGCAAGGCGAATGGCTCTAATGGAGTCGATGCCCAAACCGCGAAGCCTACTCAACTCGTTGAAAGAAGTTACCGGGACGCTAGACAGGGATGAAATGTTACAGATGATGCTCTTCTTCAAATCACTATCAATCTCATCACTTGGTGCTTCGTAATTCTCATCCCGAGTATGGCAAGCTGCCTCCCAGCCGTCCACGTCCAAGCTCGTGTACAGAGCCTGAAGCGCACGTCGATCGGCTTTGGCTGACTGCGTTTTGGGGATGCTCGGAACAACGACAAAGGTAGACGGAATCATATGACCTGGGAGAGTGACAGATGCCTCCCTGATAGCAGAGCGAGCAATGCCAATCGCAGTGTCGTTCAAGAGGATGGTCTGTACTTGTTGGCTAGGCTCGACAGCTTGTGGGGCAGCGATGAAAGCCACAACAGCTTCGTTTGGTCTGTCAGGACGCTTGAGAACCATGGTTTCGATGGATTCGACCAATGGGTGACAGTGGCGTAGGGAGAAGCTGATTTCACTGAGTTCAACACGAATACCGCCAAGTTTAACAAGGTCGTCTGCTCGATTGATGTATTCCAACGAACCGTCTGAAAGCATACGGACTAGGTCTCCAGTGTAATAGAGAATCTGGTTGAATTCCTCGTTCCACACGTATTTTGCTTTGTTTGTCTCGGGTTGCTTTAGATAGCCAGGAGACAATTGAGGGCCACCCAGTGCCAGTTCTCCGACGGCATGCTTCATGACGAACTTACTGTCTTGTGTGACAAATACGGAGACGGATTTCAAAGGCCAGCCAATGTTTCCGCTCTTGACTTGATTTTGTTCGTTTCCAAACTCGCGAAGGGTAGAAACGATTGTTGCCTCGGCCGGACAATATGTGTTGAAGGCTCTCATGTTCTGTCCCCAGTCGTCAGCGACAGGCTGCGGGAGCTTCTCGCCAATCATAGTGATGGTCTGTAGAGTCTTGCAACTACTCCTCTGCAGACCAGCAGAGAACGTAGGGGTAAGGTGAGCATGAGTCGCGCCGGTCACGTTTGCGAGCTCCGCAAATGAACCAAGCATCACGTCTCGAGGCGCCGAAATTAACAACCCACCAGAGCTCCATGTGAAAAATAGGTCCTGAATAGAGACGTCGAATGTAGGTTGGGAGAATTGGAGACATCGAACGGGCTGTCCATCTCTCGTTCCGGGAATTGCTTCGATCAAAGAATTGATGCTTGCAAAAGCAGACGAATGGCTAATGGGTACACCCTTGGGCATACCAGTTGTACCACTGGTCCAGATCATATATGCCGTTTTGGTTGGGTCAGTGATAGGTGAGTCGCTAGCTTGGACGTCCATATAATAATCAGATTCTTGTGTGAAAGGGAACACATCGACTGTCATAACGCCGTTCGGTAAGGCTGCCTCCATCCCAATGCAGTCGCGAGATGAGGTCAAAATCAACTGTGCTTCAGTTCGGCCAATAAGGTCGCAGCGACGTTGGGGTGGTGAATACACATCGATAGGGCACCAAGCGCCACCAGCCTTCAGAGTACCTAAGATGGCCACATATAGCGCGGGGCTCTTCTCGATGTGTATAGGAACAATGGTCCCTGACAATGGTCCAAAGTGAGATACCATGAAGTTTGCAAGGGACTGGGCTTTAGCATTCAGTTCCGCATAAGTCCAGCAGATATTGGCTGGACTATCTCCGTCGAAGAGATTGCCTCTAAAAAGTAGAGCATGGTCGTCAGGATCCGACTTTGCGTGAGCTTCGAACTGAGAGTGAATGAGGGCATTGGGTGGAATCTCTTGGGATATGACTTGATCAAGACAGGATCTTAGTGACAAATCACCAACAAAACGGTTTCCCAAGAAGCTCTCCTCTGGTTGACTTAGGATGCGAGAGATGATGAGACTCATTTCGCGGAGCATTAGCTCAGCAGCGTCGTATTCCAAGTATGAATCATTGAAAGTAGCCCTGAGTGTCAGACTCGAGTCCTTTCCTGGCCAGGCTTCTACCATGACCGCAAAGTCATTCTCCATCGCAGGGTGGTGAATGGAAGTCCAGAGCCCTTCAGATGCAGACTCAGTGTTGAAGTCTTGGTAAGCCAAAAGTGTGTCGTAATGAAGGCGGCCGTCTGCTGTGACTACTGAGCCAAGTCGAGGTTGAAGGTGTGAGAGTGATGCAGCATTTGATGCTACAAGAGACTCTGCAACGGAGCGGTTGGTCCACTCAACCCCATTGAGTTGTTCGTCCTCCAGTCTAAGGCGAATGGGGACGGTGGTAAACGTTGGACCGATGCAGTTCTCAGTTCGTGGATCCAGTCTCCCTGATACTACGCTTCCGATCACAACATCTTGTTCTGGTGTTCCAGAATAAGCCAGAAGAATTGAAGCCCACGCCGCTTGGAGGACAGAGACAGGCGTGGCGCCCATACTCTTGGATGCCTTTTTCAGTTCGCTGTTCCCAATGTGAGAGTTGACCTCGACCATCTGAGTTTTGGAGCTTGAACCAGGTTGATACGGAGTGAGAGATGGGAATCCAACTGGCGAATGCCCTTCTAGATGCTTGTTCCAGAATCGCGCAGCTGCCTCAAAGTTGGCCGAGAAATGACGATGCACAATGTGCTCCAAGGATGTGCGCGTTCGCACAGGCCTGCCTTGGTAAGCATCAGTGACATCTTGCAGGAGGATTTCAAGAGAACCACCATCAAATATACCATGGAACATGCTCAGTACAATAGTACACTTGCTTGCGGAGGAGGCGAGCGAAATATGCGAAGGATTCATGCCAATATCAATTTTGGCTTCGGCATTTTGACAGGCCTGCTCAAGAGCGAGATCGTAATCGCCGTATGCCAGGCCAGCGCTATACGTGCTCCAGGTGGGTTTGACAAAATCGCCTCCCGGTTTGAGAATACACTGAGCGAAAGGAGACATGTTGTCATCCAGATGGCAAAATACTGTCCTGAAAGAGTCGTAGCTACTCATCACAGTGTCCCAGGAGCTTTTCAACCTTTCAATGTCAACGCCATCACAAACAGGCATGACTGAATGGTAGATATAGGTCGGGGTAGAAACAGTTGTGGCATTTGAACCTCGCAAGAAGCTGGCAAGCATTCCTGACTGTGTCGCTGTAGTTGGTAGCACCGACTGAATCTGGTCCTCACGTAATCCAAGCCTCTTGGCACAACCCGATAAGTTTCTTTTGGCGAATGAATCAAGGCTCTTCCGAAGTTGTGCTTCATCGATAGTACTCTTTGAGCTCGAGCCTTCAGTCTGAGAGGCGAGCCTAACTTTGGTTGCCAAAGCTCCAATAGTTCTAGATTGGAGGACGTCTCCAACTTCCAGGCCGTTGATAGAGTGATCTCGCAACTTCTGGAGAAGTCGCACTGCTCCGAGGCTTTCCAAACCAAGCGAGGCTAGTGATGTTTCTGGACTAATAGTAGAGCTTACTTCGGCAACCGTCTCGCATAGCGCTTCCATGAGAACAGTCGGAGTATAGGTCTGCAATGGCTTGTCGTATGAATCAAGCTCATCGTAGGTAGTGGACAGATCCTGAGACTCGCTTGAGGGAATGAACGTATGGTATCTGTTCGATTGTGATATCTCGGAGTATACTCTCTTGCGATCGACTTTCCCAGAGCTGGATCGCGGCAGACTATCAAGGAAGATGTACCTTGAAGGTCGCATGTAGGCAGGTAAGAACTTGTCACTGTTGCGAGAGCAGCTGTCAACAATAACCTGCCTTTCATCTGATGACTGCGTCTTCGTCACGATGCAGGCAACAATCTGGTCACTTCCCTCCCGATTACCACTCGATTTGGAGACTGCAACGACCAACTCAGTCACTCCATGTACAGTGGCAAGAACCGACTCGATCTCGCCCAGCTCGACACGACGGCCGCTCAGTTTGACTTGATCAGAGCTGATTCGTCCAAGGAACTCGATAAGCTGTCTGCCAGACTCATCCCAAACAATACGCGCCATATCACCAGTTCGATACAGCCGACCGTACTCCATGCTTGAGATATAAGCCTTGGCCGTCTCTTCAGGTTGATGCAAGTACCCTTTGCTTACTTGAGGGCCCCCTATGGCAAGCTCTCCGACAAATCCAGTCGGCATCACTTTGGGTACTTGGCTCCTATGATCCAGAATAAACATAGAACATGTTGGAAGAGCTTCACCAATGATTGACCCCCGAACTGAGTACTTGACCGGTGCCAAAAATGTGCAGTTAATGGCAGCTTCAGTCGGTCCGTAGAAATTGGCTAGGGTATAAGTAGTATCTGGTGATCGAAGGCCAAAGTTATCGATCACAGTTCGATTCAGCTTTTCACCCATACACCATAGGGACTTCAGTGTCTGGAGGCGAGATGGTCGTAACAACGCAGCTAAGCTAGGCGTAGCCATCATTATGGTTGCCCGTGCTTCGTTGATGGTCCCTTCCGGGTCTGTTAAAGTCAGGTTCCGCGGTGCGGCGCATAGCGTTCCTCCGTTGCTCAAGGTGACAAAGATTTCCATGATGGATGGATCAAAGGTGGGCGCTGCAAACTGAAACCAGCGGAAACTGCCATTTTGTGGTTCTGGAAGAACAATAGCTGTTGAGTGTGACCCAATCGAGCAGGCTGCTGCTGAATGAGATACTTGAACTCCCTTGGGTTTGCCAGTCGATCCGCTGGTGAAAAGCAAATAAGCCAACTGACAGCTGGAAATTGGCCGTGGCTGAAAATTGCACTCTGCATTCGTAACCGACGTGTCTAGATTTGACAGAGTTGTCCATCTAGACATCCGACTAACATCAATCCGGGTCGCCTGGATACCTTGATCGGCCCATGCGTCTGGCTTCTCACCGATACCGAGCACAACAGGAGGTGATATGTCCTGGATGAGCTCTCGTACCCGTTCAAGGGGAGCTTCCATGGGTAGCGGGGAGAATGCGAAGCCGGCTTTGAGAATGGCAAGGTAGGAGATATACAACTCAGGAGAAGTTGACATGTAGACTGGGAGAACATATTGATCTGCTGTAATTGTATCTTGAGATGCCAGGCCGACCAGGCAGGAGGCCAAATAATTAGCGGCGTTATTGAGTATACCGTAGCTCAAGACTTGATGCTGCGCGGGCTCCTTCGAGTTCGAGAGGGACAAGACGAAATCTACAGCGGGAGAGTTTGGAGTTTTGAAAGCCCAATACTCAAAGCCCGCATGTAGATGAGTCGCTCTGGTGGCAATATCCCAATTACTACTGAATCGAGGAGGTGGTTCTAGCAGAGGGGGGTGGTTGACAACAGAAGACTGGGGGGCAAGGTGATCACCAAATTCAGTGCCAGGGACAATTTGTGAAATGAAGACTCTGAGAAGTTGCGTGGCCGCTTGTTCAGGGATGCGTTCAGAAGGATAGGAGATATGGATAGTAACCGTGTTTGCTGCCGCGCTTGGTCGAATATGGAGGATGAACAACTACCGTAAGGTCAGCCTAAAGCAGAACAAACAAAAAACAGACTACGTAGCTCTCACATCTTGTCTTTCTAGCTTGGGGTCGTCACCAGGATCGGATGTGCGCAAGTCCAGAGCGAATTGTATCTCGTCTTCCTGGCAGAACGACAGATCCAATTCATCCCAGCGGGGCATGAGAGACTCACCCGCTTGCAGAGTTCCATGATGAATCACGGCAGAGACAACTGAAATGGAGGACAATGATGTCTCAGACTCCGAACCCCGGGCAAGGATGAAAGCGACCTCGTCTGCACCAGTACAGCCCGACACAAGTCGAGCATAAGACTCAATAAATTTGGCCTCGTTGGAAGTTTTAAAACAGTATGGTAGGTTTATTTTCTCGGTGAAACCTTTACAGTCTTCCGCGGGGGTAGCCAAGTAATGATCGAGGATATCCAGTGCTGGCACTTTCGTGGCTGGAGGTGTCCCAGCAGGTTGTTCACCACATATGATTGATGGTGTCATCTTTTCAGAGAATAGAATAGGAGATTAAAACGAAATAATTGAATGATTTTTTTATTGTAATTTTTTAATTCTTTTTTGTAGCAAAACTGAAGGAGTCAAAATCGCGCCAGATCTTCACATCACTTCCATACATAATCATTTAAAGCTTGCACCACCTCCCTATGGAACATTGAGGGATATAACCTTGAAAAGGACCGCCTTGGTTGTAACTGTCATAATTACCATGGACACGCCGATGCCGGTTGAAATGACATTGTTCATCAGGACCCAACCATTCCATAAAATTGGTAAACTTGTAGTTGAGGTCGCATGGCTATTGGAGAGCCCGCTTTGTTATGCAAATGTTGGGCGGTTATTTCTTATGGTACATGTTGTTTCGAGTTTGAATCGGGCTATACGCCCGAGTGAGGTGGACGATCTTATCAATCTGATAAAGTATGGCAATGAAAGCCCCCACGTCCCACAGAATTCATACATGGGCATCGGCCGGCCAACATCCCAGTTACCCTCTGATAGGTCTACTCTTCTCCGTCTTAAATGTCAGAGTTGCGTGATGATCCTAGTAGATGTGCGGCGAAACCCAGTAGCAAATACATCAGTGATACAAGGTCAAGAGCCAGTCCACTGCCAATTTCTGTTCTCTCCTCTGAATGCTTCCCTGTGCAAAGTAGACACGAGCTCTCTTGCAGCAACAATGTATTTGTAGACACCCATAAATTCTTACGAAACTAATCCCGGGTATCACGGCTGGAACCAACAGATGACTCCCAAAAATGAAAGTAGAACGAGATCCTTCGGTTTCCCGGGTATCACGGGTGGAACCAAAACGTAACTCCGAGAAAGGAAAAAAAAAGAGACCGGTCGGTTTTACAAAAGTCCCTCCAGCGCTGGCTTTGTAGATTCGTCCGGTCAACTCGTACGTTTCGAGAAGAACAGGGCGGTAGCAAACCTAGCCCGATCGAGAAATGGGTTTAAAGTTATCAATCTATCAAACGAATAATCTCGGATGATCGAGCAACCAAGTTTCGCTTCTGCATTAACCTCGTATTCGAGTGGAAATTGGATCCTGTGTGGACCGTGGATGCAGTGATTGGCCGAAGACGAAATGCCATGGGTCCCTCACAGAGCCAACACGAAGGTCAGGAGATTGATAAGTTGTTATTTTTTGGTCCATTTTTTTCTTTATGGATGCAGGTAGGGTAGCACGGTGTGTGCTCCTCTCTTTACAGTAGAGTAAGTAATAGGAAGTTAAGGAAAAAACTTACTTGCCATATACTTTATATTAGTAGTATTTAATAACCTTAAAGAAAGTATAGTAATAGTATTAAGGCTATATTTAATAACTATATTTATCATATAGTATATATATCTAATAAAGAACTTAACTTAATAGAAGTACTTAGTTTAATAATATTTTTATTTAAATAAAAAAAAACATAATAATATTAGTCGTTTTATATATTAGTTAACCCTTATAACCTACATAATAGGAAGGTTACATATGTTTTTTCTCGTCTGCATTTATCAATTAATCCATCCTAGATCCTTGCAGCATTATCCGCAATGGTACATCTCTCTCTCCCTGTACCCTTACGGCTGGTGATTGCGCCGTTATCGGAGTCATCACAGATTGTAAGGATCTCGGACAGGGCTTGTCTCTCGCTCACTCTTCTCTTTTTGACCCTTCTCACACTTCTAGCTTGGTTTCGACTCTGTAGTCACAGAAGCGCCAGTGTTGAACACCATGCGGTCAAGCAGCCAACCCAGTGTCCGCGAGGCATCGCACCTTAAAATGGTAAGTAATAGCATACAATCCATTGCAGAATGTCACGGCCGGAACACAGATTGACATTGGTTCAGACCCAGAGGGTCAAGGATATATTCCGCAAGTTCTTTGCATTTATACACCTTCTCTTTTCTTTGGGCTACACAAAGCTCGATGCTCTTCTCATCGCTGCTGGCACCTTCTTCGCGATCGCCTCGGGCATTCCGTTTCCCCTCCTGGGAATCGTCTTCGGTGAATTGATCAACGACCTCAATACTACAACCTGCTCCGAAACGGCGTCGGCGTCGGCATCGGCGTCGAATGATGTCACGAATGGTGTGCGAAAAAAGGTGCTCTACGTTATCTACATCACCATTGCCAACTTCTGCTTCATCTACATCCACTGCAGCTGCTGGAGTTACGCCAGCGAGCGCATCGCTCGACGATACCGCCGACGCTATTTCCAGAGCATCATCAGACAAGAAACGGCCTATATTGAAGGACTTCCCTCTGGCGACGTTATATCACGGCTGGTGCGTGACATTGAAGTGGTGCAGTCTGGTACCTCTGAAAAGGTTGGTATTCTCATCTCCACTGTCTCATACTTCGTCACGTCGTACATCGTTGCCTTTATGAAAGCCCCCAAGATTGCGGGCATGCTGGTCTCAGTAGTGCCCTGCTACTTCCTCATGTCGTACGTCGGAGGTTATTTCATCAAGAGATACGCGACTCGCATCAATAACCACGTCGACGCTGCCACCGCTATCGCCTCCTCCAGTCTGTCGCATCTTCCACTCGTGTATGCCTTTAGCTCCGGTGATCGTCTGATCAGGTTGTTCTCTGATCACCTTCTTGAGTCACGCAAAGACGCCCTCAAGAAGGCTGGCACGCACGCAGTGCAACTTGGTCTTCTGTACTTTATCGCGTACAGCTCCAACGCTTTAGCCTTCTGGGCTGGCTCTCGTCAGATAGCCGAAGCTGTTGAATCCAATCAAGGTGGCGTGTCTGTCGGTGCAGTTTACACTGTCATTTTCGTCTTGATCGACGCGTCTTTTATTCTCAGCCAGGTGGCGCCGTTCATTCACATGTTTGCTGCTGCCGCTGGCGCTTCTGATCGCCTACAATCAGTCATCAACAGGGACTCTCTCATTGACGGTACGTCAGGAGAGGGCGACACATACGCTCCCTTTGGTGAGGAAGACATCGTCTTTCGTGACGTGCACTTCTCCTATCCTTCCCGCCCCGATACACTTGTATTGAATGGATTCAATCTGGCGATCCCTCCCCGACAACATACAGCGATTGTGGGACCATCTGGAGGCGGCAAGTCCACTGTACTATCTCTCCTAGAGCGCTTCTACGATCCGGCATCCGGACAGTTGCTGATCGGCAGCCAACGCTTCCAGGACTTGAACGTTAAGTACCTCCGAGGCAGTATCGGCTATGTACAGCAAGAGCCGACATTATTCGATCGCTCCATCCTTGAAAATATTGCCGATGGGTTGGCAAACTCGTCTAACGAGAGTTACAAGGATCTGACTTCCGTGGTCTTGGGTTCCGCTCTGGCTGATCTCGCAGCAAGCATACGCAACGGCATGCCAGCAAACGAAGCTATTCGTTCACATGACCACAGGGTGGCCAGAATAGTTGATTTGGTTCGACAGGCGGCGGCGAGTTCAAATGCGTTAACATTCATCGAAACAATGGCGCATGGCCTAGCCACAATCACAGGGCCTGCCGGCAGTCAACTCAGCGGTGGGCAGAAACAGCGAATTGCTTTAGCACGCGCTTTAGTTCGTGATCCCTCAATCCTGATCCTTGACGAGGCCACGGCAGCCTTGGATTCGACCAGCGAAATGCTGATTCAAGACGCGCTGGCCAAGCTACAAGATCGTGTTACCATGGTATCGATAGCTCATCGACTTGCCACTGCCAAAGATGCCAACAAGATTGTGGTCGTCGATAAAGGCAAAGTGGTTGAGCAAGGTCCCCACGCTGAACTGGTTGCCAAAGGTGGCGTTTATGCCAAAATGGTCCAGTCCCAGAACCTCGAGACGCTGGAAATGCCAGTCATGTCTGAGGATACTGTGAGCCCCTATAAGAGTTCTATCCACTGTGAGTTGCCTGATCTCAGAAGCAAGGAAATGCCGGTCCAGGAGAGCGTTCGCAAGACCTCTGGCGAGGAAACCAAAACGCGAACTGGCTCAGATGACACGGTAGAGGAGCCGGACAACTTGAATCCTCCTAGGTGGCTCACCGCCAAATTCATGTTCGCATTGGTCCGTCCTAATATCGGTTATCTTATCCTCGGTCTTTCTGCGTCCGTCATAATTGGTGGTAGTTACATTGCGGAGGCTGTCATCTTTGGCCACACTGTCAGCAGCCTGAGCCCTTGTGGAGGAGCAGATAATATCCGCCACGGAGGTCACCTGTATGGACTTCTGTTCTTCATCATGGCTCTGGTAGAGTTCTCGGCGAACGTCGTCGGTGGATGTGCGTTTGGCTGGGCAGCCGAAAAGATTCTGACCCGGGTTCGAATCCTCTCTCTCAAATCTCTCTTGAGTCAGACCTTAGGATGGCATGTTATGGGTGATCGCACCCCTGGAACTTTGATCAGTTACATCATTAGCGATGCCAGTGCGCTGAGCAACATCACTGGCTCCACCGTTGGCCTTGTTCTCGCTGCCGCTGTCAATTTAGTTGCTGGGCTCGTCGTCTCTTTCGCCATTGCTTGGAAGATTGCCATCGTCCTGGCCCCGTGCATTCCTGTCCTCCTCGCTTCAGGCATAATGAAACTACGGACGCAAGCAAAGTTCGCTGAGAGACATCAGAAGGCATTTGCCCAGGCAACTTCGATCACTGTCGAGGCCGTCGACAACATTCGGATAGTGTCGGCTTTCTCGCTGGAGACCCAGTCAAACGTTCGATATGAGCATGCATTGCGAGAACCATATCAGGAGACGCTGCGTTCAATTGCATATGGCAACGTCTTCTTGGCTCTTGCTTTCAGTATTAGTAACCTTGTGTATGCCCTGGCTTATTGGTGGGGTACTCGACAGGTGGTGGCTGGTCTTTATTCTCAGACCCAATTCTTCATTATTCTGCCTGCCCTCCTCTTCAGTACCCAATCATGTAGTCAGATGTTCGCTCTTGCACCTGACATTTCCAAGGCGGGGCTTGCGGCATCTAATATTCACAAGCTACTCACCACAGACTCGGCAGATGACGAGCTGAACCCTCAGAGCTGCGGCCAGAAAGCCGGCAACTACAAGTTGCTTCTTTCTGAAAAGCTCTATGACACAGAGGCGGCGGGCTCGAGCGTTCCACTTTCATCTCGTGAGGGCATGTCCATCCAGTTGCGAGACGTACACTTCGAGTACCCATCACGACCTGGGCATCCAGTCCTCTGCGGCGTTAGCTTGAACATTCAGCCGGGTCAATTCTGCGCCCTGGCTGGCCCAAGTGGTTCAGGCAAGTCCACCATCTTCACAATGCTGGAGCGATTTTACCGCCCTAATCGTGGAGCTGTGGTCATGGACGGGACCGATATTACACGCCAACTTGGAACCGAATTTCGGGACGACATAGCGCTTGTTCCCCAAGAAAATGTGCTTTTCGAAGGTTCCGTCGCCTTCAATCTTGGCCTGGGTGCTCGACCCGGTTATCAGCCAAGCCAGGAGGAGATGGAAGAAGCTTGTCGCGCGGCCAGTATTCACGATGTGATTATGAGCTTGCCCCAAGGCTACCAGACGCTGTGCACCCATGATGGCAAGCAGTTCTCCGGTGGCCAGCGTCAGCGACTATCAATCGCGCGTGCTCTGCTGCGTCATCCACGCCTGTTGTTGCTCGACGAGTCTACTAGTGCATTGGATGGCGAGTCTGAGAGGCGAATCCAAGATGCACTTATGGCATTGAAAGGTCGCACAACCATCATCGCCATTGCACATCGCCTGAATACTATTCAGCATGCAGACTGCATCTTCTTGATTGAAGGAGGCCAGTGTGTGGAGCAGGGCACTCATCATGAGCTCATTGAACGCAGCGAAACATACCGCTCAAGCGTCATCCAACAATCCATCCAATCCTAGATCCACAATTATAACAGTTATTTTCGTAGAAGCCACTGGCTGCGCGACCCTTTAGCGTAGGATTTTGTATTTACTATAGATCAATGCATTAATCTTATCGCTGATATTAAAATAGAAGCGGAAGCTGAAGTCGTGATCTGCTGAAAAGCCGAGGACCGGCATGTATGTGTCCATATGGTGACACAGCCGTTGAGGTCTTACATTCACTTTGCTCGGGTAGGGTCTAGAGACCGACCCCCATGCTTTCCTTTCCACCGTAGGTGCCTGTGCATTAAGCATGGGGGGTAGACTGACTAGGTAAAGTGTTACGACCCTAGCGGTTACTTCACGTGAGCCCCATTATTGTTCCCAATCACAGGAATAGACCCACTCTCTCAAATTAGACCGACCTTCCAAACAGTTCAGTCTACTAATAAGATAAGGACTAAAGACTCTTTTTTAATAATCTATCTAGACTAATATATAAATATTACCTGTTTATAAGAGATTAATTCTACTTTATTATTAATCCTTATTATAATCTTAAGTATATAAATTATATTTATTAATACTTTTATAGATTTTAGCTTATTAGCTATTAATAAAACTTCTTTATATTAATTAAGCCTAATATATATTAAATTTACTATTAAGAGATATAATACTTTAATAATACTTAATATATACCTTATATAATCTGCTAATAATAAACCTAATATAGCTTAGTTTAATATAAGTAGATTTAATTATTATATAAAGAGGCAGGTAATTAAGGAATAAACTAAATGCCTTAGTTTTATATCTAGCCTTATTAAAAAATAAATTACTTTTTTAATTAAATTATCTCTTTTTATTATATTAATAATACTTATAATATATTATTTTATTTTATTATATTAATAATACTTATAATATATTATTACTTTTTATAATTATTATTATAAAATTACTAGTTAATATATATTATAATAATAAAATAATTATTTTATTTAATTAAAATAATAAATATATTAATTAAAAGCCTTAAATTAAGATTTATTTTAATATAAAAATATATTAATTTTAACTTTTAAAACTTTAAAATTTTATAATATATAACTTATAACTTTAAAATATATATTATTATAATTATTAAACTTTTAAAAAAGAAAAAGAATTTTATTATTAATAAACTTATTAAGTTATAAAAAATAATATATAAAAAGTAAATTTTTTAATAAAAAATAAACTTTTTATTTTTTTAAATAATAATAATTTTATATTCTTTTTTTAAAAAAAAATTAAAAAGAAATTTTATTTAAATTTAATATTTATATTATTATTATTATTTTTTTTTAAGTTTATAAACTAGCCTTAAAAGGTATATTTAAGTATTTCTAGAATTTAATATAATTTAAATATTTATTACCTATATAGCTAATAAAGCTTTATTAAGTTAAATTATTATAATTAGCTGCTTTAATTATAGCCTAAACCTAGCTATATATATACTAACTGAAATGCCTTGCTTATTAGCTAGCCCTAACCTTCTTTTTATAACCTAGCTAAAAGGCTAAGATACTTTACATTAGTTTTTAGTATTACAGACCACGGCTATAATTATAAAGCAAGGCGAGGAGGAAGTAAAACCTTAGAGACTAGGAAAGTAAAAGAAATATATAAAGTTTTAAATAAGTTTAGTTACTTAAAGTTAAAGATATTTAGTATTAGTAATAAAAAGAGAATTAAATAAGGTAATAAATAAATTATATAACTAAATAAGTAAATTAATTATAATAATAATATATTATTAATATAAATAAAAGAGTTTTTAAAATATATTATATTTTAAATATTTATTATATTCTTATTATTAGTTATTTAACTTAATTTTTTTTAATTATAATTATTATTAATAATAATTCTTTTCCCTTTTTACCTTTAGCCTTATATAAGGCTATTAAGCTTTTTAGCTTTTTTATTAATAATTTAAATAATAAAACCCTTATAGCAAGCTATTATTATTAAAATTAAAATTAAATATAGTTTATCTGCCTTAATACTATAATTATTACCTTAACTAAGTAATATAAATACTAAATCTTAATAGCTAAATTAACCTTTTTTCTTTAACTTATTTAAAGGACTATACCTTAATTAACCTTTATAATATATTATACCTAATTTATTTATTATAAAATATATTTTTTAAGTTAACCTTCCCTTTTAACCTTTTATATTAATAAATTAATAGCTATATTACCTTAATACTTATTATATAAAGTAGCTTATAGTTATATAATTATATTTATTATAAAATTAATTATAATTTTAATTTAGCTATTAGGCTTACTTTAAAAGTAATTAATAAAAAAGAACTTTATACTTTATATATAATTAATATTAGTATTATAAAAAACTTCTTATTAAAAAATAAATTTAAATTTATTAAAGTAAAATTTATAAAAAAGCAGTAATTTAAACTAGGAAATATTAATTACTAATAGTATTATAATACTAATTTATATTAACCTATAGCTTAATTAGGGCTATTATATAGTTAATTATAATTTTATTAATATAATTAAATTTGCCTTAAAATAAGCTATAAGTAAAAATAATTATATATTATATATAATTATTATAATTATTAAGAAAAACTTTTTCTAAAAAAGAAGTTTAACTTAATTAAAAATAATTATTTTTTATTATAGCCTAATTTAAATAATTAAGTATATAAATTTAAATTAACCTTAATTAATTAAATATATATAAAAAGGCATATAGTTAATTAACCTTATATATAAATAAAATTTAAAAAAAAATTAATAATTTAAATTAAAAATATTTCAAATATATAATAAATATATTTCCTAGCTTAAATTACTGCTTTTTTACTAATTTTACTTTATTTATTTTTAAATATAAGGTTAATTAGTTATATGCCCTATTATATATATTTAATTAATTAAACTAGTTATAACTTTAGGTTAGTTTAACTTTTACTAACTAACTTATATAAAACCTAATATAATTCCTTTTAATTTCTAAACCCTGCATTTACCTTATATTTATCCTAAAACTTTATATATTGTGACGGTTGTGGCAAGCATTCCAGGGTAAGAGGTCTAAGCTTCGTTAGTAGGGGCCAGATGGATATCTACGGTAACAAGGTATAAAAGGGTAATATCCCTTTAGGACTAAAGACTTTCCTTATGCTTTTTAAGAGGCTTCTTTAGACTTAATTCTTATTCTTTTTTTTTTTTTCTTTATATTTAATACTATTAAACTAATTATTTAATTCTCTATCTTATAATAAAGACCCTATCTTAATTAAACCTAACTAGCAGTCTATACTTAGCTTGCAGTTAAGAAGTATTAGAAGATATTATCTTATATAGTCTTTTCTTTATTATTGCTCTTTACCTTTAAATTAGTCCTTAAAACCTGGAAAATCTACTTTATTAATATAGTTAGTCTCTAAAGGGACTTTAGAATAACCTAATTATTTAAAGAGGAGGCACTTCTATACTGCCTAAACTATAGATTATAATAATTAAAGAGAAAGGAAATATACTAGATAAAGAATAGGCAAAAGGCCAAGATAAATAACAAAACCGCTTATAGAAGCAACAGGAGGCAATAAATCCCTTAGTTACTAAGCTAAAAGCAGTAAAACTAAATAGCTTATATATATAAAAAGTAATATTAGAATTGCAGAGCTGGTATTATTTTATAATAATTCCCTATACTAAGGCAGTGCTAGAATCTGCTATATAAAGAAATCTAGCCTTAACCTGGCAGGAGAATATTAAGATTATATTATATATTATAGATTATAATAGACCTAGTATAGCCTAGGATTAACTAAACTTAAAAACTAGCATTAGGGCGCTTACTAAGCTACTTAAGTATAGATTACTTAAAAAGGTTACTTTTATAATAACCGAACCTGCCAATATCCTAGTAAAATAGTCCGAAATCCTATAGAATTAACTAATTAGTTAGATTTTAAAGACTTTAGTATAAGATATTCTTATATTTATTATATTCTAGACTATTATAAGGAACCTAGTAGTTATAATAACGGCTGGCATAATTATCTTAATAAAGATAAATAAAAGGGATACCTATAGCTCCTTATAATTATTCCCCTATCTAGAAAAGACCTTACTAAAGCACCCTATATTAATTAATTAATTAATACTTACTATAATAAGCTTTACTAATACTTCCTTATCCTCTAATAATATAAGGACTGCATTTATTAAGCTAGTAACCTAGTCAAACCGACCTCAGGAAGTAATAATGGCCCTAGCTATAATAGCTAGCTAGCTCCAGGATCTTATTATGGCTATCTGTAAGTATAAGCCCTATACTATAGTTAACTAAATGACTCTATATATAGCTATCTTTAATAGTAAGGATATTTTAAAATATCTTTATCTCTTTAAATGCTATATAGATAATACTAATATGCCTAAGGGGAAACGCGCTATAATGCTAGAGATATGCATTATTCTAACTCTTATAGAAGATATTTATTAAGCCTATAAAGGGTATAACTAAGAGGAAGCTAAGAAAAACCTTAAGGAAATCTTTATTACTAAAGATAATACTACCTCTAATAGCCCTAAAGCCAGGCTTAAGAGGCTTAACTAGGAATAACTTCTTAAGGATTACCCCTAAATAATTAAATAGTTAACCTAATACTAGTTTGAGTTTAGAAAGCTAGATACTAACTATAAAGAGCAAACCACTTAGTTAGAAAACGTTCTTAATGCTATCCACTAAGAAGTCCTAAATAAGGTTGCCTTATAATATAAAAAGACTTAAGATAAGATAAAAACAATACCTTATAAGGATCTGACCTAAATAATTAGATTAACTACTAATAATAAGATAGCTAAAGCCAAGAATTACTATTATCTTAAAGATATTAAGGATATCTTTAAGATCTAAAAACCTAAGCCTGCTAAAAACCCCTTTAAGGTTATCTTTAAGAAGGACTTAAAGCTAGCTAGGGAACTTAATATTAATAACCTTACTAATATAATATAGAAGCTGCAGGTTAACTTAATAAATACTATTAAGGATTTAATTAAGGATTATATAGAGATACTTAATACTTAAATAAAGAAGAAGCTTATAAACTAAATAATATCTCTCCCTTAGTATTTAGGAATTTAGACTTACTTAATAGCTATTACTTTAACTAATTAGTTAAAAGAGGAGTTTAATATAAATATTAATACTTAGTATACTAATTAGGGGCAGCAGTATTAATACTAGTATTGCACTAAGAGAGGCCATTTTCTAAAGACCTATTATAACTTGGAGTATAATAGGAAGTATAACTTGGCTAATTATAATGTTTTAAGCGGCATAGCTTGGATAGGTGTTTAAGAAACCCCTATCCTAAGCACCCTTATTAATAGAGTTAGGAGTAACTTTAGGGTCAGAAGACTTATTTATGCCTAGATTAAGAGGTTTCCTAACTCTTACCTATACTATAATATAATAGCTATAAAGAAGTATAATAATAGAAGGATTAGTTAGAATATCTAAGGTAAGCTAGGAGAGCTTATTTAGGAGTACCTAAATAAGAACCCTCTATATCTAAAGATATATACTCTACCCTATACCTACCCTAGTAGTAATATATACCTTCTAATAGAAGTAATAAATAGAGTAAATAACTATATTTAGTTTAAGGCTTATAAGATAGCCTAAATAAATCTCCTTATATTTAATATTAGTAATAATAAGGAACTAACTAATTAGGTAATCCTACTACCTATAGACCTTTAAGTCTCTAATATTAATATAAATATAAATATAAGGAAGTATGTTTATATTAAAGATAAAGAAGAGATATAAGTTGCCGAGGTCCCTAAGAGGAGAACTATAAAAAAGGACTTAGGGAGTCTTAGTCTTATTAAAAAGGGGAAAGGTGCTAAGGGATTAGATAACCTAGATATATGCCAGGCTCTTATCTATAACTATATTAAAAGCAACTTTTATATAAAGAAAATTGGCATTTCCCTATCTAATCTAATAACCCTAGATATATAAATAGGTAAGGAGCTTGTAGATAAACTTATAGATATAGCAGATAGTATTTCTAAGATCTTATATATAATAATTAGAAACCCTAAGCCTAGTTAGAATAGCTTAATGCTTATAAATGCAATTTAATTTAATAATTAGGATTTTAGTAATAGCTATTAAGAAGATATAAGTAAAAGAGCTGGCATTTATACTATCCTCTTTAAGACTAAGGATTAAGAAAAGACTAATTAGTTAAATAATTATATATAGGATTATATATAGGATAGTAAAACAGGCCTAGTACTAACTAAAGGAGAGTATAAGGTTATTAAAGATAAGGATACCTTATAAGAGTCTAGATAAGTTATTTAGACTATTAAGGAGTAAGAAGAAAAGTCTTAAGTAATAACCCTATAAAACATATAAGAGGACTTTATAAATAATAAGGTTTTAATCTATATTAAGTAATTAATAAATCTAATAGTTAATAGTATTAGAGTTAACTTTTACTTAAGGGATAGTAATAAGACTTTTATATAAGTATAAGAACTACTAAAGATTATAGTTAGACTTAATAACCTAGATAATATAGTTATAAAAGCTATAGTAAATATAGGATTTAAAGGAAATATTATCTTAAAAAGGATTATAAGAGATTATAAGCTAAAGATTACTAATATAAATATAACTATAATATCCTTTATAGGAGATAAGCTTAAAATAGTTAGCTAAATAGAAGCTAAGGTATATTTAGTAAATACTTAGATATTATAATGCCTCTTTATGGCCCTAGAAGCCATAATATTAATCCCTTTTATCCTTAATATACCCTTTATTAAATCTACCTAAGCTATATTTAACTATTTACTATAAGACAGTTTAATACTCCTAATCTACTAACTAAAGAATATAAAGTTTATTACCTTAGTAGCAGGATTAGTTAGGTAAGAGCTAGTAAAGACTAGAATTAAAAGATTAGTTAATTTAAAATAAATATTAATTCCTTTATTAAGCCAGGAGTTAAGGATATTACAGGCTTAGAAGAGGATAATATCCTATTAACTATTAGGATAATAAGCCAAGAATCTATAAATAAGGTTATTAAGCTAATTATATAAGAGGGTATAAAATAATATAAGGAAGTCCTTAAGAGTATAAGTTAAGAGATTAGATAGTATATAGAGCTAGTAGCTATAAAGAAGAAAGCTACTAGAGCAGGAAAGAAGAAGGAAAAAGGAAAAAAGGACCTAAAATACACTATACCCCTAGACCCTAATAAGCTAGAATCCAGAACTACTAACATTAAGGTTAATATAATATATAAGCATAAAGGAGTTAAGATTTATTTAGTAAATAATATGCCTTTAGATGGTTTAGTTCTAGATAGTAATCCTCTTTAAAAGGAAAAGAAATAGGCTTAGATTAAGGATATACTTAATAATACTGCAAAGTATGCTAAGTAGGTTATTTTAAAGTTTTTTAAATTAAAGTAAGGAAGTAAATTAAAAAGGGAGAGGCTTAAGAAACTAAAGGATTAGGTAAGTAAAATATTAACTATAGCTAAACTTAATATATTTCTTAAGATTATATATAATTATAAAGCAGCACTAGCTTAAGACTTTATAGAATACAGATAGCTAGATCTAATCATAGCCCCTCTATAAGTACTAAAGGTAGTCCCTTATAAGGCATAATAAGCAAGAGATATCCTAATTCTAAAGGGATATAAAGCAGCAGTTATTAAACTACTAAAAGAACAGCTTATACAGGGAGTACTAGAAGAATCCTATAAAGCCTATTAAAACCCTTAGTTCTTAGTCACCAAGAAGGATAGAAACTTCTATCTAATTAACTCTATAACTCTTATAAATAAGGTAACTATAAGGGATAGCTTATCCCCTCCCTATATAGATAAATTCTTAGCAGATTTTACTATATATAAAGTTATATTACTATTAGATTTCTTCTTAAGATATAATTAGTTCCCTCTTAATAAGAAAAGCCGAGATATAATTATATTTAATATACTAATAGGACTATTAAGGATATATAGTCTTTTATAAGGAGTAATAAACTCTATTACCTAGTTTATAAGGAATATTATTTATATCCTTAGAGACCTTATCTTAAAAGTCTGTAGGGCCTTCCTTAATAATATCTACATTAGGAGACTAACTATAACTTATAATAAGGAAGAGGTTGCTCCTAGGGTTAAAAGGTATATACTTAAGCATCTTATTAACATTAATAAGGTCTTTATTAATATTAAGCTCTTAGGCTATACTATTACCGGTAGTAAGTTATAATTCTGCTAGAAGATTATAATAGTAATTAGATATCTTTATAAGATAAATAGCAGGGTATTAAATAATACTAAGGTAATTAAGATTATAAAGTAAAAGAGTTATACTAATATAGAGGAGGTATAGTTATTCCTTAGGATTACTAGGTATTATAGGTAATAGATTTATTACTTTATATGGATTACTAAGCCCTTTATAAAGCTGCTTTAAAAGGATATTAATTTCTATTAGGGCCAGTCAGAACAAGAAGCAATAGACACTCTAAAGGCTAAAGTTATATAACCTCCGCTCCTAATCACCCTTAACTACGCTAAGGAAGCCAGGGAGGTAATTCTTATAGTTAATGCTAGCCTTATAGGCTAGGGAGCAGCACTAATATAGGTAATTAATAGCAAGAGATAACCAGTCTAGTTTAAATTAGGTTTTTAGAATAAGGCTAAGTCTATATATAATATAATAAAGAGGGAGTGTTATGCAGCCCTATATATGTTCTAATAGCTAAGAGGAATAATCTATAGTATTAGGTTTACCCTTAAGATAGATATATAGGTACTTATATATTAGTTAAATAGGAAAGTAAATAATATGCCTAGATTACTAATTCTGTAATAGATTAGTTACCTCCTGCTCTTTAACTTCTAGGTTTAATATATATTAGGGAAGAAGAATAAAGTAGCTAATAGCTTATTAAGGAAGCTTATAAGACTATTTAATTAATTAGATATAGAGGTTAAGAATAATATTAAGGACTTTATTAACCTTTATCTTAATATAATTAAGATTAATAAAGTACTTAAGATTTTAAATAAAAACTATTTACTAGAGTTAGAATAATTAGCTTAATACCTAATAACCTTAGAAAGGCTACCTAATATAATAAATTCTTAGTACTATACCTTATAAGGCTAAAGTAAGAATTTCTTTATGTAAGGATATTGCCTCTAGAAACGCCCTTGCAGATATTAGGACTAGCCCCTACTAGTAAAAGAGGATCTAGCAGTATAGAGGCAAGTAATTAGATAATACTATAAGGCAAGTAGCTATAAAGGATAGGATATTATAGTAAACCTTATTAGAAAAAGGTATTACTAAAAGAACCTTTAGGGAGAAGTTATTACTGCCTTTTATATATGCTTTATATACTAGAAATATTACTTATAAAGACCTCTTAAGAAGGTTTAATATATAGTACTAGCTAATCCCTTTATTAAAGTCTATTTTAATATATAATATATACTTAAGGACTAAAGATATAAATATTTACTTAAGGTATATTATAACCTTATAAGGTAAATAAAAGTAAAGCTATTAAAGGTATTATTAATAAAGGCTATAAAGAAGTTTATTAAGGGATTAATCTTTTAGTATAAGATAATATTAATTACTATAGTAGATAGGGGACTTAAGATAAAGAAGGAGTTACCTAGGGTATTAAACTTATATAGTATTAGATAGATTAAGACCTTATTATATAATCCCAAGGCTAATAGCTTAAATAAGTATAGGCATAATATACTATATAAGGTCTTTAAGAAGCTATAGTATAAAGGGAAGAATATATAGGTTAAGAATCTTAAATATGCCTTATTTGCAGAATAGATAGCTGCAAAAGGATTGTATAGATACTTACCCTTTTACTTAATATATAGCTAGGAGCCTGTATACCTATTAGAAGTTAAGTACCCTACCTGGCGACTAATTAATTAGAATAAGGTATATATGCCAGAAGAGAGGTTATAGGCTTAAATCTATATCCTAGAAATAAAAAGGGTAGATATAAATAAGGCTAAAGTTAAGGTTATTAAATATTAAAAGCTTACTACTGCCTAGCATAATAAGGAGCTTAAGTATAAGATTAGGAAGTAGCTGCTAGAAGTTAAAGACCTTATCTTAAAATATAATATTCCTAAGGTAAATAATATATTAACTAAGTATAAGATAATTAAGAAATAGGATAGCCCTTTTTGCATTATTAAGCACTACCTAGGCATTAATTTCTATACCCTGCAGGAGCCAGGAGGGGAGCTATTAAAGAAGTCAGTATATAGGGACTATCTATATAAGTTTATGCAGGATAAGGATAGTTAGTAAATAAGTAAGGAAGATCTAAAGCCAAAGAATAAGGATAAAGAAAGTAAAGAAGATAATCTTGGGATTAGCTTTATAGAAATATTAAAAGAAATAGATTTAATTAATTAAATAACTTATAGGGTTATTAGGTTATAGGCTACTATAAATGCCTTTAGTAATTTAGAGAATAACTTATATAAAAGTAATAATAATAAGGAAGATCTTAATATACTAAACTTAATACTAAACCTAAGTTATAGACTAAGGATATACTTTAAGGTTAAGTTAAAGGGCCTTTTAAAGAGCAAAAAGGCGACCTATAAACTAATTAATTAATCTTAGATTAATTAGTAAAGGTCTTTAAAGCCTTATTCTTTAGGTATTTAGTATTAAGGAAGCTAGAATTGCAATATTAAAAGCAGGCTATAATATTCTGCTTTTAGTAGGGGAGGAAGTATATAGATAAGGTAATAATAGAAAACACTATTACTTTACTATAATAAGGAGAATAAAGAGGAAGAAAATGTTATTATATAAAGGAGCTTATAATCTCTATAGAGCTGCTTTTGTTTTTATATTTAGAGGGAAAGGAGGAAAGGAATATAAGAGTTTTAGAAAAAGGAATAAGAAGGCAAGATACCTAACTACTACTAAAATAGGGAAAAGATATAGCCTAAAAAAGGCTAGACAACTACTAATTTAGCACTAGATATAAGGGATTAGATAATAGATAGGGGAGGACTGCCGTAAATAGGTAATTCTAAGCTTAAATGTAAAAGGCAAAGATAAGATTTTAAGGAGATAATTTTACTTAAATAAGGCCTAAGAACTCTAAATATAGCCATAATACCACTTAGATAGATAGAATATATACTAGATATGCCTTAGATATAGCTTAGATATCCTAAATAGCAGCTAAATAAGTCCTAGATTTCTTAAATATAGCACCAAAATCGCAGATTTTCTAAACACTAATTTTATTCTTATTAAATAAAGCAAGATCTAATATAAGGAGAAGGCTATTTCCTAAAGCAGGATACTAACTAATTATTTATTTTTATGCCCTTTATATTCTAAAACTTATTTCCTCTTACTAAAGATACTTTATTTCTTACCTACTAGCTTATTAATCTCCTGCTTAATAGCCTTTACTATATCTTTATTATTTAATTTAAAATCCTAAGGCATTAGTAGCTATTAACTAGTAATTTAAAGGCATAACTAAGGGTTTAGTTAATCCTTAGAGACCTTATAAGGTTTATCTGCAGGGAGTGCAAAACCTGATTGCAGAAGGTTATCTTTCCTTAAGAGGGGAGCTTTAAGTAAGCTAGATTAAGGCTTATTAGCCTAATAGATAGAGAGAGAGCGCTAGTTACAGTTACTTTTAGTATTCTAAATATAATTAGAATACTAGCTACTTTAGAAACCCTTAATTAAGATATAGTAATAAAAAGGCTAAAAGATATACTTATTATTCTAGCTAGTTATTAAGAGGTAGGAAATAATATAATTATAGCATATTTTAGGATTGCAAATACTAAACAAACTAATCAGAAGGGCCTTTAGTTAGGGCATACTTCTAATAAGCTTATAAAAGAACTAGCCTTAATAATAGGCAAACTTAGCTAGGATATATATAGGCTAAAGCTAGTAATAAAGATACTTATTAAGCTAATCTGAAAGCGCGGCATTAGTAAAGCCTAATAAAGAGAGGATCTTTACTTAAAAAGAAACGGCTAACTAGTTAGTTATTATTATATAATTAGGAGGAGGGTAATATATAAGCTTAATATATAAAAGGTATTATATATAATTAAGAGCCTTATTAGCATAGATCTAGATATTAAATAAGTTAAAGATCTATATAATTAGTTAATATTAAGGTAATTTAGAAAGAAAAATAATACCTATAGTTATATAGGAAACAGATTCCTTAAATGCCTTTATAGTAATTTAAATACTACTGCGATTTCTCTATTAATAATTAATACTAGGGAGGAATTCCTCCTTACTAATATTGCATTTAGTAATTATAATAAGATTAGGAAGAGTCTTCTTTCCCTTCCTTAGGAGATTAAGATTATTAAGGGCTTTAGTAGTTATAATAAAGAATATAGGGATTAAAAGAGAAGAGAAGGATTAAATAAAGATATAGGTATTAAGATAAGGTTAAAGGAATTAAGGAAGAGAAGAAGAGGTAAAAAGGAATAAATATAAAAAGGATCCTAAGTTTAAGATAAGAGCTTTTAGGTATATAAAGAGGTTAAATTACTAACCTAGCTATATAAGAGGTTCTTAAGGCATAAAAACCTCTCCTTACTTTCTCCCTCTTCCTTTCTCTTTTCTCTCCTTAATATATTACTTACTTCCTACTTTATTAATTAATTAAATTGCCTGCCTTATATACTTTAGATTACTTAAAGCTATTTATAACTCTTAGCCCCTTATACCTGCACCTTACCCCTTTCCCTCTATAACTTATAATTTTATAATTATAGATATAGCTATTATATTTATAATTCCCCTATATATATTAATTTAAAAGTATTTAATTAGTTAATCTATTTACTTAATTTGCCTATCTATAGTCTTTATCCCCTTTTAAAGTGCTAAAGACCCCTGCTATCTGCACTTATATTTATTACCTTTAAATATTTCCTTTTATCTCCTAAACTTATCTATTACTATAACTAATAAAGAATATATCCTTACTAATATATCTAGCAGCCTTAGTAATATGCCTTTAACCTTACTAGCCCTAATTCCCTCTACTATGCCCTTAAACTCTACTACGCCTAGTAGTAAACTTAATTACTTCCTAAATAAGTTAGTAATATACCCTTTAATTATTAATAACTATATAGGAGAGAATAGCAAGGGAAGCTTTTTTAATATCGGCGAATCTGCTTCTAGGCGCTTTAAATACTTATTATTAATACTTATATACTAACTAGCTATTATATACCTATAAGAAGACTAAGGAAAGCTAGAATTAATTAATCCCTTAATTTATAATATTATATATTATACTTAATAATATAAGGAGATTACTAAAAAGGTGCTATATTTAGATAGGTTTATAGCTTTTAATATAAATAGTAAATTAATTATATCCTAGTAAGGATACTGCGCCCTCTTTATATAGCTATTATAGGAAATTAATAGTAATTACTTTACTAATAGGGAAGCCTTAACCAGGCTACTTATTATATTATCCTATAGCATAACTGATATTTATATAGCTTATTAGTATATTATTAAGGTCTAGAATAATAAGTCCTTTATAAATAACTCTTCCTTAAGTACCCCTGTTAACTTTACTATATAGTAATATAAGCTTAAGCTCCTTAATAGTATAATAAGGGTTAATATTAATTATAAAGGATATAATAACCTAAAGGATTAGAGAGAATAAGTCTTTAGGAAGAGATTTATTAGCACTTTTATCTTCTTTTATAAAGTATCTTATTAGGTTACTATCCTATAGGACTAAGTAAAAGGTTAGCTATATATCTTTAATACCTAGGAGAAAGGCAGAATCTTGTATATTAAGGTAATAGTCTTAGCTTAGAGGGAATAACTTAGGATATATAGACTTCTATATACCTTTAACTATTTTACTTCTCCCTTAATATACTAGCTAAATAATAATAGTTATAGGCCTTTAGCTATCTAATCTCTTAGTCTAGCTATATATAGCTATATTAGAGTTACCTACTATGCGCTTAAAGGTAATAAACCTTCTCTTGCCTTAAATATTAATAAGAGAAGAGACCCTGCCTAAGCTAAAGCTAAGCTGTGGTATTATAATTAGGTGCTTATATTATAGGAGATTAAAAGTAGAGAAGATATATAAAAGTAATGCAATATAGCCTATAATCTTATAAAACTTATAATACTTAAAGAGCTTAGGTTAATTAATAAGAGCTTCTAGCGCTAGAAGATAAATAAAAAGGGCAAGCTAATTAGGCCTATATATAAGGTTTATATAGGGATAGAAGGAGAGCTAATGCTTATTTAAGGGATTACTTAGAATATTACTAAGGATAATATATTTAATTACTTTAAAAGATATAATTATATCTTTATTATAAGGCTTAGTTAGGAGACCGGATTCTGAGGGCAATATAAACTTAAGAAGGTAGGATCTTCTATAACCTAGGGCATTATAACCTAGAGGAAAGAGAGCCTATATAAAGAGAGCCTAAGGATAATACTAATAAGGATAAGAGACCCCTAGGCTAAGAGGTTAAGTGCCCTTAATATAGCAGTCTATAAACTAATACTTAATAATAATAAGGTTATATTATAAGTAAGATTACTAATAGTAATTAATTTAAGTAATTAATTAAAACTACCTTTATACTAAGTCTTACTTATTATCTAACTAAAGTATTTAATATTACTACCTTTAGCTACTTTAAAGACCTTAAAGCTAAAAAGTCTAAAGACTTTAAAGAACCCCCTTACTAATCCTTAATCTATTAAAGTAACTCCTCTAGCTAAGCTTAAAATTACTAGTTTATTTCTTAATTTAAAGCTAAAGGATTAATTAAACTCTAGAGTTAATAATGCCCTAGTTATTATTAAAACTAATATTCCTCCTAATATTAAAGGCGCTTTCTATATATATAAGAATCAGGTTCCTGTACTAAATAAGCAAATAGCTAAATAAATAGTATAAGACCTAGAGACTTATATAAGAGAAATAACTATTAAGCCTACTTAATAGGGCTTGCCTGTGGTTAGTAAACCTGAATTTGTATATCTCCTGACTTTAAAGACCTAGGCCTTATTTATCCTAGCTAGACTAATAAGTCCTAGTTAATAGGATAATACTTAGAATTCTATAGTTAATGCCTTTTGCCCTTAGCCTATTACTAGAAGATTTAGGAAGGAATAAATAAAGAAGAGGAACTAAAAGAAGGAGGATTAATAAGTAAGTAATTAAGGATTAAATATTATAATAAGATTAGGGAGGCTTATATTTAGCTAGGAATGTTTATTTAGTATAGGATTAATTAATTACTTAATATAAAAGCTAAAAGCTATAGAAATAGGGACCTTATATATATATAATTACTTAGTATAGAATGCTTACTTAGTGTGGTTTCTTAAGCATAAGGGCATGCATTAAAACCATATAGGGACCTATGTAATAGTTATAGTAAGCATTCTAGGGTAAGAGGTCTAAGCTTTATTAATAGGGGCTAGATAGATATTTATAGTAATAAGGTATAAAAGGGTAATATCCCTTTAGGACTAAAGACTTTCCTTATGCTTTTTAAGAGGCTTCTTTAGACTTAATTCTTATTCTTTTTTTTTTTTTCTTTATATTTAATACTATTAAACTGATTATTTAATTCTCTATTTTATAATAAAGACCCTATCTTAATTAAACCTAACTGGCAGTCTATACTTAGCTTATAGTTAAGAAGTATTAGAAGATATTATCTTATGCAGTCTTTTCTTTATTGTTGCTCTTTACCTTTAAAATATAAACTCTCTCTATGCTTTTATAATCTAAGACTATAACTAGCCTAATTTATATATTTATATATAATAAAGAGAATATAAAGTATTTATTCTGCCTTTATAATTATATTAATAAATTACTTTTTATATTAGGCTAAGTTACTTATAAAGGTAATAAAAAAAGCTATTTCTTTTATTATTAAAGGCTAGTTATACTTTAAGGTTTTTTTTTAGCTTTTTTAATTTAAATAACATTTAATTAATTTAATCTAGAAATATTATATCTTTTAAATAGTTTAAATTTATATAATTAATTAACTTAATTAAGTTATAATTAAAAATAATTATTTTACTTAAATTAGATTTTATTTTTAATAAAAAGTTCTTTTTAATAATTATAATTATTATATATAATATATAATAATCTCTTTTTATAACTTACTTTAAGGCTAGTTTAATTATATTAATAAGATTATAATTAGTTATATAATAGCCCTAATTAGGCTATAGGCTATTATATATATAACCCACCTAAAAGGCACGCTTCAATTATCCATCACGCTTCTGCAGTAAGTCCTCCGACCCGACCCGACTTTCCCTCTTTTAGCCGCAACCGCTTACAGCATCACAGCTGCCCCGTCATGATGCCTGCTATCTAAAGAAGCCTGCAGGCACCTAGGCCTAATAAGCCTTATCTAACTAAAGGCTATAATATAATCCTTAAAATTAAAGAAACTTTTAGATAAAATAAAGATAAAGGTAATATATTATATATAATAGCTATAAATATTAAAAAGGCCTAATTTAATAAAGATAATATTAATTATATTAAGATAATAATCTTTAATTATAAGATCTTTTTATTTATATAATTTATTTATAAAAACCTTTTAATTAATAAAGACTTTCTTAAATATAAGAAGTAAAAGCTTAAAGATTTAAAAAGGAAGCTATATAGAGAGATATAGCTAAGCAGGAGAGAGAGGGGGTTCCTTAAGGCCCTTAATAGCGGCTTATATAATAAGTAGCTTAAGGATATCTGGTAGTAGGCCAAGGAGGTACTAGAGAAGACTAAGAACCTATAAGGGGGGATATTATACCGCGATATAGATAGAAGTAGGGTAATTGCGGGGTTTAGAGGAAAAATATATTAAGTTTTATATAAGTTTAGTTGCCTGAAGTTAAAGATATTTAGTATTAGCGGCAAAAAGAAGATTAAATAAGTTATAAAATAGATTATATAACTAAATAAGCAAATTAGCTATAATATTAATATATTATTAATATAAATAGGGGATTAACTTTTATTATAATAGCCTATTATAAAGGTCTTTTTATTTATATTATTAATAAAAAAGCTAAGAAGCTAAATAGCCTCTTATAAAGTTAAAGGTAAAAAGGAAAAAAATAAAATAATAAATATATTAATAATAAAAATTAATAAAACTTATATAATAATAAGAAAATTATATAAAAAGTATATATTTAAATATTAAAGAAGTTTAATATAACTAAATTATAAATATTAAATATATTAAATATTATAATAATTTATATATAATATAAAGAAAACATAAAAATAAAAAAACTTAAGTTAAATTTTATTTTACTTTTTTAATTAAAAAGCTAATATAAGGCAAGGTCTAGCTTATCTTTTTACTAACTTACTTTTAGTAAATAAGTAAAGCAAGGTCTAGCTTAGGTCAGGTCTATGGTCTGGCTTTCGTATATTAATTATTACTCTTCTAGGTTAATATCTCCGGTAAAGGCCGCAATTCGAAAGGAAATCCAAATAGACTTCCGAAGTATGCAAAAGCAAAAGTTGAGAAAAAGTCATTATCGTTTTACACACTGCACATCGATGTCAAGATGCAAAAGAAACTGCATTAAAACTATCTGTTAAAACCTATCTACAATTGCTTACAAGTGGTAGGCACTCGACATCCTTGCCGTCAGA
This sequence comes from Fusarium redolens, assembly GCF_020744475.1. Classification (NCBI taxonomy): domain Eukaryota; kingdom Fungi; phylum Ascomycota; class Sordariomycetes; order Hypocreales; family Nectriaceae; genus Fusarium; species Fusarium redolens. The sequence continues at coordinate 310,729 of NW_025763695.1, read as the reverse complement.
AACTCCAGGCGGATCAAATCCTACAGATAGGTATCGGGATAGGTATTATCTCCATACGGCCTTGATCCAGATTGTGATGATTAAATCAAGGTTCCCTTGTTTTGGGCCTTGTCCACATTGTAGTTCTTCCACACGGCAATACAAGGAATGGCCAAGACGAGGATGGCAGTAGCAGAAATACAGTTGTACTTCTGGCTGTAACCCCATGAGTAGTTGATGGCGTCGCGCGTGGCACTACCGGGAGGATACAGCAACTGAGTTTGTGCTCCGCCAAGGTAGATTGTGGTCCAGTTGGCAAGTGTTTCTTGTGGAAGGCTATCTTGGAGAGCGACAGGGAATGTGTTGGTGTAGATGGCATTGGCGACAGCAAAGCCAACGGCTCCTCCAAGACTGGCAAACAAGTTGAGCATAGCCAGCATCATGGGCACGCCGTCGCGATCAGCCGAAGCCATAACAGCCATATCCTCGCCGATAACAAGAGTACCGCCGGAGATGGCGATAAAGATTTGGCACATGATGATGTAGCCAATATCGTCATCTTGACCACGAAAGTGAATCATAAGACCAGCGCCCAGAAACATGAGTGGGAGGCCAAAGAAGAGACAGGCGTACTTGAAGTGCTTGGTATAGCGGATGTATACTCCGAATACGACACCCCAGAAGCAGGAACCAATGTTGTAGATCTGGGTCATGTACCCTGTGTTGGAAATGTTGAGGTTATAGACAACCTGGACATAGTAGTAGAAGTACTGATCCCAAGAGTAGAAACTGAAGTAGAGGATAGCGGCAAGCAGGCAAGCTCCGAGGACAGTTCGGTTCGCCAAGAGCTCCCAACGAATGAAGTATCTTCGGGCACCATACTTCTCCCAGGCGGCAAAGACAAAAAATAAACAGAAGCCAATGATGAGCATGGCGATAAAGCTTGCCGACGAATAACCAGCACGGCCATTGCTGGCAAGGCTGAAAGGCAGAAGGAAGAGTACAAAAGCTGACATCAGAAGAAATGCACCAATTATGTCGAATTCATGGAAGTAATGAAAGATGGATTGAGTCAAGGTGCGACCGCTTCGGGCTTTGACAAACAGACCCATCTTCTCCGCCTTCATCTGGAAGAACTTGAAGACAATAGCCAGTGGGAATAGGACAAAAGCCATGATGATACAAAAGGAGCCAACCGCCCAGCGCCAAGACGCCATAGTAATGAATGACTGAGCCGCAAGAGGTCCGGTGAAAGCTGTGCAGATAAAAGGCGTGCTGACAAAGGCGAAGGCAAAGGCACGGTTGCGTAGGCCTGACGTATCAGCAATGAAAACGTCCATGATGAAGTAGACAGCACTGTAGCCGATATAGTATAGTACATAGCCCGCGGCGTAACTGTCAGGGCCATTGCAAGAGGCAATTATGATCATGCCCAAGAGGTAGACAGTGACAAAGATGACGAAGCCCTCAGCTCTACCCCAGAGGTTAAGAACCTTCGCAATGGGCAATTTGAGGACACCGCCAATGACGGAGGACAGTATCTGGGCGGTGGCGATCTGAGGGGCTTGTTGGAAGTCCGAGTAGGCGTAGTAGGTGACATTGTTGAGAATGGACTGTTGGAAGGCCAGCATGAAGAAGCAGACCCAGATCCTGTTTGCGTATTAGTCTAGTCCATGCTCGGGACGAGCCTCAGTCAAGTTCAAACACATCAGGTAGATTTACCAAGCATAAGTGATGTAAACAGTCTTCTTCGACCACACCAACGCTGCTGCTTCAGCCTTTTGGATCCCAAGCTGGGCTTCAGGCGTGACATGAGCGCCATTCTGAATAACCTCATTCTCGTTCTTGTCTATGAGGTCCAAGCTATCGGCTGAGGTTCCGGAAGATAGGACCCCGTTCTTACCGGGCGGGTTCGACGTCTGAGCAGTCTCATTAGGATGGTCTGTATTTTGGGCCGTCGTGTCTTTCTGCCCAAGAATTCTCTCAAGGAAAGGCATACTGCTGAGAACTTGGAGGAAAAGGTGCTTCCTGCCGTTATTGCGGAGAGACTGATTGATAAGACTGATTGATAAGATAAAAGAAACAATGCCAGCGGGTCGCACGCGTCATATATACATGTGAATCCCCTGAACTTGAGCGCATAACCCCCACGCAATGACAGGGGAAGAATAACATGGAATTGACATTATGTAACAGCCGGCGAAATCGGCGGCGGAATCTGATGCTACATCAAGACCCTGCGTTGGCCGGGGGTAGTCAGATGGATTGTGTAACGGTTGCACAAGCCGTTAAGCCACAGGGCAAAAGATCGGGCCATAATCGCTATGCAAGCAATTATGGGTGTGCTACAGCTGCCTTATAGAAGCCTTATAGCGCTATTACGGGCACGAATCGTAACACGATGCTCCCTCTTTAGGGGCTTTCGTCCTCGAAGCCCGCTAAAGCCGGCCGCCACAGGGGGAACCAAGCCCTGTGCGGTGCGCAGCTGCCAACCTCCCAAGGCGTACCCCGCAGTTGCCCCACTGCGTTTCGTAGGCACCCTTGTGAGCAGCTATACCAAAGGCTGCAAGGGGGAATCGAACCCTTGACCTTCGGGCCACCCGCTTAACAGCGATTATCGTGTAACGGTTGCACAAGCCGTTAAGCCACAGGGCAAAAGATCGGGCCATAATCGCTATGCAAGCAATTATGGGTGTGCTACAGCTGCCTTATAGAAGCCTTATAGCGCTATTACGGGCACGAATCGTAACAGATTGGCCGATAATAAAGGACTAACACGACAGAGGCTCTGGTTGTTTTAACTATTATTAAATAAGATTTATAATATATAAAAAGATAGATTAAGGTAGCTTAGTAGAAATATTAGTATATAAGTTATAAGTTTTATAATTATTTTTTCTTAAGTTTATAAAGTAATTTTTAAAGGTATATTTAAGTATTTTTAAATTTAATATAATTTAAATATTTATTACTTTTATAATTAATAAAGCTTTAATAAATTAAATTATTATAATTAAATGCCTTAAGTATAGCCAAAACCTAGTTATATATATATTAGCTAAAAAGCCTTATTTATTTATTAACTAGCTTTAACTTTCTTTTTATAACTTATTTAAAAAACTAATATATTAATAAAGCTTTATTATTTATAGAAATAATAAATATTTAAATTATATTAAACTTTAAAAATACTTATTTATACTTTTAAAGGTTAATTTATAAATATTTAAAGGAAATAAAATACTTTTAATTAAAAACAGGTTTAACTTTATTAAATTAAATAAGTTTAATATTTTTAATTAATTAATTATATATTTTATTATATGTATTTAATTAATTAAAGTTAGTTTAACTTTTATTAATTAACTTATATAAAACTTAATATAAATCTTTTATAAACTTTATTTTTATTTTATATTTATTTACACTTTATATATAAATTTTTTATTTTTATTTATATATAAAAAGAAAAAGAAAATACCTATTTTACCTTTATAATTATAGTAATAAGCTACTTTTTATATTAATATTATAAATCTAATAATTATATTATATATACCTTATAAAAGTTATGTAAGGCATTAGCTTTAAAACAGCATATCTATACTATAACTAGTTAATTATTTCCTTATTATATTAAAATAATAAATATTAAAATATAATATCTTAAGAAATAATACTTTAACAATAACTTACCTATAAGATTTATTATTTCTTATATAATTACTGTAATATATAAAATATATTTATTAGTATTTTTTTATAAATTCTAATATATTAATTATTAATAACGCTTCTTTATATTAATTAAGCCTAATATATAATAAATATATTATTAAAAAATATAATACTCTAATAATTCTTAAATTATATTTTATATAATATACTAATTATAAACTTAATATGTCTTAGTTTCTTATAGTAAAAACTTAATTAATATATATTAATAGCTTTTATTTAAATTAATTTATATAATACTAAGTAATAATAATATAATATCTGTTAACATTAACCCTATATAATAGTAAACTATAAATACTAACCCTTAAGGGTAATAAGCTATAATACCTACTTATTTTATATTTATTTTATAAGTAGTAAATAAACTATTAAATAACTATTAAATAAATAATAAAAACAACTTATCTTAAAGCTTTAATAACTTAGAAGTTAAATAACTTTATAAACAGCTTAAAAATATTATTAATAAAATAAATAAAATATACTAAATAATAAAGAGTTTTATAGCCTTATAATAATAATAAAACTAAAGTATATAAAGTACTTAGTAAGAACTAAATAATAAAGCCTTAATAATAAATATTAAGAAGGATCTTAAAGATATCTTTAAGCCTAATCTGCTTAAGCCTTTTAATAAAACCATTAATAAGTTATTTATATTTCTTATATAAAGATAAGTATTTAATATATATTTCTTAAACTGATTTTATTATAATTTTATAAGAGTTATATATAAAATAAAACAAGTATTTAAAAATATATTAATATTAAAGAAAGGAAATATATTAATTTTATAAAATAAAACAATAAATCTTAAATAATAATTAAGAGAATTAATATAACTAAGTTAAAACATAAGTTATATAACCCTAAAAGTCTTAATAATAAATATAACTTATTTCTAAGTAAAGAAGTAATTATTAAGAAATACTACTTTAATTTAATATTAAAATAATAGCTTATTCTTAGATATATAATAATAATTAATATATAATATAAGTATATAACCTAAAAATCCCTTACCTTATAATATTTCTATTTAATTAAATATCTTTTAATAACTAAATATATCTAGGTCCGTAAATAAAGCTAGAATCCTCCTTGCCCTTTAGGCCTTTTAAAATTAAGTTCTTCCTTACCTTTTATATTACTTTTTAAATTACTTTTATAAAAAGTAATACTGAAGAGGCTTTTAAAGGAGCTAGATTATATCTTTTAACCTAGAAATTATAATATTAAAGCTTAATATATAGCTATAAACTCTAATACCTCTTAAAAAGGTAATTAAGCCTTCTTTTTCCTAGACTTTAAAGATCTTAAAAATAATAATAAAGACCTAATCTTAATTTAAATACCTTACTAAATAAATTAAAAGACATTATAATAGCTCCTTAAAGTTAATTATTAAAGCTCTTTATTATCTTTTTAAAAGAACTAAAGTAATAATATATAAAATTACCTTATTAATAATAAAAAATAAAAAACTTTAATAAATAAATAAAATATTAAGTTAATATTATAAATAAAAAAGAATTAAATTATAAAAAAAAAAGATAATAATTATATAAGAAGTATTATAAGTAATTAATTAGATAAATATTAATACCTAAATAATAATAAAATTATTAAGAAATAGTAATTATAAAAGGTTAATTAAATTAGGTATTTAGTATTATAATATATATAGTAAAGGCAGATATAATATAAGAACTTATTAGGTATTTTTTAAGTTATTTAGGGAAGAATTTAATAAGTAAAAGCTAGCCTTTTTAAACTATAACTTAAGCTTTTAAGTTATAGTTTAAAAAGGTTAAAGAAAGTAGGTTATATACTTATTTAGGTTATATACTTCTTATATATATTACTATAAGTAAAAAAAAAAAAAAAAAAAAACAAATATCTAAATAAAAAAGACTGAAATATAATAAAATTATAAAAGACTTTAAATTTAAAGAAAAGAAAAATATTAAATAGGCTATTAAAATAAATAAAGGATTTAATAAGAAATAATATATAACTAAAAGTTAAATAATAAAACCTAGTTTTTATATTAAAAATATATAAGAATAATAAAAAAGGTATTATAATAATTAAAAAGAGAAATAAATTAACCTTAATATAAATACTAAACTAAATATTAAAAGACTTAATAAAAGTATTAACTAAGTATTAATATAAATTATATATAAAACTTAAAATACTTCTTAAAATTTAAATTTAAATAATTATATATGATTTGTGTTTAATAATAAATAATGTTCTTATTAAAACTATTTTTAAGTAATTTAATAAATATTATAAAAACTTAAAGTATTTTAGTATAATAAAAATATAAAAAGAGCTAAATATTACGAAAATTAAATAAAAGGAAATATAAATAATATAAAATACTAAAATTATATTTTTATTTAATATACTTAGATATTACTTAATAAAGTTATAAACTTATTACTTATTAATAAATAATATATTATATTTAATTAATTAAAAACTAATTATTATTTTATAAAATATAATTATAAAGAAAATCCTTATAAATTTAAATTAAAAATAATTAAGAAAGTTTTTTTAATAAATTTAAAAGAAAAATATATTATAAATAAATACCTTTCTAGATATAATATACTTACTTTTTAATAATTTAAGTAATACGATAAAAAGCTATGAGGTCACATTCTCAGGCGGGTCTTGGTGCTTAGCCGTCCAGGATATGCTAATGGCTAAGGATGAATGTCACTGGTAAAGTAGCCGACGGTTCCTTCAGATTGTATTATCTCATAATTATTGCCCAGCATCTGGTTCTTGACTGTCTTGTACACCACCACTGACCTCATCTTTGGCCGTTTCTAGCTGGCATTACTAACGACACCTTGCGACCAGAGCCAGCGGCAAACATCTCTCCGTTGATGACTATTCTCCTGCGTGTCTTTCCGTTCATTTTCGCTGGTCTGTTCTGTTGTTCCTCCTCGTCTGCACTGTTAAGCCTTTAGTCAACTGGGCAATGATAAAGGATGACAAGATACCACATACCAGATAACCCTGCGAACAGGTAATTCCTTCGCTGTTGTGCAACTACACAGAATGCGCATGTGTCCCGCTCACAGGCTCAGTACAGGTTTCTCGACAGGTCCCAATGGTCATTTCAAATCCTTCAAAGCCGCTCCGCTGCTGGGTCGTTGACGTCGTGAAGCGGCTCATCCGTTTTGGGGTCGCTGATCCCCGGCTCCGAGCCGCCATCGATGTGGTGGAGAGACTTGTTCATCTTGACCTCTGGCTTTGGCTGACACCTGATGTCGCGGAGAAGCTCCTCCACCTTGGGATACCTAAACTCCACCGTGAACCCAAAAGACTTCTTCAGTCTTCTCACCATGGATTGTCCAATCGTGCCAGAGTTATCAAGCGTGTCTGCCGCCTCGCAGAAGTTGGCGTCACCATCCCAACCTTGTCCTTCTGCAGCAACGCCAGAGTTAACCCACTTCCGAATTAACTTATCTTTGAAAAAGCACTGCGCGAAGTCAACGAGGAAAGGCTGATATGTAGAAGCTTTGACAACGACATTGCGAGGTGAGCTGTCGTCTAGGATGATGCCGCGCTTGTTGACCTCATATGTTGCGTCAATGGCTCGCTGAATGAGTGATGTCCAATCTTCCTGTGTTGCAGGACGAGTTTCCTCCTCAATAAGATCATAAATATTAACACTTGGATGTGTTCGAAGAGGATTCCGTAGACAGTTTGGTAATCTTCTTTAGGGGACGCTGGAGTAGCTCCTGGTGCGACGACGCGTACCAACGCATATAGCTTTGGAATCGAAACACCTTCAAGGTCTTTCAAGCGCTCGTAGACCTCAGCCTCGGTTCTGAAGTCCTGATTAGTGATCCTCCAGAGCGCCGCTTCAAACCTCACGATCCCATCAGGCCCCTCCCGAATCTCTGCTAGAGTACTAGGAATTTCCGAAGTGGCCTCATCCCGATCCATCTCTTCGAGAAAAGGGCCCATGGCGCCTTTCTTTAGGAATGACTGGTAAGCGGCTTCGACTTGGGTGGTACAGGGGATATGTTGGTCCCAATATTCACGAAAGTCTGTCCCGCAGCGACGATCGTAGACCTTGAGAATGGCGTGGCGATCGTGGAAGCGGACATGCATCACGGGAGCCATGGTCTCTGTGATAAGCTGTTCAACGACTACAGGGATGCCGTTTTGCGAGATCGACCAGGAACCGCTGTTGCCTTGGAGTATTTGCAATGTTATGACACTACCCGCCCGGTATTTGGCTGAACTGGTTAGCGGTGAAATGGCAAAGACGACGAAGAACTTACGAGGGCCGTCTGAAGGGGCCGACATGTCGAAGATGAGAGAAAGGATTCGGTGATGAAGATGATGAGCGCTACTGGTTTGTTATGTGAATGCGTTGGGTGATGAGTTGTGTTGATGTTGTTTGGAGAGGAAGTCTTGGAGGCACGTGCGGAGGCGAGCAGAGCAGTTGCTCCGAAATGACAGTGACACTCTGAGCCACGCCCTGACACTGTTGACCTGTGCCATGGGAGGTGACAGATGCACTGAATAAAGAACACTCACACCCCAAGGGAACAACTAGCCTCTCTCAAAATTGTGGAGCGTTTGTGCCAGTTGCTGTGATATGTTTAGCAGTGTCGGTCAGTTCAAACGAATCTTCCCTTCTACCTTTCGCGACTCTATTCAGGCCTCCCCAGTCCCCAGTCACCAGTCACCAGTCACCTAGCAACACCACTACGCAAGCTATGTTAGTAGGCATAGAGCACACTCCAGTCAGCATAGAAACCGTTCGACCGAGAGCAGTCAACCAAGGTGTCTCTGAGCGTCTAGGAGAATGCCAAGTGTTTCACCTCGCAGGCCATGTATGTCCATGAAGATGACCCCTCCAACAGCCTCTAAGTATATAAGATTGGAAAGAAGACTTATTTAGAATCTCCGACTCGCAAAGAATGAATCCTCGGGAACACTCGCAGTTTCTCACGTATCTTTCCGCCTGCTACACTGGGCAGATGAAGCAGTATAACCTTGTTCACCAGAGCATATATCTCACCAGCGCGTATCAATTACCCAGCTTTGCTAATATCATCGGCACGCTGTTGAAGGTTAGTGATCAAAGCAGCATGGATATGGGTAGGATTACGTATGAGAGCATGAGGGATGTGGGGATGAGTGATGAGAGCATGAGTTGGGGTTTGTATAAGGCTAGTAGAGAGCTGCGTGATGAATGCTTTCAAGGCGCAGGAACAGGGGAGAAAATCCTGTACGCGAAGAAGTTCAATATTGAGTAACACGCTCGTGTTATTATAAACAGGAAAGGCTCTTGTTAGGTTGAGAATGCGAGGGATATTGTGAGGACCCTAAGAGTATCGAGGAGGGTCCGGAAGACGGAGCATATCTACAGTGGACTCCTTATGTTCATTTCCCTGGGTAAACCGGCCACAGCATGCATAATAAGGCATTGTAGAGTATCTTTGAGTCACAATGCATACTTTATGAGCATAGCCTCTGTCCTAAGGTGTTGCGATACATTGTTCGTTGGCTCTCCGTTCGAAAACAAGGAGTGAGCGTTGATCTTCATTACCCTGCGTATAAAGTGCAAGAAGCCAACATTGAAGTCGGGTCACCGGGCATGAAAGTGTAGTATGTAATGACTCAACCCATGAAATTTCAAGGCTGTGCAAAATGGTTGGAAAAGTCGTACTCTGATAGGACTGATCATGGTAGATAAGATCAACCATGGTCCCGTTATCAGATTAGTCCAACGCCATTGTGTAACTAATTACCTTCAACATGGATGTGTTGATGGAAGCAAGGTTACATATCTTGACTACACCAATCAATCTTTGGAACCAAGGCGTATCGATGTACCCGAAGATGAGATTTCTCAGCTTATAAAGACATCACCATCCGGTTCGACGCGACTTGTCTTTGTTGAGAATAATTCGCCCGGAATCCTTATACTCCTTGGAGAGAAGCTAGATATTGACCCTTTGTTCTTTGCAGACTACATCCATGTTAGTTTTGAGAATCCAGCAGAGTCATCACCGCCTCCGTCACTAGCAACCCTACCGTCAGCCATAACAACAAGAGATCATATTCTTCTTCACTGCCAGAAAGTCATTGCTCTCGAGGGAACAGATGATGAGCTGAAGACTGTTCCATATTCTTTGAAAACGGAGTCGAATGTTCCGTGTAATATCCGACGGTTGGGCACTCTTCCTGGTGGACAACTGGCCCTATCGCAAACGTGTTGTTCTTCCACCATCAGGAAGATTGGAGACATACGTATCTGTAAGCATTCATCTAGAAAGCAATTTCACTTGTTTAACCGTAATAGGTCTATTCCTCGTGGACCCTCCTGTTACATCTGTTATTCGTTCACTTGGTGAAGATCAGACATCAAAGTACGAAGCCCGTACTTCACATGGTGTTTTTGAAGACTTCCGAGCACCGGAGTCCTTTTCTGCTTTCAATAAATCTCCCTCTGGTGACACCTGGGATAAGACATCAATGATAAAAAACATCATACACTACCTCCAGGCTTGTCCACCGCCGGGATTAGACATGAGTCACTTGACCCCTCCGAGTATACCAAGTATTGGTTACTACCCTATCTATATTACCTTATCCGAACGGAACATCTATAACCACCTGACAAGTCGGCGTTCTAAGCACTATGAGTACTCAGACCAGCTCAAAGCAAGCCATTTGCACGATAAAGTCCTGGTAGATCTCCAGCGCTGGAAAAGACGCAGCAAGAGCGGCCACCGGAAACTGAACATCCTAAGGGACGTTATCAGCTCTCATATCCTACCAAGTGACGATCCACTAGTCTGGAATGGCGCCCTTCAAGATATCAACTATCTTCGTGAGCAACTTCGCGATTACACTCAATCTTTTGAGCAGATGGTCGTGGTAGCGACATCGCTCGTCCAACTTCTCGACTCCCGACGTTCGATGTTGGAAGCTATCAATACGAAGCGGTTGACATTCCTTGCACTTTTCTTCGTGCCCTTAGCATGGGTATTGAGTCTTTTCAGTATGTCCGATGTGTATGTCCCTGGCCATGATCTATTCTGGGTCCATTTTGCTACTGCATTGCCGGTACTCGCCGTCGTGCTCTTACTGTCAGCACTTCCCTACAGTAAGTTCGCTATAGCTGTAGAGTGTTATAAGTCACGACTTCGAAATCAAGGAATGAGGATTCTAGAAGACCTAATCTAAGATATTTTACTAAGGTCATGAGCAGAGAGGTAGCGGCTAGGAAAGGTTTGGTATTTTATAACTCAGATTTAGGATGTTTATATGCCAGCCATGCTGGAGCTCTGTACCGTTTCTATTCCCTCAAGAGAAACCTACTGTAATGGTTTGAACTTGCTATCAGCACTCTCAACACAAGCCTTGACAACCTCATCCAAGTCCTCCTCGGGTAGCCCAAGAAGCTCATTGTGAAGCTTATCCTGAGTTTTTAGCTTTTGACCCTCTGGTGAGAAGATGAAAGAATAATAAGCCTGCACAAGTCCCATGATATTACCAGATCTCCCCATCGCCTTGCCATTGTCGATCCGATCAGCGCTGCTTTCATACTTGATGTCCCAGTCCGCGTCTGTCGTGTCCGTGACGCGCTGGATGCTTCTCAAAATATCCTTCTGGCTGACATAAAAGCTCGAGAGAAAGACAGGCTTGTTTTTGAACTGGGTGATAGTTGGGGATTTATCGTCTTCATCGTCAGGGACCTCTTTAAGACTTGCTAGTGCAGCAGCGGCACGACCGAACTGGGCCAAAGTACTAGTGTTGATCTTTGCTTCGCCGTCATCAAACAAAGTGACCTTGCGGTTATCGATATCAAAGCCCATGAAAGACTCTCCAGAGGGAAAACTGTAGTCGAACCAGACACCTCCTACGAGGAGGATCCAAGAGCTGACGCCGACCCGCTCGATTTCCTTGAGAAGATTGATTGGTGGAGCTGCGGGGAAGAAGTCGTCGACAGAGCCTTGGTTTTCAATAACAACATTGGCGGCGTAGATGTTGGGGATGATGTAGCGGATCCCTGCTTTTCCAGCTGCGCGAACGATGCGATGATGGACTTCTGGGTTGACATTGACGGCGAGGGTTATGATTAGGAGTTGCTGACCATTCAGAGCTGATGCGAGAGACTCTTCGTCTTCATAGTCGACGGGGATAACTTTTATCTTGTCTGGAAGCTTGGAAGTACTGCCGATCCGAGTCAGGGCAGTGATGGTGTGCTTTCCAGTCTTGAGAAGTTGTTCGGTTATATGAGCACCTTGCCGGCCGCCAGCCTGGATAGTGTCAGCAAGAAATGAGTCGTTATGAGACCATGGAACCTACTCCAACAATTGCAACCCTTTCGATGTGATTCGAGAAGCCTGCAGGCTGATCTTTTGCAAACTGTTGTGAAGACATGACTAAGTCTGAGCGTTGAATGATCGTTCTTCTGAAGGCTTGGTGATGTAAAGAGTAAATATTTATTGAGTTGAGGATGAGTTAGGAACGAATGTTGAGAGGCACCTCATCTTATGTACAAGAAGAGAAAACCGAGAATATATGGTTATTCGCGATGTTAAATCCGGACTTCGGCCGAATGTGTTTGGAGTTTAGGCTTTACGACCGTTTTTCGGCCGGGACCAACGGACAAATGATAGCAAAGGCAGTGATAAATTACAAATAAACGAATCCTTCAATAGCGATCTAAATGATGATTATGCAAACACGGAAACCCTGCAACTTCTGAACTTTTGCCAGTGATACTACTGCTCCTCCAAATAATGCTCTCCTGGCTCAATGGTTCTTACCGCACAGATGCTCAGCAAGTCTCAGCGAAAGTGCCGCCAGAGTCAAGGAAGGATTGGCCTCAGGACTAACAGGCAGAACCGAAAGATCACAGACCCATAAATTATCCAATCCTTTCACCTTGAGGTTCGAGTCCACAACACCAGGCCCCTTCGGCCCATCCATTCTCATCGTTCCACACTCATGAGAAAACACCCCAAAGCCCAAATGCTGCGGCCTCAATCCAGGATCAGGACACATTCCCGGATCAGCATACGTAGCTTGGTTAGGATTCAGCCCAACAAAAGCATCACGAACTCGACGGATGATATCTTCCATAGCACACTGAACCTCATGCTTGATCGGTGGTCGACGGATATCCAGCACAGGATCTAATCCCGGAAGACTGAGGACAGAATTCTCATCATCGAGTTTTCCAACAAACTCAAATAGTACACAAATAGTGTCGAAGTTCTCCTTCTCATCAGCCGCATCCTTAGTAGGACTCATGAGGGTACCATCACGACGATAGAAGTGCGTCGTGTTGAGTGTCGCAGAACTTCCAGCGAGGAAGAAATTCGCATTGATCGTCACTGTGACGAGACATTCTTCGCCGCCGACTTTGAGATGTGTTTTAAGGTTGAGGGGCTTTTCGGTGACGTTGTCGGACTTTTGCTTGGCGAAGCGCACGTAGCAGACGTTATGGTCGATGAGACCTTTGCCGACCAGGCGGTTTAAGTGGTCGAGACCGCTGTTGAGGGCGATGGAGGCGGTGCCGATTGTTCCGGCGGAGAGGATGACTTTGGCTTTGCCGACGTCGAGCTCTTTGATGGTGTTGGTGGCTTTGTCTCTGATTTTGAGAGCGTTGACGCTTTTGTTACTGCGCCTTCGTCGTCAGCTGGTAGCTTCAATTTATGAACGGATGTACTTACAAGGTGTTGCTAGCAGTGTGTTGAACAGCGATGACCTCTGTGTTGAGAAGAACAGAGAGATACTGATCGTTAGCATACATGCGGTTGATGATACCCAGAGTGGTACTGTATGCACCTTGGGCGAACTTATAAGGTGCTGGAGCATTGAATTGTGCCGCGATGGGCATGAGACTGAACTTTGATCCCGAGAGGGCATTGTTCAACATTTCATTTGCGTCGCCAATCTCTGAAGCGCTAACTTCATGCTTGCCATCGCCTTCTGGGTAGATGACATCGCCAGGCTGCGAATCGGTGAGGTACCTAAAGGCCTTTTTATACCCTTGGACTTGATCACCCTTGAGGTAATCAACAACATCGGGAGGGAAGAAAGCTCCAAGCGTCTCATCGCCAATCTCCGGAATCCAAGTACCCCAGAGATTCGACCGTCCTCCAACGCAGTACACTGGACCGCCGACATAACTATCAGAGCGATCAGTGCATTGGACCTTAGCTTTGACAGTGTCGTAGACACGCTCGTTACCCTCGGGAGAGTTACTTGCGCCGCGGTTGTAGTAAGGACGGGAAGTATTGAGAACGTGAGTTGAGAAGATAACGCTGCCACGCTCGATCAGCAAGACTTTGTATTGTTGGGATACGAGTTGTTCAGCTAAGGGACCTCCGCCGAAACCGCTTCCTACGATAATGTAGTCATAGGAGTTCAGTTTGGCGAGGAGACAGACGACGTCTGTATCGAGATGAAGGAGATGGTCCATTGTGAAGAATTGACCAATGGGAATGGTCTGAGAGAAGGTGTTGAGATTGGATGAGGGAAAGAGACGACAGAGACTTCAATGACAGAGGATTTGCGTGGTATTATAGATTCACGCCATGTAAGACAGAATTGAGGAGGATGTACCGATTTGGAGCTGACGAATGTGATATTGAGGTGATGAGTGCATAACATCAATCACATCCTTTACGGGAAATGTCAGCAAGCCACTTTTTGCTCAATTCAGCTGAAGTCGATCAACAATGGAACCTCAATATGCATGCAGAGACAGCTGAAGTCAGATCAATATTGAGGTCACTGGTGAGAAGTGATTGGATTGACGCAAATGCAGTATTTGGGGAATGCAACCAGGACAGAGGCTGTATCATGCGATGTTGAACTGTAAGTCCAGTCGGCAGATGTGTTTGAGGCCACCTGCGGTTGTTCTAGATGTGTTTCATTGCATTTAATACGCGGCACGGCACACGGCATGGACCGAGTCCGGTAAATAAACTTGATACGGCGGACTGGTATCGCAACATGTCGTGGATATGATGACTGGAACTTGGTCTCTGGAATGGGCCTCATCAGAGCACAAATGTTGAGAAACATGCAGAGTAGTCTTACTACAATTGGGACATCGAGAGACATAGGACTCGGCCAATTCTATCTGATGAAAAAACGCTGAAGCACAAAATACGCAATATTAATGATTGAGAAAATGCCAATGAGAAAACTTTTCAACGCCTCTTCCAAAAGAATGCCAAGATCAAAACATTGTAAGAAAGTTTAAGAGCACCGGCAAGAATAAACGCAAGCCAGAACTTATCCAATCCCGCAAACAAACCCGTGATATACAAACCAACACAACTTCCAATCGTCTTTGTAATATTAACAACACCCATAGCAGAAGTCCTCTCATGATCCAAAACCCCCGCCGAGATGAACGCCTGTCGCGGCGCATTATCAATCTCACGCGTAACAATTCTGAAAATGAAAATAACAAGAGCTATATACTTGTTCCCAGGCACAGACACCATGAGCAACGAGATGGAATTGACCGTGTGACAGAGAACCATGGTTTGCACCTGTCCGATGGCGCGTGACAGCGGTGACGATGCGAGGTTGAGCACAGAGGAGATTATGCCGGCGGTGAAGGTCGCGGAACCAAGGGCGCCCTCGGGCATGTCGTACTCGCGCTTGAAAAAATATGTCATCCATGAGATTTGTGCGAGACCTGAGCCCACAAAGTCGAGGATTAGTGCGAGGGAGAGCTTCCACATGAAGGTGAAGGATGATGGAGTGAAGAGACGCTTTTCTTGGACGGTGGCGATGACTTGGGCTTGTGTTTGGGTAACAGCTCCGTAGCCGGAGTTATTGTCATCGAGAAGAGGAGCAGTCTCATCATCAGAGATTTCTTCGGGGGTGAGGATGCCGGATTGGGGTGTTGAGCAGGATTCTTTTTGAAGGGGCATTTGCTCGACTTCTGAGCTGAGGAATAATGAGCAGAGGAGTTTGAGGAGGCCGATACCGGCGTAGCTGAGGAAGATGATTCGGTGGCAATCAACTTTTTTCATGCCGTTGTCTTCGAGGGCGTTGATGAGCCAGCCTGTTAGGAGATTACTTGCTGCTGTGCCGAACATGCCTAGCATTGACCACCAAGCAAACATGTCATTGCATGTATGAGATGTGCTGAGACGAGCAATAGCCGATTCTTCAAATGCTTTGAAGGGATCAATCTCATTCGCACTACATCGTCAGCTTCCCCCAATATCACAAACAAAGAGTGAACATACCTTGGATTGATAACAGCAACGATACTCGCAAGAAGCAACAGCCAAAAGTTCTCAAAGAACGCAAAGGCAACTCCTCCAGCACTCATCAACAAAGCACCAACAACAGCTGTTGATCGAACTCCAACACGATCACCGACCCAAGTGAGGATAAAGCTAATAGCAAGATCACCCACGAGCGTCAGCGTCATGAACAGACCAATCTGGGTATCATGAAATCCCAACGCGTTGAGATATAACGCCAGAACAAGGGTCGTTCCTCCATAGCCGAGGAGGCGGATGAAGCGGAGAAGGATGAGAATCTTTAGGTCTCGGCTTGACCGCCACAGAACATCGGCGCCGATACTAGAGAGGAAACGACCAGCTACCGCCATGATAATGCCCTAGAATCTAGGAAAAGGGATATGTACAAGCAAAAAACCTGAGGAGAGGTTGAGATGGTAGTTCAAGTCTTTGCCTCATTTAAACAGATATTTAATTTTCCGATATCTCTCCCCCGTCGTTTTTTGGCACCGTCGATCTTGTCTCGCACGGCCCTTCTTGTCCATGCATGTTCTAGATCATGCGATCGGACTAACCTTGGCTTTCGTCAGCTCCTAAGCAGAAAAAAAAAGAAAAAAGCGCCCCTTCTCAAAGGGGACTGCTACATAGACGAATCATGACCCAGACCGTCCTGCTGTGCGCGTGCCAGAGGCTCCCTTTGGCTAAGACGAGTCATACATTGCACAGCATGTGACCAATGAGGGTCAGGTAGTGTCTGACTTTTTTCTTTGCTACTTGTCATTCTGGCTAAGGTATTCATGTTTGTCTCGCCCGCTGATGCCTTACCGTGGGGGCGTTTACTCTACGGCATTGACCAGATTTTCTCCCTCAGGGGCAGAGACGGGCTATTTGCCTCCCGCACACTACGCCATGCCTCGTATTCTGCAAAGCGCTTCGCCGCATACCCTGCGTAGTCAAAGTCGATAGTTCCGGTCGCTGTCTCAGCCTGGATGAGAGCACATAGACCCCTGCGCAGCGGTGTATTAGTCCTGTGCTACCACTCATCTGTCTGTGAGACAATGAACTTACCAGTAAAACCCAGGAAAGCCCCTGTGATCGTCGACCTGACGCATGAGATGATCCACAGAAGCATCATTGACAGTCGGCACATTGTGCTCCCGAAAGAGTTCGGCGTGGGTCGTTAGATACTCTGCGATAAAGGCGCGTCGGGTTGATGTCTTGGGGAGGAGAGTGTAGTCGCACTCGAAGCCGGTCCATTCGGCGAAATGATTTGCCAGTTCGAAGGCCCGAGGACAGTATGTGGCGTGTCTTGGTGGGTGTTCAGTGTCTTTGTTTTGGGGACATATGTAATGCAGGGTATGACTTACTCGTAATCAATGAACCGAACTGATGCGACATCTATGCCATCACCCGACTCTTGTACAATTATGTTTGCGCACAAAAGGTCACCGTGAGCGAGAACCTGCGTGGGTCAGTCGCAGAGGACGCAAGAGAAATGCAACGACGTACCAAGGGTTCCGACATGTCAGTTGACAACAAGTTATCGGCTAGATACTTGAACTTTTCATGCAAATCGTCAATCTCGGCCTTTGTCCGGTGAGGATGTTTGGAAATAGCATCTAGCCATTTCTTCGCGGTGGACCAAACGCCCGGTTTGTAGGTCAAGACTTCTTTCGCGTCTGCTGTAGGAAGTGTCGCGTGCCACCGAGCCAACTCCCTCGCAACGCCGCGGAAAATTCTTGTGTCAAACATGTCGCCTTCAGAGCAGACTCGCCCAGAGATGAACTGATACGCATGTCCATTTTTGAAGCGAACCAGTGGAGATGAAGAGAGTTGACGCTCGGAGAGGAGCTTGTGTACCCTGAGTTCCTCTGTCGCAAGATGTCACGTTAGACACGAATCCAAAACGGAAGTTCCAGACGAGATGGACAAACAAAGACTGGGGGAAAGGGTACGTACTCTCGCGATCAATGGTGATGTCCGTGCCATCTCCGTAGACCTTGATCAGCACTGCATCTGCAGTGGATGCATCGATGGTAACCTTGAAAAGCTGCCAAATTGTTTTAGCGTGAAGCCCCTGTACCTGGATAGAGGAGGCCAGTATGAGGGAATACTCACGCCATTTGTCGTGCCCTGAGTCAAAGCAGAAATACGCATGTCGTCGATCTTCCGATCGGGGAACAGGAGCGGAAGAAGCGACAGGGCTGATCCATGAGGATCTGACGTATCAAAGACAGTATCCTTGAACGGGATATCCATTCTCCACTTTCGGCAGTTCAGCAGAACAAAAAATACCTATACAAACAAAGAATGTCCAATAAGGAATAAAAAATAAAAAGGTCGGGAGGATTAAGATGGGAAAGGCCTTAAAGTAGCTGTGCCTCTGGGTGTAACCGACCGTGCCGCTTTTCCAAGGGCGGGCTGTAAGCAGAAAAGATCGACGCTGGGGCTGCGGCTGAGATGAGACAGAGCAAATAGTTCTTGGCCATGCCTCACACTAAATGCAGATCCAGAGATGCTGTAGAATGAGAAAAGAGGAGTGATTGGAGGTGGCATAAGACACCACCTTGTTTCTTGCTGTGGCCCGAGCGGATGCGGCCCGCCAGAATGAGGATCATTACACTGCATACCTGGAAATATTGGTAAGCCACAGTCGCAACATCGGAGACTAAACACTTTCGCGTCTTGGGTTTATCAATGATTGTCAAGAGCTAGCAGAGCGATATACGCATCTCTGATATCATCTCGGGTATATAAGAAGAAAGGCACACGACACAATGAATCTTCAAATCATCACCATCAGTATTACATCATGGCACCTACCAACAGTCTTCTCTACAAAAACTTCCAGAAACATCCCGCTGCTCTTATTGAGTCGACGTCCGGGATTTATCTCAACACTAGCGATGGGCGCAAGATTCTAGACGCTACGAGTGGAGCGGCTGTTGCGTGTCTGGGCTATGATAACAAGGACGTTCAGAAAGCTGTTGTAGAGCAGCTTGTGAATGTTCCGTATTGTCATCCGGGCTTTTACAAGACTCAGGCGGCGGAAGATCTTGCGGGTTTTCTTGTCCAGTCTACGAATGGTCTTATGTCCAAGGCTGTTCTCTGTGGATCAGGTACGCTCCCTTTCATGAGAGATTGTAAAGAGTGTTGCTAATTGAGGTATAGGATCTGAAGCTGTCGAAGTAGCCCTCAAACTTGCGAAAACACACTTTTCTCATCTCGCTATCCCTCAGACCGAACGAAGTCACTTCATAGCTCGCGTGGGAGCTTGGCACGGCGCTACACTCGGTGCTTTGACACTGGGCGACTTTAAAGTACGAAAAGACCCATTCGTACAAATGATTTCGCAGAATGCTTCGCGTGTATCGGCATGCAGTGCATACAGAGGCCAGCGCGACGGTGAAGATGACGAGGCGTATGTTGCACGTCTCGCGCAGGAACTCGATGATGAATTTCTGAGGGTTGGGCCTGATAAGGTTTGCGCTTTTGTGGCTGAGACTGTTGGAGGGAGTGTAAGTCATCCGCTATCTTTGTCTTGCATATGTTCTGATCTGATATTTTTAGGCGAGTGGGTGTGCTATGCCCTTGAAGGGATATTTCCCTGCCATGAAGGCTGTTTGCGAAAAGCATAACGCTCTTCTTATCCTTGACGAAGTCATGTGCGGAATGGGCCGTACGGGCACCCTTCACGCTTGGGAGCAGGAAGATGTTGTTCCTGATATTCTTGTCGTCGGAAAGGGTCTTGGTGCAGGATACGCTCCTGTCTCTGCAGTCATGATCAACGCAAAGCTCGTTGAGTCGTTCCAGAAAAGCGGCAAGGGCTTTGCGCACGGTCAGACATACATGGCTCATCCCCAAGCCGCCGCTGCTGCCCTGAAAGTCCAGCAGATCATCCGCGATGAAAACATGGTATCGCACGTCCGCTCAATGGGCGCGTATCTCGGCCAACAACTCAAAGAGCGCTTACTCCCCATGCCCTACGTCGGCGACATTCGAGGCCGCGGGCTCTTCTGGGCCGTTGAATTCGTTACCAACAAAAAGACCAAAACACCCTTCCCCTACGATCTCGGCCTGAACAGCTTGTTGCACTCACGCGGAATGAGTGCTGGGTATGAAATCGCGCTGTTCAACGCTAATGGAGGGTATGATGGATACAGTGGAGATCACTTCTTGATCTGTCCGCCTTTTATTGTTACGAAGGAGGATGTTGATGATATTGTGGAGAGGACGGCGCGAGTGATTGAGGATACGTTTGAGGAGTTGGGTAAGGCGGCGGTTTGGGAGAAGATTACCCTGCAGATGGAGATTGATGAGGTTGAGGTTAAGCCTGTTGGGGCAATGGTTGCTGCGCAGTGAGGGAAAAGCTTATAAATTGATTTTTGTATTTATTTAGTAGATTTTTGATGATTATGTGTTATTTATTATATTGCTGACGCTTAAGTGCAGAATCATCTTGATGTGATGTTGGCGTTCATGCTTTGCCAAAATCGCCGTTGTAACGGTGCGGCTTAAAACGGGCCATTAAAGTTTCCAGTTCAAAAACTGATGACCCATCATGAATCCTATGAAGAAGTCAATCTCAGATAAAGCCCAAAACTATATCAAAGCCTCCAAGTATAACAAGCATGAATGGCTGCCGTTTCACATAACGGAACGGTATTGCCCGAGATGGGATGCAAAATCGCCGCAAAATTCCCGGCGCGAGCAATCTAGGCAGAAATTCAAGTTCCTTGTTCAACAATTCCGGGCGAATGGTTTAGTGGTATAATACTCCCTTAGCAAGTTTCGTCCATCAGATGCTCGCATCTGGGAGTGGTCCAGGGTTCGATTCCCTGTTCGTCCAATGAAGGTGGTTAGATTCCACCAAAAGTCCTCTTTTTGGTGGCTAAAGCAGCTGTCCTTTTGCCCCATGCTTTGTATATGTACTTTCACGACGAATTAGCAGTTGAATGATCAGTCTTTTGAACGGCGTGAACTGTGTACTGATTGATTTGAGGTTATTTCTTTTCATTGCCTTTAGTGGCAAAAGTTCACGCTCTGAAGCCAGCTCGACTCTTGCCTCTTGAAGCCCTATGGATCGATCGGTGATGAGAAAGAACCCAGGCCGTCACTTTCTAAAAACCCCCAATTTCTTTCTTGCCATATTGATGGAAAGCACGACACGTCTTCTACGCCTCCGATGGAATACCTAAACTTGCTTTCTCCAGTCACTCCCGCAATGTTTCCTCCTCTCTCATGTTCCCTTTCATCAATAACGCCCGAGACCAAAACCCAACAAAGCACTTTCTATTCTATTCAAACTTAAGAAACATTTTCTACATCACGGTGATGGACGACCTGACAGCCGGGACGCATCAAGCGACGCCAGACTTCGACGCGGACGAATTCCTCGCAAAGGTATCTTCCGACTACCACGCAAAAAGCAGAGGCGTCCTCAAAAGTCATTTCCACCGTACCGCTTCGCATATAGTGGCCCGTAAGAACGGGTTTATCTTAGCTGCGAAAGTATTCTACCAGAAAGACTGTGCGATCATCATTCGGGCAGACAATATCTGGCTAGCTATTCTTGCGCAGCTGACACCCTGGATCTATCAAGCCGCTCCCGTTCCAGAAAATCAACATATCCCGACCTTTACTCCAAATCAGCTCGATAACCCAGTCTGGGTGGCAAGGTACTTGTCCCATTGCGTCGAAATAAAATTTGGCCCCCAGGCCACGAAAGTTCTTATGCCGGATTTCTGCACGACCACGCCCGCAGATGCCACAGCGGCCGCCCTCATACTACTCGGCACACCTTGCACGAATCTCTTCTACCTGGCAATAGAGACGCCGAAGAAACATCCCAATTGCGACAATGTGTTTTTCAGAGGCGACAGCGCGAACTGGTATAAGATGTATCTAAGTCTTGAGGCACTCGGAACCTGGTCCACAGACCTGAATTACATCGCACTTCAGCATCAAGGCTTACTGCACAGCATTTTGACAACTGGGGAGAATGAATCATGGAGCGAGTTCTGGAAGAACATGATCATAATGGACCCCGAGAAATCTCTGATGAGTGGTTGGCTTTTTGCCTTCTTCAATTGGTACAAGCACGACAAAAATCCTTTATTTCCTGTTTGTACAGGTATGCCTTCTGCTGTTGCATCGCTGCCTATTATGGTCAGTGATGATCAGGGTGTCAAGAATTGCACAATGGTTGGAGGCTTAGCTGGGATTTCGGTTGAAGAACCAGATGTTATTGACTGTGAGACTGATATCGATGGTGTTGTTCAGCCGATGTCTGGCTGGCTGGTGTACTTGGACAAAGACCCTGAACCGGGGGAATAGGAGGAGCCAGAAGACATGGCGAGCGAGCCAGAAGACATGATGAGCGAGTCTGAGGAGACGGCGAGCGAGTCTGAGGAGATGGAAATATAGAAACAGAGGGAATTGAGCATCCAGGGCCTAAGAGTCCTATGCAGCTCTCGACTCTCACAAGAAGGATGGAAGCGACAAAAGAAAAGCGCAAACATGTTAGATAAAAAGCCTTGTTAAGTCTTGAACTATATACATAGAATGAGAATTAATTCTGACGCAAGAAGCCCCAGCGGATATACTGTCTTCGTCACGCCATACAACGCTTCAGCTCCCTTGTGTTCTTCAACACATGCCTGATTGCTAGGCGAGCTCTTCGACCCTGGTCGCTGTATAACCCGCTCTACTGGAACCTGAACTGAGCAGTAGTGACATCAGTGAGCACTTTCTCATTTCCATAGAAAATGTTGTTGCTCTCAATATGCCAATAAATAGGCGTCGAACCGCTCTCAGACTCGCACGATAGAAATCCCGCGACGACATCGCATTTGACAAAGTATCGATACTGGTTGTTCACGATGTTTTGACACGTATCAAACTGGAAGGAAAGTTGGGGACCCAGTGGAATGACGGTTTGGAGGTAGTATTTCGTGCCATCGGCGGTGGTGGTGGTGAGGCGACCGGTTGACGGCTCAAGGGTGAAGCGTGCAGGGATGTCTCCTTGATCGCTGAGGATCAGGCTGGAGGTGAGATAGGTATCTGTTACGGTTCCGTCGGAAAGAACTGCGACGATGGCAGTTCCTTCGGGGGCGGTTGTTGTAGTAGTGGTTGCTGCGACTATTGTAGTAGTCGACTCAGCGAGGGTAGTGGTGGTGATAGTGGGAGCGGCGAGTGAAGCAGTCGTCGACGGTCTGCATAGTCCCGCGGTAGCGAAACCTGCTTGAGTCGAGACCAGAAAAGGGCGAGAGACTGTACTGAAAAACGCATGATGAAAACGAATGGATGCAGTTAGCGAGTAAACGAGTGTGAAATGTCGAACGCCAAGGCTGGGGAACACGATCTCAGTTTTATAGATCGTCAATAAGGGGCATGTAATTTCGCAAATACACAACTATATCGGATGCTAATGGGTGACTATCAGCTATTGGTGTGCCGACCGGTCGGTACACTAGCTATAAATGCCATTAAGTTGAGCTATAAGGCTGGAAGAGTTAGCTATTGACGCCACGCTTCTTAGTTAGTCGTGGTCTTCCAAGGTAATTGGACCTGATTCGAGATATTACGAAAATATCTCAGTATGCTTCCCAGAGTCGTTTAACGCGATTTTACTTCAAGAGCACTAAATATAATCTATTTGCTTCAAGTTTGCATGGTAAAATTGCCTTCATGTTGACTAGACTGATACGTAAGTATAAGCTGTTCATGAGGCCAGGGACCACTTGTTCACTCCGCCCCTCAAGGGAATACTCAACTGTAAAATTAGGAACGCCCGCACTGATCATAAAGAGTGTTTTTGTATGTAGGTTTGGTTCTAAGCCCCGCTACCAATATTAGGAGAGTCGGGTCGTATGGTTCGGATAAACGTTTGATTCTGTGGACGATTGCAGAGGAAACTAATACACACCATGACTTTGTAAGGGACTGAACACACGGCCTAAGTATATGTGGTCAAGTTACATGGTATGATTGAACTTGATGTCATTCATATTTATAGTTTCCAGATAGAGAATCGACAAAAGTGGCCGTCTCCGAAAGCCCCTGATTTTCTAGACAACATACTGCTAGCCTTGCTAGTTACAAACATAGGAATAGCAAACATACCCTCCAGTAACAGTCGTACTACCCCCAGTAATACCACAGACCTTTCCAGCGTCACCAGCATTCCAATAACAAGTCCCAATGACCTTTCCATCACCTCCATCCTTATACATCAGAAAGGTGTTGCCGCTCTTGTAAAAGTTGAGCTTTCCAATGCCGTAGAAACCAGACTTGATGGAAAATACACTGTCGCCGAGAGTGCCGTCGACTTTACCCGTGCGGTCACCGCTGGTGAGACATTTGCAGTTCCAGTAGTTGGAGGGACAGGCGACGACGGATATCCAGCTTGATTGGCCGCCGGGACTGTTGACGACGGTGTTGCGGAGGTTGTCGATGTGGAAGTCTGCTAGAGTGAGGGTGGGAGAAGGGCGAGGGCGAGGGTTGAGAAGTGCATTTTGATAGGAGTTGGAGAATTGGGCTTGAGAAGTGGTTTTGGTAGAGGGTTTTGCTTCTGAGCGATGATTTTGTGACTGAGTATGAGTTTGAAACCAGCATTCTACAGAATGTCCAGAGACTTTTGTACTCAATTGGCGATCAAAGATCTTTCTATTGCGAATTTGGGCTGCGATGTCTGTCGAACGCTGCTGTTTGTATCGTGTGGAGATGCAACTGTGATGCGATAATACGAGTTTATACAAGGAGCGGCCGCTATATATCACCTCTTGGCATGATACATCACGATGTCCACATCACGCCAAGCATCCAAATTGAGAATTTAAAATCCTTCGATGTTCCTCGGCTTCCTCTCTTGGCACATATAAATCCACATGATGAGCTGTCAATTTGCTTGCTCAGCACTTACACGACTTTGTAATGTTCTTGATATTCTGAAGAATCAGATCAGAGGGACGTTTAAGACAATAGACGCACAATCATGCTACCGATATTCCGCTCTGGAGTTTTCAGCTGCCAGGCTAGTGTTGGTTGTATATACCCGTGCCGGCCCGGGCCGAATAAATGTATTGAACCTATCGAAGCAGCACTAGGGTAAAGGGAAGGAATTTCTTTGCACAAAAGTTTGTACCGATGGATGCTCACAATTTGCATAAATCTTCTGGCTGCTTTGTCACATAGAAAATAGGTTAAGCGATCGAAATATTTGCGCAACATGGGCACCTAGGCCTCATATCTCCATTCAATATTTACTACTCTTCGGGGTAAACTCTATATACACGAACAAAACACTCTTCAAGAGCTCAGGCATTAACAGTAGCACCGGTAATGCTAATAGTATAATCAAGACCCTTAGAAACCTCGGGGCTGAGGTTAAAGCCATCATACAGAATAGGCTTAGCAGGAGCATTGGCAACAACAACACTAACATCCTCGCCAGCTTGAACGGAAACAGTACCAGCTCCATCCTTTAGCGTAACGTAAGAAGACTCGCCGCCCTTGCGGTAGATAGCAACAGTGGCGACGAACTCAGCATCGGCAGAAACCTTGACCTCGAGTTGGGTACCAGTGACTTGGAGAGGGATGATGTTGGCACCCATGTAGCGAGGTTGACGATCAGCCTTGGGCTTGTAAGATCCAGTACCGGCAGCTTCCATGTTGGCGAAGCTGATCTCTGCACGTTGCTGGAAGAAGACCTCTTGGGCGGTAGGATGGCCGATGTCGACGTAGGCCATGCGAGCCCAGTAGCGACCGACGATGTCGCCAACTGTAGCGTTTTGCGAAACGCGAGCAAGAGTGTGAAGAGGAGTCTCGTTGCTATCCTTCTCGTACTGCAACTGAAGCTGTCGAATGGTATCTTGACCCAGACCAGCGAAATCATCGGGGTTATAGGTCAAGTAAGCAAGGAAAGGCCAAGCTTGGTAGTAATTACCAGTATCGACAGATCCATCGACAATAACCTGGTGAGAGTCACCGAGGACCTTCTTAAGCTCGATCTCAGTAGGTGAAGTCTCCTGATTATGGTTCTTTCGGGCGGGGGCGCAGATATCGGAGGTCTTGTACGTATCAGCGACCCAGTTGGCGAGAGTCTCCCACCAAGCACCGGTTCGACCCTGGTCAACCCAAGCTTTTTGATGATAATGCATTCCATGTCCGTACTCATGAACAGTAACGCCTGGAACAGCAAGATACTGATCAACGACCTCAAGATACGCCATGCCCGTTGCTTGATCACTGTGCATCACACCCGCCGCATTGGACAAATCACCAACACTGTAGACATTAGTCTTGTACCGAGGACCAGTATCAGCTTCATCGTTGAACGAAAGACCGGGAGATCGCCATTTCAGCGTTCCGACGAAGCACTCATATGCTGCTTCGAGCATATCAATTGCTTGGGCAGTTGCATCGGCGGAACCGGCGTAGATGCGGAAGTGCGCCGAGTCCTTGAAGTTGGAGCCGCCAGGGCCGATGTTGGGATTCGCGGTGTATGTTTCTGCTGCCGCCGGGGCATCAGCTGTTGGAGTCACGGCCTGGGGAAGAGCGTGAGCTCCAACGGCGAGGAGGGTTATAGTCGCAGACTTGAAGAGACCCATTGTAACGAGTGAAGAAACGAAAGTGATATTTTAAAAACAGAAAAATGAATGAAAGGAACGATGACAGCTGAAGCAACAGGAAGATGAGGATATGGGCGATCATTTTGTTTTTATGCTTGGTTCATGCTTAACTGGGACGTGCGAGGTCAAGTTCCTCCATTGGTGGACTTTTCATGTTTCGGGAAATAGTGGTTTCAATATGGAGTTTCAGAACAGGGGATTTGTTATGTTTAATTGTCAATACGAGAGAATTCGTTCAGGATCATCAAAATGCCAAGAGAAATTGGGGTTGTTTAATTGCAAAGTGGCACTGATAGTGTTTCATCTCGGAGTATTTTACACCGAGGATCCCGTTTGAGCTTCGAGAGTCCAACTGGCAGTGCGTTCAACTACGGTTTGAAGATGGAATGCGAAAGAAACAATATTATTACCATAACTAAGAATAGGTCTTAAGATTAAGCTTGTTTGTTGATCTGGTGACGAGACACTACCATCACGCCATAGCCGATGATTACCCGCCGTATCACGCAATGACCCACGGGTCATCCGGTCATGACTCCATCTCACAAACCCTCGACTCATCCTTGTTTCAACATCCTCAATACAACCTCTCATATAATCGCAACTCAAGATGTCTTCAGAACGCGCTGAAGACGCGAGTCAGCAGCCTCTTCTGGCTGAACATCGTCAAAGAGATCACGATGCAGCCGCGTCGCGAGGCACTTTTACGCGTAACCTCGGCGCCGTTGAAGCCTTCGGTATAGTCGTGAGTATCGTCATTGGAAGTGGTGTTTTTACTTCTCCTGGATCGATCGATACGAATGTTCCGTCGCCGGGCTTGGCGCTGGTTATTTGGTTAATTGGCGGTGTTTTGGCTTGGACTGGTGCTACGACCTTTGCTGAGCTTGGGACTGCTATTCCTGGAGAGGGTAAGATTCGTTCTGGTTGTTTTCGTGGAGATTGTCTGACGGGGTACAGGTGGTGTTCAACCATATCTTCAGCACATTTATGGTGATATCTGGGGCTTCCTCGCAGCATGGACATGGATCGTCACCGTCATGCCAGCAACTCTAGCAATCCTCTCCATCGTCTTCGTCGAAAGCGCCTACTCAGCCGCAGGCGTGACAAACGAAGACCACCGCATAACACACAAACTCCTCTCCATTCTAGTCCTCATCATAATGAGTGTTGCAAACTCTATCAGCACGAAAGCAAGTACTCGACTGAACGGCTTCTTCGTGGTCCTCAAGTTTGTGAGTATTCTTGTCGTGGTCATGGCTGCGCTAGCTGTTGTTGGCGTTCATGCTACGCACCCCGATAAAGAAGCTGGGGGAGGTGATTGGTTTAAGAAGAATTGGTTTGAGTATCGTGATACGTATAATCCGAATGGACCGGATACGGATTGGAGCAAGTTGAGCCAGTGGGAGATTTTTGGACATTATTCTGCTGCGCTTTATGCGGCTCTTTGGGCTTACTCGGGTTGGGATAAGGTGAGTTGAGCTTCTTGCGTGTATGGTTGGATACTGACGTGATCAGGCGATTTATGTCTCAGCTGAACTTTCACAGCCTGCCAAGCAACTTCCCCTTGCCATCAACACTTCAATCCCAACAGCGATCATCTGCTTCCTTGCCGCCAACGCTGGATACTACGTTCTACTCCCGTGGAACGTTGTTAGTACTACTGACAGCGTGGCAGTCACTGCTCTGACACGCCTCTTGGGAAGAGGGTTCGGCATCATCACGGCTGTCCTCATCTGTCTAGTAGTCGCAGGATCTTTGCTCGGCAACTCCTTTGTCGCAAGTCGCATGTGCGTCGCTGCAGCAAGGAAGGCTTGGATCCCTAGTCTCTTCACCATCGTCGGCCGAATTGGCGTCAAGCGTGATGCCGAAGAAACCGAGGAGTCTGGAGATGAAGGTGCCAAAGAAGCTGGAGACGCGCCCATCAACGCCGTCATTCTTTCAGTAGTCCTTGCATCTTTCTACATCCTCTTTGGAAGCTTTAGAGCCCTTTTGACCCTGAACGGTCTGGGAGAATACTCTTTCTTCTTCCTCACTGTCCTGGGCGCCATCATCCTCCGATATCGCGAGCCTGATCTGGAGCGTCCTTACAAGACGTTTTCTATCAACCCAATCGTGTTCGTATTGGTCAGCGGATTTGTGGTTGTTCGAGGAGCTATCTTTGCACCTGTTCAGGCAATTGTCATCCTAGTCATCTGGGCTCTGGGCATTGCCTTTTACAAGGCGCGACAGTATTGGGCCACGCGGTAGAGTTCGTCGTAAGTAGTGGGTGGGACGGAATTTGATTTGTGAGGCAATAGATAAAGCTGCCTCTGTCATAATGTGCCGATAGACAGAGTAATGGCGACATGGGAACTTGGCTTGGAAGTCATGGATAATAGTAAACAAATAACGCTAAATTCTCCATACGAATAGTATTTCGGAGACCGCTGATGTTGTATCTGATCGTCTCCGCTAACGGAGATTGTGCGGTTATTAATGCCGAGTATGGTAGTTCATGCGGCACGCAATGCTCATGGAGATGGCATCATCACAACTAGTATCTGCTAAACCACAAAACCGATTAGATCCAGCCATAGCATTGGACATCGATACAAAACATCATCGGAAGCATGTAACCTATCGTTATTTGTAAGAAAGATAGATGGTCTACCCCACAGAGTTAACGTTGATGTGCTTGTTGGATATCTGACGACTTCGCCGGGATGAAACCCAGCAATTTGGTAAAGGCTTTGTCGTGCCTTAGCCTCTGAGAGATCAGCATAAAGTGAACATCCCCCAACATTCAGTCGTAATTAGCATGGTAATACTGGCTTAGAATAAACATGTCTGAACCACCTGCGAGGAAGTGGTACCATTGGTACTCACCAACCGACACGCCTGAAGAAAAGAAGCTTATCTTGAAGCTTGACCTTCTACTGGTACCTTATGCGTTTGTTCTATACTGGGTAAAGTATGTCGATCAAACCAATATCAGTACGTACAACACCATCTTACGACAAGGAACCCACTGACAGTTTCAGATAACGCCTACGTCTCAGGCATGGCAGAAGACCTAGGCTTTCATGGCAACGAGTTAGTCCAGTTCCAGACGATTTTCGTCGTTGGAAATGTCGTCGGCCTTTTGCCTTTTATCTATCTCTTTCCTCGTGTTCCAATGCATATTCTAGTTCCCAGTCTTGACCTTGGTATGTCCTCCTCCATGAGCCGCTCAACTATCCGCTGACTTGTTAACAGGATGGGGCATCTTCACCCTCCTTCAGTACCGTGCCACAAGCTACGCAGAGATCATGGCCTATCGTTTCATGGTATCCATCTTTGAGGCATCATACTTCCCAGGCGTTCACTTCGTCCTAGGAAGCTGGTATAGATCAGATGAGATTGGCAGAAGAGGCGGTTTGTTTTATATTGGCCTGACCCTTGGAACCATGACTGCTGGTCTTCTGCAAGGTGCTGCGACTCAATATCTAGACGGCCATAGCGGTCTTGCTGGTTGGAGATGGAATTTCATCATCAACGCAATCATCACCCTGCCCCTTGCCTTTGTGGGGTATTTTCTCTGGCCTGGCACACCTGATAAGCCTAATCGGCTGGTCATGAAGAGATCTGAGATTGTCCTTGCCAAAGAACGCCTGGAACGCAATGGGTCAAAAGTTCGAAGCACACCTTTTTCGTTGACTTTGCTCCGCCGCATCTTCACGAGTTGGCAATTCTATCTACTCGTATTCTGGGACATTCTGTTCTTCAACACTAGTGCCAACAGCGCCGCATTTCTTCTTTGGATCAAAAGCCTGGACCGGTACAATACAACCAAGGTTAACCAGCTCGGGTCTATTAGTCCCGCCTTGGGCATCTTCTTCGTTCTGTTCATCAACTTCAGCGCTGATCTATGGATCGGAAGACCTGCGGCTATTACACTTGCGTCAGTAATCAACTTCACCGGCCTTGTTATTCTTGCGGTCTGGAATGTTCCCGAAGCCGCGAAATGGTACGCTTACAGCGTGGGCTACTCCGCCGTTGCAGTTTCGTCTGTCCTTTACGGCTGGGCGAATACCATTCTTCGACATAACAACGAGGAGCGAGCATTGACGCTCATTCTAATGACGGCTATAGCTACGTCGACTCAAGCTTGGATACCACTTCTTGTGTATCCTACTGTCGAAGCACCTCGCTTCCCGAAGGGTTATGTTTACTCAGCGATCATGGTTGTTCTTCTCGTGGCGATGACTCAGGTTATTCGTGTTGTTTATGGTAGTCATGGGTAAGTTTCGACGAAAGACGTTTATGGAACAAACTAACGATCGTATAGAGAAAAGGTTCGCACGCGAAGTGGAAGTCTCAGTGACGCAAGTGAGGATGGTGACATTCAGGCACCTCATGGGCTGAGCATTGGCAAAGATGCAGGGAAGCATATACAACCTTCCACGGTAGCTGTTTAGAGACAATGTTTTAGATCGCTAGGTATGAATAAGGCCACAACAGCAGAGAGTGGAATAGTAGGGACATCTACCAAGGAGACAATCAGGTATATGTTATGAAACGGGGAGTATTTGAGACTAGAATCTCTTCTATGTTGGCTTAATAAATGAGCCATCTTCAGAATTCTGATGAGATAATATTATGCAAGGGCGAAACTATTCACAGCTCGTCTTATGAGAATGAATGCTCTGGCCTACGGGTGTCCATCGAGGCCTCTTCGAAAAGCACGTATCAGGCAGCAGCCTTCAATGCAACGGGAGTATATCCATTGACTGGTCCAAAGCCAAGATACAGCACATCCCCCCTCTGATCAGACTTAGTCAGGGACTGTGTGATAGTTCTATACGTCCAGAAACAATGATAATCTCCACTTCCAGTTCCATCATGCGCACAAGCTTCCTCCAAAGCCTCGCACTCGAGCATACGATCATTAGCCTGGGTGCATTTGATATACTCGTGGCCGGAGTAGTCTGTGTTGCAAACACTGACAATACCGGGTTCATCGGCGCCAGTGGGACCGTCCCAGCCCGCGCACAAGTAACCGCCAAGCCTGGTCTTGAGACGGTTGGTTGTGGGTTCGATGGACAGAGTGTAGCCTACTGCGCTGTTGTCGAGAGGGTTAAAAGAAGCGATACTGCCTTCGTTGGGGTTGCCCTTCAGTGGTATTCGTTGATCGTTGTAAGTGACAATAGCGAAGATTTCGAGGGGGCCCTCTTCTTCAACAGTTGCAGTGGTGGCCTCAGTAGTTGAGCCGAAGTCTGCGGTCGTGGTGACAGCTTCCAAAGTTAGACTGCTCTCGAGCGATTCAGTCGAGCTGATGGCAGTTTTCAAAGACGAGAAGATGGTCGAGCTCGTAACGTCGGTCCAGACGGTAGAAGAAGACATGACGGCCAAACTTGTAGCTGAAGGAGAATCGGTTGCTGTGGTTCACGTCAGTGGAAGCTCAAACATCATTGGGGGTTGAAACCTTAGTGGTAGTATGAGGCTTGCAGGGGCTAGCAATAGCGACACCCGCCAAAAGGCCTGCGAAAAAGACAGAATGCATCGTGGTGAGTTTATGGTGTTTAAAGAAAGACAACGGTAGGAACGCCTTAAAATCACAATAACAAGAGACCATTCGGAAAACAAGGAGAGGTAAGCTTATTTATATAGATTCAAGCAATTTCAATACTTTCAACGTTATGTGTAGGCAAATGCTTTCCTAATAGAACAAGCAGGTGTCTAGGCGAAGTTGAGCCCCCGAGGCAGGTACACTGAATTGCCCATAACATCAATACGATTTTGACACGTTACAATCATATCAACGACCATTGTAAAACCACTCCTTTTCCCCATTGTCACTTGGTTACTTGTTTTTCAAGTTGGCAACTTCGACTTGAGACTGTTGCCCAGAACTAGATACAAGAACAAACAGCCGCCTAGGGAAACCCGCCGCCGAAAATGCCACCGCCGCCGAAAGGGTTTGGCCAGTTGGAAGGGTCGAGATCATGCAGAATCTTGTTACCAAAGTCTTCAAATTCTCCCCCGAGTGATTTGAAGGCTTGGCCAATCTGATCGGCGCTGAAGCCAATTTGTCCCAGCAAGCCGTTGATTTGGTCGGCACTCCAGCCGTACGCCGTTTGCAGGGCCGAAGCTATCTGCGCAGCGTCGTTGCCAAACACACTCTGTAGTGCCGAGGCCACTTCTTCGGCAGCAAACCCGACCTGCTGCATAGTTTGCGCGACAGCCGTTGCCGAAAGACCAAAGGCAGTTTGGAGACCACTCGCTATAGTGTTGGCGGCGAAGCCTGCGTCCTTCATGGTAGCGGCTACCTGGTTGGCGTCTTGGTTGAAGGCATTTTGCAAGACGCCTGCAACATTTTCAACCCCTGTGATGACATCCTGCTGAACCTTGTTGGCCCACGCGCCAGCCTCGTTCAACAGGTCGCCGAATATCTCCTTGGCATTGCTCTCGATATTGTCAACGATGGCCTTGAGTAGATCACTTAGGCTTGAGATGTTCACGTCAGCCGTGAAGTCGCCGAAGTTGCGCGTCAGGCCTTCGAAATCGAAGCTGCCCCCAACTGACAGCACGATGTCTGACGAGCTTGTATTTAGTGCGAAGTGCGCACCGACCAGTGCCTCCAAGGGAATAGAGCCCAGACTTATACCACCGATCGAGGGTAGCGAAATAGTGTCATTGAGGCCGTATTGGAACGAGGCGGCCAGGTTGTGGAAATCGGATAGTGTGCAACTCATGTCCGAAGTCAGGATTCCGCCAAAACCCACGTCGAACTTGATGCCGCTCGAGGTGATATCGGCATCCAGATGCCAATTTTCAACCTCGAATAGGCTTATAGCACCGTTGAGGTGCAGGAAGGGCGAGGCCAGCGTCTGAATCTTCAACACTGCGCCACCCGGGGGCACCATCTGCTTCGTCGTGGCATCTTTGAGTGCCTGCTTCTGCGCAGCCTTGGTGATTATCTGATTGTTTTTGATGGGATTGCCGCTGGCATCCACCTTCAAGGTAACGCCGGCGCCATCTCCCTTTATCGAGAATATGTTGCCGAGCGACAAGGGGGACATCTCAATGTCGGCTTTCACCCCGTTGGTGAGGTCAAGTTCCACGTCGCCGTAGAAGTCGAAGCCGAAGATGTCGGCAGCTGCGCTGAAGCCGTAGCCCATGTTGGAAAGGGACCCGTCAGGCAACACCACAGGTTCCATGGGGTTTTCGGACCACTGGAAGGAGAGATCGGAAAATAACACCGGCACGTCCACAGGACATTGGGTGTTGGTGAAGACTGTATACACGTCCGTCAGGTGCATCTTAGGCACGTAGAAGGAAATATAGAGAGGGTTTGGCACCTCCTCTATCAACTGGCAGACAACCACGAACGCGTCATCGTCAAGAGCCACTATGGTATTGTTGGCAGCGTCACCGATGTGCAGTTGACCTGACAAGCCAATTGCCGCACTTGGCGGCTCGAAGATGATTCCGATGCCTACGCCAAACGAATCAAAGTGCACGCCCTTCATCACTGGTGGCGCCGGCAGTGGGGTCTTGTCTCCCTTTATGACTACACCGAAGGCGGCCTCGATGTTGTCGATGGTCATGGACAAATCAGCCTCAAACTTGTTTCCGAATATATCAAACGGCATGTCGCCAGTGACGGTGAAGACGACGAACTTGAACAGTGGGTTGATGTCAATGGTGGCAGTGGGTTTATTGATGTTCAAGGTTCCCGCACCGCCAAAGGGTACGTGCATAGCATCAAGGCTGATAGAGAGGCGGGTGCCGAATATGTTCAAGCCCACAGCATAGTTGAACATGACCGAGACTTGGAGCTGCTGGACGTTGAATAGCGACCCGAAAAACTGCAGCGCCTCATCTGACTGGGCAGGCAGCTTCTTCAGGTCTATCCCGGCTTGAAGGGCGAGGATATCATTGTTAGTATTGCAAGTGAACTTGGTCACCACAATGTCCGGAAGGAATTCCGGCCAGGTTGCGCCTAGCAGCGTCGCGAGAGTACTGAGCGAATACAAGGCCTGGTCTATAGGCTTGCCTTTGGACTCTGGTTGCTCCGCTGTGTATGTAATACCCATCATGTAGGTAGCAAACGTGCAGCTCTTGTATTGCTCATGCTGGGCAAAGAATTTGTTCACGGGCGTGACCTGTGGCTTTGAGGTGTCTTTCCAGATGGCATTGAAGGCCTCCGTGAGCGGGTAGTTCTTATTCTTGGTGATGAAGTCGATGAAATCCATGGTTTGAGCCATGGCCTTGACATCGGCTTCCCCTACGGCAAATGGACCGGTGCTGACATCTTGCAAATAGATGATCCGCGCCAGGGGGGAATTAGACGTTGCATCGCTGATGATCAGCACCGAAGTTGGGTGCTTGAGCTGCACTGAAGCCGTAGTCTTGGCCGGTACAGTTGCAATGGAGGTCAAGGTGCCGAAATAGTTGGTCTTGTCTTGGTCACTAAATGAGTCGTAGACCGTGACGCTGACGTCCAAGTTATTGGCAAAAGATATTTTGGGGGCAGTGATGGGAGGAGACATGGCGACAAGGTTAAGCAGTGCTCAAAGAGAGAAGAGGGAAAAGTAAAAGAAAGTGATAAAATGTCTGGAAGCTGTGGTTGTTGCGGTGGTGGTGGTTGTTAATTAACTTGTTCCAGAGGAATGTTAACTGACATGCCGTTCAGGTTTCTTGTTAGTCGTTTGACACGATTAGCTTATGCGGGTGTACCCGCCAGATACCCGGGCCGTTCCCTCCGTTGTAACGCGGGATATCAGCTTCGCTTGTTGCGGGCGCTGTTTGTTCTAGACTCTGCATGTTTCTGCGAATTGAGTTAGAATCAGATGTCTGTGTGATGGCCGATTACTGCAAGCAGCCACATACGAATCAATTACGAGGCATGTTACTGAACCTTTTGCCATCCATGTAGACTGTTCATGCAGGGATGGGATGCTCCGCTCATTGACCGGTTGTGCGGCTGATGGTGAGTCCGGAGCTGACTGATTTAAACCAATAGCGACAGTGGTGGCTGGCTGATTCGAACGGCTGAATATGACTATTCATGTGATCGAGGTGTGATGGGCGGCCTGAGTGGCCCGGGCTCCTTGGTGGCGGTAGCTAGCTAGCAACAAATACCGATGATAGTGAGTCTACGGCAGCATGTTTCGTATCAATACCGAGAATGGTGGCTTACTGATTCGCAATCATAGTGAGACTAGTGGCTAGCTGAATACGACAAAAGGTCTGAGTTTAGGCATGTTGACTCCGCATGGGGGCAACGTCAACCATCCCAGCTGCGAGATTGATATTGTGAGCAACGCTTCCAATAATTCAATTCAAGTCTGTCTCAAGTCTCATTCAAGTCTAAAAAAGCAATTTCTGCCCTGCTCCTATTAGCTATATGCAGTTTTTAAACTGATCTGGCAAATTAGAAAGAGCCTTTCTTGCTTTTTTAGACTTGAATGAGATTT
The DNA here is from genome assembly GCF_020744475.1 of Fusarium redolens. Taxonomy (NCBI): domain Eukaryota; kingdom Fungi; phylum Ascomycota; class Sordariomycetes; order Hypocreales; family Nectriaceae; genus Fusarium; species Fusarium redolens. The sequence continues at coordinate 274,660 of NW_025763695.1, read as the reverse complement.
GAGACAGACTTGAATTGAATTATTGGAAGCGTTGATTGATAGTAGTAAGGTGAGGGCTGACTGACATCAGTAGTGAATCTTGGGCTGACCGATTTGAATTGGCGGTCAGAATCGTGGCTGGCTGAATTTCCCGTCCCTACAACGACTACACAATATGATACCTAGGCTTGTCATAGTATGTTAAGAATGAGTGTATTCAACGTCATCTGACAACACATGATTGGATAAGGACTGAGGAGAACGGGTAACGAGCATCCGAGACAGTGTGAGCGAGGCATCCTGGCTCTCCTTGTGCGGGACAACTTCAACAATTCCAGCCAGCACAGCAATAACAACACTATTCCGACTATCTTACCGTTTGCGTCTATTCCCAGTACTGTGGTAGACATTTTATGTATATATAGCTGCAAAGACTGCACTATTCACATCTATAGTCACTCGTGCTTACAGTCATTCAATACATCAAAACACTTCCTTCTCACTTAGCCATTCGTGCTTTTACTCTTTACCTTGAACAATCATGAGTTCCAACACTTCGAACAATCCTGTTGCCTCAATCACCAACAACTCTGGTTCTTCTGTGGACATATACGATGTGTTCAATCCCAGCACCGACCCCAAGATGCAGGGGCCATTGACATACACAAAACTGGCCACTGTGTCGAGCGGCAGCACCCAGCAGGTGCAGACCATTCATTTTGCCAGCCAGCTGCAGGCCATGCTTACGGGCAACATCACAGCACTGAGCGGCACCTACTACCAGCAGTTTCCTGTGGCCGTGCTGGCGGTCTCCCCTTTCGCTGATTCAAACGCCTTCACTATCACCAGTGACAATCAGCAAAGCATGGTGGACTCATTCAAGTTCATCAAGTACTCGCAGGCGAACCCGTCCTCGCAACTGGCCACGCAATTCCGCACAGCCCTGGGCGACACGAAAAGCCAGAAAGATGCGGTCAACAAGTTTTTCCAGAGTACTGGCAGCTTCAAGCTGTGCACAATCACTACCTGGACCGCGGTTTTTACTTGGCAAGCCCAGTTCACGAACCCCTGGCAGGGTACCTACTACCTCTACAGCCTAGATAAAGTCCCGGCTTTGGTAGCAACGCTGGCCATTACAGCTAGCGCTGCGAACAGCTCGGCAGTGCTAACAATGGCTGGTACAAACAACGAGAACACACCGGTAGTGATGGCAGGTGATGGTACCATGTCGGAGCAAAACCAAGGCACTGGCAACCTGTCCGTTGCGCTGACCCCCACCTGGCTGAATGTAGCCCAGACCAGCCAGCAGGACGGCAAGACCGTGTCCAACTATGTCATTGGAGCTGCGTTCACGGGCACCATCAACGGGCAGAAGGTGGCTGGCAACCTCAATCAGCTGGCCATCCCAAGCTCCTCTGATAGCTCCAAGAACGCCAACAATAAGAACTCGGCCAACGGGTTTTCTCTCAGCACCCTCGAGGGCTTGATCGGAATGTTGACCAGCATCGGTATGCTGTATTACATGGCCAAGGGCCACAAGCAGGCCGAAACCCAAAAGAAAAACGATGCGGAGAAAGACTCCACCAGCAAGAAAGACGCGCAAGACAAGGTTGAGAAGGTTGAGAAGGACTATCAGGCAGAATCAGTGCCAGAGGTGCAAGCACAGGCGCAAAAGGTGGAGGCCACCGTGCCTCAGGTGCAGCAGGGCTATAAGGAGGTCGTCCAGGCCCAAGACATCCAAAGCAAGCAAGATACTGTGCGTCAGCAGGAAAAGTCGCTAGAGGAGGTTTTGGAAGGTGGCGCTCCATCCCAGGCTACCGAGGACACGGCTGTGAACCTCGCAAAGGCCAGCAACGAAGTTGCAAAGGCGGCGGACCCTAACACGAGCCCGGCTGAGCGGGACGCAGCTTTGAGTGATGCCTCCACCACTCTGACCAAAACGAGCGAAGACATCCAAACGGCGTTGAAGGATCAGGCCGAGGAGCTTCCAAAGGAGGAGGCAGAGAAGCTGAAGGACGCTCAGGACGCGATCGACCAAGTGCAGGAGGAGGCCCAAGCTGAAAAGGAGAACCAAGAGGAGCAAGAGCAGCGGGACGAGGAAAGCCCGGAGAAAGAGGTAGAAGACACTACCTTCGACCCACCCGAGGGAAGAGAGGCACCTCCCTTCGAGGGGATCTAATAGGCCAAGCCAGTTGAGTACGACTCACCAGCGTTGCTCAAGTGCTCGATGTTAGGTTAGAACTTGAGACACTATCATTTAGTTGAAGAACCTAGGTACTATGTATGGAATTTGTTATTATAAAGACTGTTCTACACTTTAAGCTATTGCGTGATAGACTCCAGTTTCAGCTACAAGCGTTGTATAAATGCAGCACTCTGGATATCAAGAAAGTGCATTCTTAACATAAGGATCGAGACAAAATCTCATGTGTGATTTTATCAACATCACACCACCAGAGTGGCGATTTGCAAAGTTTTGTAACTTGACCTTGGAATGGCCGCAAGCCAAAATCGACCCGTGGCTTACGATTTTCCTAAACTATTGAAAATAGTTCACTTTGACAGGGCGCTAAGCCACGGCTTGCTTCTGACAACTCAGTCTATTAGAGTCTCGACTTTAAAAAGCGGGAATAATATGAGAAGCTGATTGTGACTGAAGAATTGACCAATACTTAATCTTGCGAAACTCCCCTATACATGAGGGCCATAGTTGTTCAGCCGGACGTGACGCAATCGTGGTTTTTCTTGAACGTTCAATACTCGAGCTATTTCGAGAAATCTGGGTGATGACTATGAGAGTCATACAAGATAGTAGCGCCTAGATTCTATTAATTGTCACAAGTGTTGTTCCGGACTTGTTGGTCCTCGTTCCTTATTAGCTCATGATCTGATATATCTTCAATGCTAGGCCATGACATGTCATCCGCCTCGTATATGGAGTTGAGTGCCGAAAAATTGTTGAAAGACGAAAAAAGGAGCCATTTAGGTCCAGGAACTCGTGATCGGGAAGTGGGAGACCATCATCTGACCAGACTTTAAGACTTGATCCTTCAATACCCTTATCAAAGTGTTCCTGAATATCACAATTAACAACGTGACATTCGGCAGTTAACCCTCCTCAAAATCGCGTCCCCTTTCCTCAGGATCCAGCCCCATCGAATAAAAACCACCAAACCCATGTCCATCTAAATTGCAAGCGAGCGCCGATCACTCCAACGGCTCTGGACCCTCATGGATATAAACCCTACCAGCGTACCTTTGGACCTAAGTGCAACCTATCAAAATAATTTCTATGTAGTATTCAGTGCAAAGTCGTAGCCGGGGAAGCCGTATAGCTTTTCCTGGCCGTTGGTTCTGGAAGAGGAGTACCCGTCTTGTCTGTTCATACAAAACCAACATCAGTCCACTTTCAATTGTTTCGTTCTGTTTCGTTTCTTTGTATGCATAATGTCTGGCTTCAAAGTTCTTATTATTGGCGCTGGGCCAACGGGTCTTCTGGCGGCTCTTGCGCTGCAACGAGCGGGCATTGAGTTTACGATTTTAGAGAGGAGGAAGGAAGCTGATTTGAACTGGGGTGCTTCTGTATGTCTTTGGCCGCAGAGTGCGAGAGTTCTGGACCAGCTTGGTTTGCTTGATGAGGCGCATGCCCTTCATTTGCCGATGAAGAGGAAGTGCAATCTTAGGCGGGATGGAAGTGTTATGAGTTGGAGTAACATGATTGAGAACATTGGTCACTAGTAAGTTGACGCACAGCTCTGTTAATTGACCCCAGCTGACCTTTATAGCCATGGCCATGAATGGATGCTCTTCCAGCGCGGCGATCTAGTCAATCTACTCATGGGCGATCTCTCCGACATAACGAACCAACTCCTCCTCGACAAACAAGTATCCTCCATCGCGTCAGGCCCCGACGGGGTCGAAGTCAAGTGTGCAGATGGCCATTCCTACAGTGGCGATCTCATTATCGGGGCAGACGGCATCAACAGCACAACCCGTTCCTTCGTCGATGAAATCACCTCCGATGCTACAAGCGGGGACTTCACAACAACATTCTACGGTTTTTACGGTCACGGCACCACTGTGTCAAAGGATCTCGAACCAGGCGTCGATTATGAATGTCACTCCGAGGGGTTCAGCTCCCAGCTCATCATGCCGTCGCACGAGAAATACTTCTTCACCATTTACTTGAAGCTTGATAAACCGACAAAAGATCGCTATTACATTACCGCCGAAGAAGCCGATGAACTTGCGAAGAAATATGGCGATATCTATCTTGCCCCAGGCGTCACGTTCAAAGAAGTCTGGGGTGCAAAGAATTGGACTCACACTGCACCATTTGAAGAAGGTGTTGCAAAGAAGTGGTTTAGAGATCGTGTCGTCCTCGTCGGCGATTCAGTCCACAAGATGACACCAAACATCGGCTTCGGTCTAAATACAGGATGGCAATCCACCGTCGTGCTGATCAACCTTCTTCGCGATCTTCTTCGTGACAACCCAAACCCCGATATCAAGGAGCTTACAAAGACGTTTGAAGAGTACAAAAGGACACGATTCAACCACGTTACAAAGGATGTTGAACTAGCGGGTACGTCTACGCGGGCTGTTATGTGGGATAATTTCCTGTGGAAGTTTTTGGATCAATATGTTTTGCCATATATCAACGGTGACACTATCTTGGCGAAGCTTATGTGTTCTCCGACGGTTCAAAAGGCTGTTACGTTGAACTTTTTGCCGGAGCCGAATTTTAAAGAGGGAGAGTTGAAGTGGCATACTAAGCCGGTTATTGTGAAGGAGTAAGGATAGTGGTTGGCAGTTTGGGGGGTTGTTTGCATAGAATCACGTAGCATAGCATGCTTTTGAGTTAAATGCCTAGTGTTTCTTTTTAGTCATCTTGTGTACAGTCTTGACCTTGAGTTATGTTGAATTGTAGCCAAACAACTTATCCTAGTTCCTCAAATCGGCTGTCGCTTCTTTCAAAGCCTCATTCAAAGTTGTCTTCCCATGAATAACATCCACATCGCTGGGTTTCGATAGATCTTTCTCAGCAATGCCACCTGGCAAAAAGCATGTACTCATTTCAACCCACTCATTCACAATCTGCGGCGCAAATATCTTGCCATAAAATTCCGCAAGGTCCTCTTTCTCAACAGCCTTGACCTCGACATCCTTACCAAGCGCCTCTGAAAATGCCTTTTGTGCGTCTAGTGGAGAATATGGCTCTGGCCCGTGAAGTTCCATGATATGCGGCTTGGTTGGAGGTGCCCAATCGCGAGTGAGTTGTGTCGCCATTGCTTCGCCGATGTCTTTGATAGCGACCATGGCGATCTTGAAGTCTAGTGGCGTGATGGTGGAGAAGAAGAAGGGGCTTGGGCCTTTGAGTGTTTCAACGGACATGGTCCAGTTTTCCATGAAGTAAGAGCATCTGATGATGATTATCTCAGGGATATCCGTTGACTTTAAGACTTGTTCGGAAATGTGATTTGTCTTGAGCTCGCCCTTTGTCTGTGAGCCAGTGAGATTCAATAACGGCGAATGGCGGACTCACCACGCCCTCCGAGAATTCAGCTCCAACACTCGATAGCAAAACAAGTCTCTTCACACCACCAGCTTTTTCAATCGCTGTTTTTACATTATTTGAGATTCTTTGCGCATGTTCAACGATATCGCGACCGTCGTAGGCAGGCGGAAGGACCATCAAAACAGCATTAGAGCCGGAGAAGTCTAGGGTATTCACGTCTCCAACATCACCTTGAACCGCCGAGAAGTTATTGGCAGATCTGAACTCATCAGGGACTTTCTTCGGATCACGGTACAAGCCTTTGACTTGTACTTGATTGTTTTGCGACAGCAGCGAGCGAATTGCTGCTGTGCTAGTTTTGTTGCTGGCTGGTGCGATTGTAACCTGCATGTTGGTTCAAAAGGGTGGTGCCAGTCGTGATACTCAACCGAGGGAAGATTAATTGGTAACAAGCTTATAACAAACTCGTAACTATGCAATATCATTGGCTTAATGCTTTAATCAGAGATAGTCGGTAATGTGCATATTCACGGTCGCTCAGCTGATGCTCCGCGTCGTTTGTGAACATTATCACGCCAGACGCCATGCCAGCCAGTGGCTGAAGAATGACGTCACGCTAGCGGACCCCTTTTGCACTTAGCCTATGTACCATTTGAAACTCCCTAGATAAGGTATTCATCTAGACAACCATGTATTGCGGATCCATAATATCTTCACTACACCTCCTTCTCTCTCATGTGATTGATGATGAGGTTATAGACATCGTAGTGGTCACGACCCAGAGCCAGAACTGCTGCCGTCTTGCCATCAACATCACGGATGCTTGCGTCGATTCCAGAGTATGACAACAGAAACTTGACTGCTCCCAAGCTACCCCCCAAGACTGCCTCGTGGAGTGGAGTCCTGTTCTTCTCTTTACTGCTGAGTTTCTCGGGTATGAGATAGTAAGTAGATCTTACAAGCCGCCATTCCGAGAAAGTGATATTCGGCAACTCAACCCTGTCCTTAAAATCTGCTGGCAGTTCTTTGAAGATATCTAGCCAGGTTTGTGGGGGTCTATCCGAGTCTGGTAGATAATCAGAGGTTGAATGATCGTGTTCAGCGTCCTGTCGCTGTGAAGGCATGCGCTCAGAACGAAGTAGTTCATTTTGAAGCCTCCATATATTAACTTTGCGGTCAAATAGGTTCGCTGGGAAAAGAAGGACCTTGAGTGCATCAACATCTCCCACAGCAGCTGCGTAGTGTACTGCCTTCATACCATTGTAATCGTGCTGGTGAATCGCGGTTTGTACCTGGTCCATGCCGAGGAAGTACAGGATATTGGCCGCTAGGACTGGATTCTTCCGTGCACACGTCTTCATTAACAATGTTTCGCCATCGGCATCTGATGCACCAAGATCGGCGGACTGACAGTATAAATTCTGAAAGCTTTTCTCTCCCGTATATGAACCCAGGAGTTGAGTCCACGTATCTCGACACTTGTAAAACCATGTTTGCTGGCCTCGCTTGCCACGGTGTCGAACAGATTTCCCTTCGCCGTAAACTTGGTCCCATGTCTGACCGAAATGGTATTTCCAATCTTTCGGATAGGTTGTCACTTGACAGGAATTACGAGAGTCAAGTTTAGACATTTGAGCGTGACTCCAGTTGTTATCAGTCGAAGGAGTAGACTGTTCTTTCTGACCAGGCTTTGGCACATGTGGGGATATCCGTGGTCTTGCTTTGTCCTTGGAGGTGTCTTGCAATTCATGTTGAAACTCTGATGTTGCGGTCTCTCCTGTCTCCTTCTGTACAGAAGGCTCGTCGGTCATTCCCAAATCCGAGAGTGTATTCAAGTATAGATCTCTTAAGGACTTCATTGTCACCTAGCTGTGCCTTTTGCTTCTTGTAATGTGTCCCAACGTTTTGAGGTTCGTCGAAGCACCGAGTTTGATCAATATCGCGAACTTGACAAAGCTCCTTTGCTCGAGCACAGCCTTCATCAGATAAGACTTCTGGAAAGAGCTCCCGCTAAGGACTGCACCATAGTCGACCAGGATTTGCAAAGCCTCAGAATTGGTGTTTTCTAGGAGAACGATTTGAAAAGGAGGTGCGAGCAAACGGATCACCGGAGCAATCAAGGCTATTGAATATATCAAGACGCATGAAACACAGAGTGGGAGTCATTATTAAGATATGCTCTTGTAACTGCTGTGACGGGCTGCAAGCTTTGCACCACCTACTTCAAGAACGAAGGCCGTGAGCTGGAAGATGTACTGGACATTGATCGGATGAGGAACTCGACGATATATTTGAGGGGCCTGCTAGGGAAAGTTCAGCATAGAGAATCTCGTATCAAACATGAGTTGTATTTTACGTTTACTGGTGCTGCGTAGCGCAATCGTTCCCTCTCAGTCACTGGTCCCAGCAGCCAGGACGCACATTAAAGCAGAGTTGCCCCTAGCTTTGTCACGAAGTATAATGCACTGCCAGGATGTTGTTAGCTTAATACTTCGTTACAAGGATTAACTTATGATATTCCTATTTATTTTAATGCTGACAACTCTAAACCAAGATAAAAACGAAAGAATAGTGTTGAATCTGACATGCCTTAGTTTCTATGGATAGGGATATGGCTTTTAGTGAGGTAAAAAGAAAGGCATTACTGTCCGGCCTGTTCTACGCTATTAATCATGGAGGGTACTGATATCCCAGCAATGCTACCCTAGAGCTGAAAAGATAAAAACGAAAAAAAAAACTCCAAGCAGTTGTGAAATGAGAGAGACCATCCCAGTCTTCCTTGGCCTGTTGAAAGTCAACTTGTCAAGTCTTCCGAAAACGGTAATCCGCTTCGGCTGAATTCCTGTGATCGACACCCTTCGGCAGTTATCGCCAAGCAAGAAAAGCCTCAACACCAAACCAACATCTCGTGATATAGAATCAGAAGACTTTTCACGGCATTTTAGGTAAAGGGGCCCACTAAAATAGGCAGCGAAATAAAAGTTGTTACCCCGTGTCATTGAATCCACAAAGTCTCCGCTGAAGAGAAATCCCCATGGAGTAGAAGGCCGAGAATTTGGCCGATGGGAACGGAGAACGAGAATCATCGGATGAAGACAAATTCAAGTGCTCACGACAGCTGTAGGATATCCCTTAGGTTGGCATATCATAGCAGCTCTGGTCAAAGCAGATTAGAAACAGTATAGATCAATTATAGCCCTTAGACTAGAGCCTCGATGCATGCGACAGGCAATCATGTAATAAATAAATGCAACAATCATCCAGATGAAACGTTTCGTCGCCAAGGATTGACTTAATCTCCATACCCAGCGCAACATTTAATTCTTGTTCCAGAAAACAAACCGGTAATAAGGAACCATGGAAGAAAAACCCACGCCATAAACTCCCGGAATTAATATCGCGATGGAGGCTCTGCGGTCCGTCATGCACCATGCACTTGACTCCCAAACACCAGCTGAAGCAAAAAAATTTGCTGGTGGAGAATCACGAGTCGTCCCCAGCGGAGCCCCAAATTGGGTCTGTCGCGTGCCAGAGACCCAGCGAGCCAGTCCAGTTTGGGGTTTGCAGCATGCTTATTCCCCAACTCAGTGATGACATTATTCCAGCTGCTGTACTCCGTGAGTCTGTTAATTCCGAACCCGCCAAGAAAAAGCCGAGAATTCAGGTCAGCCCGCCCTGCCCAGACACAGAAACGCTCGATCGCCCAGGACGGCTTCTTCGGGATGTCTCCTTGGCCATCTTGGCCATCAGCAAGTTAAACCCTCCGACCTGTAAAAGTTACAGGGGGTTAATGGTAGAGGCTGCAGAATGACGCAATAAACGCGGGAAATAAGCAGGACCTAAACTAAAAATTTCGAGCCTCCTTCGATGAAGTCATGTCATTGTGGAGCACAAAGAGTTTATCAAGAATTGTGCTGCCTGGTTGTGGACTCTAACGGTAAAACCGATTGGAAGACCATAAACATTAGTTGGTTGGTTGAATCCTTTGAGCATTTGTTTGTCGACGTCATCGTAGGACCTGACTCGGCCGAGTTCAAGCAGACAAGTCTCAATGATGCACCCCAGCTCAATGACCAGCAAATTAGCTGCGTGATGAAATAACCACATTCACTAAGCTTGTCTCCTCTAGGAAACCTGAACACCTGTAATATGTGCAAACCTCACCCTTAACTGCTGATCTCTTTCTTTGTGTCGGCTACAACGGCACACATCGAAAACTCCACATGCTCTCTTCCCCACGTACGTCCTTGACACCACCATCTGGGGACCATCGGTGATGTCAAGAGTGGATTCCCTCAAGTTCTACTCTCTGTCGAGCTGGTGATCCCCCAGCTTTTAAATATGCACTGCTATCCCCAGTTGCAACAAGCTTAAACCGCAGCACCAAAACTCGGGTAGCTGTTCAACATGCCGACTCACTTCTCAGACGATCCTCCGCAGGTCATCGATGCAGATGATCTGCACGTCGCTAATTCGCGTCTTCAGCAGAACTTGGATGGTTCTACGGACCAGAGCGGCGATGAGAGAACGCACAATGCTAATGGTGCTGGACTAGAGAAGCTGGGTACATATGACAAGTACGAGATCACTGAGGATGACTGCTACGATGAGTTGGGTTATTCGTTTCCCAAGTGGAAGAAGTGGTACATTCTTACTGTTATCTTCTGGGTAAGTTGCTCAAGTCCTTGGTGTTTTGACTGCTCTCTAATAATTGATAGGTCCAAGTGTCCATGAACTTCAACACATCCCTCTACTCAAACGCCATCCCAGGCATCTCCGAAGAATTCAACGTCAGCGCCCAAGCCGCGCGCTGCGGTGCCATGATCTTCCTCGTCCTCTACGCCTTTGGCTGTGAGCTCTGGGCCCCTTGGTCAGAAGAATTCGGTCGATGGCCCATCATGCAGGCCTCTCTCTTCCTCGTAAACATCTGGCAACTCCCCGTCGCACTGGCTCCCAACTTCGCTACCATCATGGTCGGTCGTGCCCTCGGTGGTCTTTCCTCCGCTGGTGGTTCCGTCACGCTCGGTATGATTGCTGATATGTGGGAATCTGACCACCAACAATACGCTGTCGCCTATGTTGTCTTTTCTTCGGTCGGTGGTTCGGTTCTTGGGCCTATTGTTGGTGGTTTCTGTGAACAGTACCTTCATTGGCGGTGGTCAATCTGGATCCAGCTTATTCTTGGTGGATTCGTCCAGATTGTTCATTTCCTTACTGTTCCCGAGACACGAAGCACTATTCTCATGAACCGCATCGCCAAGAAGCGAAGAAAGGAGACAAACGCCAACTTCTGGGGGCCTGATGAACTCGTCCCTTTCCGCGAGCGTTTCTCCGCCAAAGAAATCCTCATCACTTGGACCCGTCCCTTCAAGATGTTCCTCACAGAGCCCATCGTCCTTGTCCTTTCACTCCTCTCAGGTTTCTCCGACGCTCTTATCTTCATGTTTATCCAGTCTTTTGCGCTGGTTTACAAACAGTGGGACTTTGATGCTGTTCAGATTGGCCTTACTTTCCTCGCTATTGGTGTTGGATATGTCATTGCGTGGTTGGCGTTCATTCCAGCGATCAAGAAGAACATCAAGGAGCGACGGGAGAAGCCGAATGATGAGCGTGCGCAGTATGAGTCGCGTCTGTGGTTCTTGCTCTACACTGCGCCTTGCTTGCCTATCGGCTTGATTGGCTTTGCTTGGACGATTCAGGGCCCCCCTATTCACTGGATTGGCTCTTTGATCTTTGCTGCGATCGTTGGTATCGCCAACTATGCTATCTACATGGCTACCATCGACTACATGATCTGTGCCTGTAAGTTCACTCGCCTTCAAGTGAGGAGTCCTCAACTGACAACATTTAGACGGTCCCTACTCTGCTTCAGCTACTGGAGGTAACGGTTGGGCTCGAGATTTCCTCGCTGGTGTCCTCACAGTCCCTGCTACACCATTTTTCAGCAACATCGGTGCTTCATCCGGCAAGAATCTTGAATACGCCTCGACGATTCTGTTCTGTATCTCATTCGTTCTCGTGGTCGCTGTGTACGTCATTTACTGGAAGGGTCCAGCCCTAAGAGCCCGATCACCTTTCGCTCAGCGTCTGGCCGGTGAGCGTCAAGAAAACGTTGAGCAGGGCCGTCGTGGAAGCGTTGCCTACGATGCTCGACGACGGAGTAAGTCACCTGAATCACCTGACTCAATTATACATGCTAACAATACCTCAGGCTCAACTGCAACTGGAGCTTCTGATGTTGAACGTCCACCTGTTGCAGCCCGTCCAAGCTACGGACGTCAGTACAGTAACTCCAACCGTTTCTTCGGTGAGAGTCGTGTTACGCCTCGGGGCACTCCTAGGGGTACTCCATCAGCGAGTCGACGCAACAGCAAGCACTACTAGAGGGGATTATGTGGTTGCAAAGCTGTGAAGAGTATGAGTTGATTTAAATGATACCCTGTTGAAAACGAGTTTCATGAATAGTTTGCTTTTTATCTATAGCATTGCATAGCCAATGATTGATGGTTGCTCATTTACTACAATGACTCCCAGTGATTGCTTTCCCCCTTGAATTCGGTACCGAAAAGGCCCAGTGCTCCAAATCATGTGTTGTTAACATAGTAAATAAACCTACGTCATTGCTTCCGTTAAAAATGCCAGGTCAGTTGGCGAGTCAGGTCTTTCTAAGCTCAGTATTTCGTTTCCAGAGATTACGTCAACATGATGTTTCTTTGACGTGAGGCCTTTTGAAGGATCAAAGTGGACTGTTTAGTCATCAGTAGAATTCCATTATGAGCAGGTTTCCTTATCATAAGGGATCTGATCAACACGAACTCCGACAAATCTCCGATTACATTGAACCCCAAATAGGTGAGATGCAATGTATGGCCCTGTCAACCTGTTGGTCAAGATCAACATTTACGGTACACTGTAACGTCAACGACAGAGAGGTCATCCTAGTATTCCATGGACAAGAAGAAATACATATTAATACAAAAAAGAATTGAAGCTTGTTACATCATGTTTATAGACACAAGTTGTCTCGCCATTTACCATAGTCCAAGCACGTTCTTACAGCGGACCGTTTAAAGTGAGGGCAACCCCGCTGCTTGTATCAATCTCAACGAAGGACTGATCAGGGATAGAGTCGGGTTGGTTGTAGGAGTATTGGGAGAAAGGCTGGCCATTTTGAAGACCAACAGTAGCGCTCGAACCACGCATGGAGGTCTTATAGTACTCAAACCTGACCAAGCCGGGATAGTCTTCGTAGAGACTGACAGAGAAGTGCTGACTGGACGTACCACCACCACCAACGCCACCAACATACCACTCGACAGTGAACGTCTGTCCTCGGGCAGTTTCATAGACATCATAGTAGATACCAACTTGACAAACGCTACCTGCGAGGATGTATAGATCGTCCCAGTAGGGTACGATGGAAACAGACGGGATAGAGCTGCTACGTAGTGGTTGATTCACGAAAGAGGATGAACCTGTGAATAGGGACAAATAGCCGTTCGTGGAGACATAGACGGTGTTTGAAGTATCATCATCATAGATCCCGACCTGGAAAGGTACAGTGACCGCCCTGTATGAATCATCGTATGAATCAGTGGCTTCGGAGATAAAAATCGGGGTGGGGTTGGCGAGGACTAGAGTCTGGGCACAGACAGGCTCTGCGGTGGTTGTAGTCGCTGCTTCTGTAGTGGTAGTCTCGGCCTCCGCGGTTGTTGTCTCAACCTCTGTGGTGGTTTTCTCACCAATTGTAGTGGTAGTCTCGTCACCCGTGGTTGTTTTGTCTTCAGTAGTGGTAGTATCAACTGAAGATGCGGCAGTAGTGGTGGTCAAAAGCGTAGTAGCAGTCTCAGTCTCTGCCTCGCTGGTTTCGGTGGCAGTGCTGGTCTCAATAGTTGCCAGGGTAGTATCCGTGGTGGAGGGCACAGAAAGGATAGTGGTCGTAGACTCGGACAGCGAAGTTGAGGCTATGGAAGCTAGAAAGCATCAGTGAGGGTCCCAACACTGGATCGCATTCGCTTGATGCTCAGGGACCTACAAGCAGCAGAGGTAGTTTTCGGTTTGCAGGGACTTGCGACTACCGATTCCACAGCGAACAGGCTCAAAGCCAAACACAAAAGCTTCTTCAAATGCATGATTCTGAATGAGTGACAGGTTTTGCAAAGACTGACGAGAATTTAATGAGCGACAGTCTCTCAAACAAGAGACGAGAGGGAACGAAGGGGTTGATGAAAAGTACGGGTAGTCTCTGCGACTATAAATACCAGATGAGATGGTCCTTGTTAATTCATTTCAATCTTGAAGAGATCGATAGTCTATCACTACTATGGCTAGTGTTTTACTACTACCCGTTAGTTTGAACATGCATAAAGATAAGCATAATAAAAGTCATAGATAGCCTTTGGTATAAAAGGAGTGGAACAACAGTTATAAATCCAACTTGTATAGTTTGAAAAATTGAGTATAACAAGAAGTAACTGGAAGAGCTTGCAACTCAAGATACAGATTTAATATAGCAAACTGCTGATCTGCTAATGTAATAAGCAAGTCCAGCTGAAGAGAAAATCGGCGCTATTTTCAACCGATCACTAGAACTAGGTGCACTAGCACAGCCACATGCAGCCACCATTGTGCGATTTGTAAAACCTGAACGGCAAACCCCCTTTTCAATTACAATAACAAAACATTCATCGCGCCTCTGGACCTGCAATACCACCGGTAGAGCAGTCGAGCTGACGGTGTCGCATACGGAAATTTGATTGTGGATAACAAGGGCAGCGAAGGGCTTTGTTCACCGGTGTTCGAAGCACCAAATGACCTCTATTTCTTTATTACATATTCCATTTAGAGGTCTTTGCAATTAAAGGCATGGTAGAATGCAGAGTGTTGCCGCTGATTGACTTATCTGATGGCAAGTCAGACTCTGATTCTGAGCCACTACAAACAGCAATCTAGTAAATGTTAGGCTTCACTTGGCTTCGCTATTTCTAGGCAGTCGTAGAATTCTACAGCGATAACAGATGGGATGGGGAAGCCATATGTGAACTTTGGGCCTTTGACAAACGAGCATGAGCTATCCAAGTCGAGTGAGATGTGTATTGTCATACTAAGATACTAGTACTTGATGCATCCCTCCCATTTTGGCCTTCACCTATCTCAACCTTCCATATTAACCAATAATGATATCAAGTTCAAGGTTGTTTCCGTCCTTAACACGATACTTGGTAGAAATGTTCCTACGATCAATGTTCAAAATCGTCTGCTCAGTTCTCTGACTCTCTCGGCTTCGAGTCCTCTCAGAAGCCTCACCGTAGTACTCAGGCAAGGCCTTGACACCAGTAACGTTATCAGCAAGACCGGTGATGGTGTCAACCCAGGGCTTGTAGTTGTGCACGCCGAGGGCCACGAAGAAACCTTCCTTGCCCTGCTCGGTCTTGAAGCGGAGCAGGCCGGAGGTGCCGCTGCCGCCCATGTAGAGTGACAGAACGCCGTTCTCCTCTTTCCACTCGGAGCCGTTGGCATAGTGCCAGCAGGCTTTTTCGACGATGTGGAAATAGGCGTTTTGGCTGGTTTGGTAGACGCGGACTTTGATGGTGTAGGACATTCTGGGGCTGTTAACTTAGATCAAGAGGGGGAGCGGAGAGGACGGACTTGGCTGATTGTCTTGATGGGAAGACTAGAGTGAAGTTGTTGTGTTTAATTGTTGAGCTGCTTAGTTGGTAGTGATGAGAGATTGTTCTGGTGGCAGCAGTTGGGGCTTTTATATTCGTCTTTGACCTATTTTCCCCCCGACCCATTTTCGAAAGCTCGCTCGTCCCCTCATCGGCACATCGATCTCAACCTTGCACATCTGAAGTTGGGATCTTGGCGTCTTGCGGTGAAGGTATCCGTAGACGCTCGAGTGCCTGACGGATGTGCCGTGTCTCAGTCTCAAATTTTGTATCGTTGGTCAACATAAACATGCATGGATGATTGGCTCTTAGACACGCACGGAAAGTTGCGATTTTGAACCACGATGCAACACGGCACATAGTTTGTGTATGAGTTGCAGTCGAAAGAGAGGGTGTGCTACGAGACGAGTTTTCGAAGTCGGTGAAGCCATTTGAGAACTCACATGGAGTCGAGCATCATTTCGAGCGGAGTCTGGTATCAAACTCGTCCAGTAAGAGTTATAAGCAGTATTCCTCCTGGTTCAGTTCAAGCACATATTGTCACAAGCCAATACGAAGCTAACCCAGAACCAGGTTACATCCACCATCGAAGATATGATGAGAAGGACAAAAGGGTTGGACTGCAGTCTGTGTAAGACATCCTACGTAGGACGAATCTGCTCAACGTCTGCCATAAGCACCATAAAGGGTTGATACTGCGGGGTAAGGCGTTCTGATGCTCCAATAGTTCTGACATTTTGAGGCCCGAAACACAGAAATGGAGTTTCACGGAGATCTGGAAGGTGACATTTACAGATAGTTACTTACACCGAATGCAAGGCCCTCTAAAAGGACTTTACACAGGGAAGAGAATCATCCAATATTAGTGTATACAACGATTGAATTGGCTTCATGCATGGGACTTTGGTCTCAGCGGTGAAGTTTGCTTCACCAGCCAGCCACCAGACGGCAGATAGATCAGCCAGCCACTGAAAGCTGATCATGAGTACATTCAATATATTGACTCACAATGAAGCTTTCAGCTTTGAAAGTTCATATGATCGACGCTTTATTTTCCTAAATGTTTGAGACAGCTTTCTTGCCCCTCTTTACCCCTCCGCTAATTGCTGACGTATATGCATGTCGTCTAAAGGAGGATGATATTGGAATGCGGCCCGTTCCTACCCGGGGCTTGAATTCTATAGCTTTCTATCGTGATGCGGAGGCATATGTATGTTTCTAGTTATTGGCCTTGGTCGAAAGTTGATCTTGGTCGGTCAATGCGATTTGAGTCAATTAATATCATGACTGCATTCTGTGTCTCGGACATTATTTACGCGTCATCTCGGGGTAAGCGACAAGTTGACTGCTGGGCTGAGTATCCCGATGTCGGATGAATTGTGTCCCTAGGTGTTACCAGAAATGGTCACACCGCTCTGACAGGTTTTTTGGGAGAATAAGTATATGCAATACATGTGATCAAGTGTAAGTTAGCGAGGTCTGATGTAGCCTGTGAGTTGGCTGTTCCTGCTAGATGAGACCCGTCGCTGAGAGCTTGCATTCATCAGAGGTTGATCAAGATCAAGCCCGAAGGGTTGAAATAAGCATGTTGAAGGCCCGCTAAATATTAAAGTAACAACTAATACAAAATGTACTCCTCAATGATCTTCAAGAATATCATCTCCAAAGTTCCCATACTAACAGTATAATGAGCAACCCCCATACTCCTCTTATGCTGCTCCAAAGACTCAATCACCTCCACAACCTGTCCTTTTCTATTCTGAGATGCCGCAAAAGCTTCATCGGCACTATTATTCGCCGGGATGCTGAACCGAAATTGTCCACCTAGGCTCAGCCCTCTGAAGTTGGCACCTGGAAATGTCTGGCGAATCCACGCTTCCACCTTTTGCATTTCAAGCTGGTCAGAGGATGGTGCTGATTCTAAGACCAAATGTACTTCGTAGGAGTTGCTGTGCCTGTTGCGGAGTTCTTGGATTGTGCCGGCGGCGAGGATGCGTTTGGAGAGGATTGCGACGCGGGTTGCTAGCATGTCTGCTTCTTCCATCGAGTGTGTCTAGATATCGTCAGTACATCATTGCAAAGTGGGATTATAAAGGGGGACTCTAGGTACTGACCGTCAAGAGAACTGAGCGACTTGATGAGATGGATGAGAGCATAGCCCACATGTCGCGCTTGGCTATAGGGTCCATTGCTGAACTTGGTTCATCAAGGATGAGAATCGGTGGGTTACCTGGACTAGTCAGCTATACTCGGCGGTGTACGACGATCCAACAAACCTAGTAGTGCAATAGCCAAGCTCAGCTTCCGCTTGTTACCACCAGATAGTCGAGACGTCAGCTTATCGGCATGAGGTCGAAGTCCAACCTTGGACATGACCAAGTTGACGTTCCTCTGTACATCTGGAATGCCCTTTACACGAGCGTAGAAAGCGAGCTGTTGGCGCACGGTGATCTGATCCAAGGCGTCGAACTGTGGGCAGTCTATAATGTTATCAGCAGGTGAAAGGATCAAGTAGATGTCGGTGCTTACAGCCGATGCTCTGACGACCTGCTCGAATATCCTTCTGCATGTCCACGCCTTTGATGTAGATGTTGCCGTAGTCGGGACGAACTTCGCATCGCATCATGTTGATGGTAGTCGTCTTACCAGCGCCGTTGGGTCCGAGAAGTGCTACTCAAGCGTCAGTGTCGGTGGAAGAGAAAAGGCAGAGAACAGGACTTACCAAGTAGCTCTCCCTTCGCCATCGTGAGAGATACACCATCAACAGCAACATTACCTCCAAAAGACTTATGAATATGATCAACATCGACCAAGTTCCCTGTCATACCTCGACACTCTTTCATCGGCGCCATCTCGATGTGAGCATCCTTCACGTTCATCCTCTTCCTCTGATACAACGACACGATATGCTCTGCCCACAGACTTCGAAGTGTCCATGTTCTTCTATCGAGCAATAGTAGAAGAGCAAACAGGTACGCGATTTGAATACAGAGAAGAAGAATCGGGCCACCATATGCGTGGATGTTACCTGGGTAGCTTATCACTGCATCACCACGACATCCTGCGGCCCAGACGTTGAGGCCGACAACCATAGCACGGAAGAGATTGGCGACTGGGAAGATGAGACCGAGGATGAATACCGCTGTGTCCATGGAGGAAGATCGGTTGCCGGGACTTTGGTTGACGGACGCAATCTCACAAGTTAGTATCCGCCAGAAGAGAGGTTGAACTGACATACCATTAGACCCGCGACGGAAATGCCAAACATCAAAAGTGATACACAAAAGGATATACCAAAAGAAGAGAGTTCAGATCGGGCAAAGAGGGAGATGATATAACACGAGAGCATCATCGCAAAGCCATACAGCAGCATGACAGGAAACAAATGCCAAACGCCGTACCACTTCAAAATGATCAAAGAGATAAACAATGTTGATAGGCAGGAAATAATGAGAACGAAAACAATATCGATGATGATATGTGATGTCCAAAGTGCAAGAGGTTGGATAGAATTGGAGTATTGTAGGGTTCGGATCTTGCGAAGTCGTTCGTACGCCGGGTATAGGGCAAAGAAGGCTGGGTATAGGACGTGCAAAACAGTGAGCAGCTATAAACAAGTGAGTAATCTCCACTACACGAGGTCGAAAGTGACTTACGATAGCGAGAAACATTCCTGGGCCAGGGTCAGACTATGAAACTGGTTAGCAGAGTCAACGAAGCAGTGTGAAGTACGGACTGGGATAGATGAACTGAAGTACGCAAACGACAGAGAAATTGGAGTTTCACTCTTTAGTTGACTCCACATATTCAACATCAACATTGATCCATCCGGTCCAAGCTCAGCGTTGTAAGCAAGCGTGTTTTTATCCTTCCCATTCATGTACAACGCTCCAGGGACAAGCTCCCTCGGCTTATCACGAACTTGTTTCAGGAAAGCATCATAGTCATGTTGGAACTTGAACTGATCCTGATAAGCCTTAATATCATACTCTTTCCCAACAGGAAACTTCGATAAAGAGCGGAACAGGGTCTTGTTGAGAGAGTTTGGACCGACGAGCATAGATATATTGTCGAAACCTGCGAGATCGTAGTAACTATCTGGACGAAGAGCAATGGGCCACGGTTCGTCGAGAATTGATGAGTCGGCTGATACGCAGGGTGTTGGTTGGAAGGGAGTAGGATCGTTGGCCATGGCGCTGAAGATGGGTGTGAAGATTAGTGGGATTGCTAGGGCGAGTATATACCACCAGAAGCCTCTCTTGAGAACTAGAAGGCGCTTTACGAGTAGAGCTGACAGTTGCTGGAGGAATGAGGCTTGTGTTCCTGAACTAAGCTGACTGTCTGGTGTCTCGTTACCTCCAAGGAAAGGACTCCGATCAGAAGTTCCATCGTCGTCATCGTCACCGTCATCAGCGACTTTGAGGAAAACATCTTCCATAGTTGGCCCACTTAGCGATGTATCTGAGTATCCTCCCGCTTGTAGAGACGTCAAAAGCTGTGCAGCAGATGTCGAATCAGGAGTGTTGAACACAGTCTGCCCTTGATGTACAGTCGTAACATATGGCGTCTCCGGTGGATTCTGAACACCAGGTAAATGTACGCGATAACCTCCTCCGTGGAGGTTCTTCAATGCTGCTGTTGAACCTTGACATTTGACGTGGCCGTGTGATACAATGACGACTTGATCGGCCAAAACTTCGCATTCGTCGAGGAAATGGGTTGTGAGGATAAGGCTTCGTTTTTGACGTTCGGCGAGGATGATGTTCCACATTGCTCTTCGAGACACAGGGTCCTATACCTGTTATTGAGTGTATTATGGGTTGAAGGGGTTACTTACCATGCCGGTGGTGACTTCGTCCATGAGACATATTGAACTACCGCCTGCTAACATACATAGCATTTGGACCTTTCTCATCTGGCCTCCGCTTAGAGTTCCGACGGGACTATGCTTCTTTAAGGAGAGATCACAGGATTCGACGAGGGTGTCTAATGATTGAGGGTCTGTTGACCCGCCTTTCATCATGGCCCATAGTCTACCGTGTTCGAGAACTGAAAGCTCGGGCCAGTGGATGTTGCGTTGAGGGCAGATGCCTTGAGAGTTAGTTGAAGAACCAAGTTGTAGAGATGGACTTACCAAGATTGGAACGAGGAGCATTGACACGTATCGAGCCACTGGTAAGCTTTTGTGTACCAGCGATCAAACCTAGTGTTGTGGTCTTGCCAGATCCATTGATACCGAGAAGACACAAGACTTGCTTCCTCTGCATGGAAAAGCTAAGCGAGTTGACAGCGATCGTCGGACGAGCTCTTCGGCAGCACCGTCTCCAGAGGGAAGGTTTGTAAGTTTTCGTAAGGTCGACGATCTCAAGGGCAGTTGGGGAATCGGTCGTTCCATTGGCGCTTGAGAATTCCCTTCCCTTGTTGCTAACCCCGTGAGAACACTTCTCTATAAGGATAGCTACCAAGGGATAGAAAACTATGGTAAGGGACAATAGTCCCCATAGCATAGATACTGTGACTTCGTATATGCGAGGTTGATGGGGAGCTGGTTTCGAGATGTTCGTTGCGAGACCTTGTGATTCGCTTCGGCATAGTTGGTTCAGGAAGAAGATGTAGCTCGAGCTCGGGAAGATAGCGGATAGGATCAGGACGATAAGTGCAGGAACGTTCTCAGGTTTCGAGTCGAGGATTTCGCAGAGCGTGGCGAGGAGCATGAGCACAATGACCATGGATATGGCGGTGTATCGGATGTTGATGGTGGCTGCGAAGACGCTCATGCTTGTGAGGGATAGGCCGGATAGGATCTGCCAGAGGATGACGATGCCGGCGTTCGAGGTCGGGACAAGGAGGGTTGCGTACACTTAACGCATTAGCAGACACGACAAACAAGGGCTGGTCGATGGCCTTACAGGCTCCAAAGATGATCCAACTTGGCAAGTAGATGATATCAAAAGCAATAAGATAACTCAACACTCTCGCCGAAGCAGCACCACCCGTCATGACATCAATCAACTGCGCCATCCCCGCCTCCCTCTCAGTCGATATCATCCCAATGATGTGAAACACGGAAGATATCATACTCAGAAAACACACGATTCCAAAACCACCGACGATAGTCGCCGCAAAGTTACGACGCCTCAACTCGGCAGCTTCATCTTGTGTTATCCTCGTAAACATGTAGTTATTCGGAGTCGTAGTCGAGTTCGTGATGGCATTTTCGACGGCGAGTTGTAATGGTGCGTAGTGGTTCTTCGAAGGCGTGGTGATGTCGAATTTGGTTGATGCTCGTGCGGAACTAACCCTGATGGTGTAACTCCATGTCTTATTCCCCGCCTTGCTCAACGGCGAATCGCTGAAGATAATAGCAGCGTAACAATTCGTTACCCCGCTCAGACTCGTGGGACATCGTTTTCGTAAATCAGCCTCAGTATCAGCAACTTCAACACTCCCCTTCAAACCACTCTTGATCTTGTCAATAACACCCTCAACATCAGGCCCTGCGTTCGAACCCTGCACGAAAACAAGTTTCGTCCCAGAGGGTAGAGTCTCAGCAAGGCTTGGAATGGGGGATGGCTCTCCAACGCCATACCTGCTTCCATCGCCGGTGAAGTTCTGGATTTGAAGGACTAGAACGAGAATCAGGACGGGGATGAGGAGAGCTCGGAGGAGTGTTGAGAGCCAGTGCTTGACGAGCGTGATTAGGAAGATTTTCCTTATCAGGGCGTGCAGTTGCCGGAACCATAGTCTTGTGGTTGAGAACATGATTCGAGGATGTGTGAAGTATGGGGATATTCATGATATGATTAGATTGAGGTGCTATATACAGATTCATGATGGCCTAAAGAACTGGGCTGCCTCTGGACGAATTGGAATTGATAGTATTCGGCGGAGCTTCCATGATTAGGGGGTGACAGAAAACACGACAGCTGAATAGGCATGTGACCAACCAATCTTGGCTCAAGGGAGTCTTGTGATTTTTTGTCACAACGAGACCAGATGCATTATCACATTAACTGCCTTCTCAAACGAGTTAGAGGACTTACGTGCGTCCAGTTTCAGAGAGGTTGTTTACAAAATGTCACCAGAGAGTCTATAATAAGAAGGTTAAGGGGAAATTAAGTTGTGGAGACAAGGCTGATTCTGAGTTTCTCAGTAGGCATATTTCAGTCAAGCTCAACTAGATACGGCACCAAGGAATAAGTTCCTGCAGCCCTAAAGGGATCGTGGTGGCGCCTTGTCCCCTGAAGCGATGAAAATTGATTCTCGTATTGAAGATGTGAAACGGTGGGTACGTGCACCTTTGTTGCTCAGCCACCACCTTGACGTTGCCTTGCGGTCCACTATCACAAGCTAAAACAAGAGGGCACTAAAACAAACTATTGAGAATTTGTTTTAGTTCATCAGATCATTATTTGTGTATTGATTGGAGGTAGTTCGGTGATTTACTCTATGGGTTTAGCTTGCGGCTCGGTAGGTGACGTTGCATTCAGGTACACCAAGCGGAGTTGATACCATTGGAGGAATTGGCATGGTTTCCACCTTGCATTTCATGGTTTAGAGACCTTATTGGTTGCCCTTTTACGAAGTAGGAATGTCAGTAGGGAGGATTCTCGGCAGTGGGATCCTGGTAGTACCTGGAAGATGCTGAGACAGGCCGGTATTGGGAATGACACGAATAATGGGAGGATGTGAAGGAATGAGGAATATAGGAGAAGATAATCACAATCAATGGCTATTTCTGACTCTTGAGTTTATGGTCAGAGATTGACCAAGACTGTGTCAATTCTGCGGTGTTGGTAGTCAACCTTGACCGAATCCTATTGGCTGGCTGTCACTTAAAGCGAAGTTGACCTCCCAAACAGAATGCACCATAATACACTCTATAACTGTCAGACGTTGTCTTTCCTTTCAGCATATCTTACAAGTAAGCTTTAGCCAATTACATTCTACATGCAGTTACATCTTGGCACAAGAATCTCACCAATAACCTCGCCTTACAAATCAACGATTAGAAATCACAATGACACCATCTCCAACATCAACAACATCATCTCAACATATAAAACCCCCCAAATCAACCCAAACCTTTCACCTGAAAAAAACTCTAATCTTAACTAAACCACGAACCCACCATGGCACCAATTCGCACAGCCATCGTCGGCCTCTCATCCTCCGCCAAAACATCATGGGCTTCCAACACCCATCTCCAATATCTAACCTCGCCCCTCGGCCGCTCAAAATACAAGATCGTCGCCCTCCAAAACTCTTCCACGCAAGCCGCTAAGAACGCTATATCTCACTACAATCTTCCCCCTGAGACTAAAGCCTATGGTACGCCGGAAGATTTAGCCGCTGATAAAGACGTCGAGTTAGTCGTTGTAGCTACGCGTGTTGATGTTCATCATTCAAGTGCTCTCCCGAGTGTTAAAGCTGGAAAGGATTTATATGTGGAGTGGCCGCTTGCACAAGATGTTAAGCATGCAAGAGAACTTGTTGATGCGGCGAGGGAGAAGGGGGTGAAGACGATTGTTGGATTGCAGGGACGGTATGCGCCGCCGATAAAGAAGTTGAGGGAGATTGTCAAAGAGGGAAGAATTGGGAGAGTTGTTAGTGCAGAGTTGTATGCATCTGGAGGAACGAATGATAGGGAGATACTGCCCGCGAGCTTGGAGTATTTCACTCAACGAGCTGTTGGGGGTAATATCTTTACCATTGGTCTTGGACACAGTAAGTTAAGAATACCTAAGAAGTGAGGCAAGAGCTAACAATTCAGTCTTTGATCAGTTCCAGTACATCATCGGAGATATCACCAACTTCAAAAGCACCCTTCACAACCAACGCCCCAACATCCGCATCCGCGATCCCAAAACCAACGAAATCATCCGCACAACAACCTCCAAGGTGCCGGACCTTATTCTCGCAACAGGTCGACTCTCCGAATCCCCCACCGCCCAAAAAGACGCCGCCGTCCTCGTCCGCTTCCGCCGCGGTCAACCCTTCCCCGGTTCGCCTCACCTCAGTATAACCATCACTGGTGAAAAGGGCGAGATCAGAGTGCAAGTCTTTACCGGTACAACACTCCATGGAGCTTCGGCGTATGAGAAACCTGTTGTTATTGAAGTTCATGATTTTGAGAAGGATGTTGTTGAGCATGTTGAGTGGAAGTGGGAGGAGTGGCAGCAGGATATTCCGCTGCTGGCGAGGGGTGTTGCAGCTGTTTATGAGGCGTTTGCGAAGGGGGAGGAGTACGGGTTAGTTAGTTTTGAGGAGGCGTTGAAGAGGCATGAGCAGCTTGAGGGGTTGCTTGGGCAGTGGGATGAGGACAGGGCTGAGTGATGAGGGCGATTGAGTTGTGACTTGTAAAGATGTCATCATTTCATTCAGCATTCATGCTGTAGCAATTGGTCAGGCATTGTGGTATAATGTCTAAGTTGTGAGCTAAATGTGTTATTTGCAGTTGAGACCTGTGGCTGAGAGCATATATTCACCACGCAGAACTTAGTCATCATTTCATGGCATAAAGGACTATTTTATTTAATCATCACTCATTATGTCATTACTATTGGCCACGCTCGCCATCCCATGGGTTTGTATGGGACAATCAGGTTCTACATGGCATGTGGCGGGCTAATATTGATAAAGTCTTAAATGCCCGACGTCACCAATAGCGCCGTGGGATGGTGTTAACGGGCCATTACCAGGTAGCCTTTGCATTTCCATTTCTACATTAACAAAATAGACCAACTTCTATAGAATAATCAAAATATTGCTTTATATCATCTAATATATCGTGAATTAGTTATTCAACTAATCTAAAATTTGGTAACCTTAGACCAGACCTGCCTTCCGTGTCGCAGCTATTACACGGCAGTAGCAATCATAATGAACCAAACCACCAAATCAGCCCGCTAAGGAAATGGAATACTTATCGCATACCACCCTCGTATATCCTTTCAAGCATCCGTCTCACAAGATCACCTTCACAAAAAATGCCACTATTCTGAAGCCCGAGAACAAGCGAGAGAAGTGGCCCGAGTCTTTGAAGCCTCAAACCTACCCATCGAAAGGCAGAGAGTCAAGCTCAGGTCAGCGGGGCAGAGCCTCTCCACGGCGTATATATCGGCAATACGCCCCAAAAGAACTGTATCGCAATGTCCGTCCTCTACATCTTCCCGATGCTGTTCTTCCTCCTCGGCCTTTCAGGGCTCCTTTCTCTCAGCAATGCAGCTGTCGTCACGACGGCTCCTCCCCAGACAGACTATGATGCCATCGTCGTTGGCGGCGGCCCAGCTGGTCTCTCTACCTTGAGCGGTCTTGCGAGGGTGCGGAGAAATGTTCTTCTCGTTGACTCTGGAGAGTACAGAAACGGACCTACGACACATATGCACGATGTCATCGGATGGGATGGTAGGCAATCTAACCCATCAACGCAGTCATGTTCAGGTACTGACCTCGCAAAATAGGTGTTCAGCCTGCCTGGTTCCGCTACGAAGCCCGTCGTCTCCTATCACACTACAAAACCGTCAAGATGGAAAACGGAACAGTTACCAACATAAAACCCCTGCCCGGTATCAACACACGGTTCTCCGTCTCAGTAAAATGTCCCGCCCAGCCCACCAAGGAAATCACAGCTCGCAAGATCGTCCTCGCTACTGGTCTAAAGGACATTCTCCCCTCTACGCCCGGCATTGCTGAAAATTGGGGCAGGGGCATTTACTCGTGCCCCTGGTGCGACGGCCACGAATACGCTGATCAACCACTCGGTCTCCTGTGCCCTCTCAGCAAAGTTGCAAGTTACGTTAGAAAAGTCCTTACGCTTGATACAGATATCATCGCTTTTGTCAATGGGACTGATAATGACGAGATGAGAATGGCGGCGGATGAGGATCTTCCTCATTGGGAGGAGTACCTCAAGCTTCACAACGTCACGATCGATAATCGCACCATAACAGCTGTCAGACGTCTCAAGGATGGTGAGGAAGTGGATAAAAACCCCTGGTTGCCCTCGGTCCCCAAGGACGATCTCTTCAGCGTTCAGTTCACCAAAGGCGAGCCCATTCAACGTGTTGCCTTTCTGTCAAGCTTTCCCAATAAACAGCGCTCCAACATTGGAGAAGAAGCGGGTGTCGAGTTGACTAAGAATGGAAAACTACGGGTTACCAGGGCTGGCATGACAAATGTACCGGGTATTTACGCCGTTGGCGATGCGAATTCTGATGGTGCACCTAACGTCCCGCATGCGATGTACACAGGGAAGCAAGCGGCTGTGTCCCTACACGGTAAGTTACCTTATTCTTACAAGGTGAGGTCCTGTTTGTTTATGTTAATCATGCGCAGTGGCACTCGAGCGCGAGAAACAGGCTGTTGAGCTTGCAGGCATAGCAAACCACTTTAGATAATTAACATAATCCATCGCTCTACCTAGATCCAATGAATAATTAATAACTCTTTTTATACTTAACATCCTTATTAAAGTAATAAAAAGAAATATTAAAACAATTTTTAATATTTTTAATATATTATATAGGTTTTATAAAAAATTTATAAAGACTTTAGGGTGGCTGATGCTGAGACGATTGATATCCCCTACACCAAACATGGACTTGTCGCCATTACCATCGGAGATTGAACAGACAATCTAGATTTAATCTCGCTTCATGCCAAGAATAAATAAATATGCTGATATGATTGGTATATCTCAATGCTACTAAAATCCCATGCTGAACACCAAACATAATGCTTCGTGAGTAATCTTGCTCTATGGCAGATCCTCCCTTCTACTGTCATTGCCTCCACTCTATCTATTTAATCCCAAAGAACCCAACCCGCCCTTGCAGCTGGTCCATTCGGTTCATCTACACTAACCGCCTTGTTGGGTGTACTCGACAATTGGTGCACTTCAATCGTCTCCGGATCGCTGACATCTGTGTCCTCTCGGCCGTCGCTGGAGTGAAATACTTCACTTGGTTCTGCCTCTGTTGCGGACGTGATGTTGTCTGGCTCTGGTGTCGCTGGTTTGGATGTGTCGGATGCAGCTTGCGACTCGCTTCCCTTTGGGCTCTTTAATGGTGGAGTAATTGGTTTGGAAAAGTTGAATGTTGGGTTGACCTCTTCAGTATCAACGACAGCTGAGAGGGTAGCTCGAGTGTGAATATGGATCTGTGATCGCGCTGCGCGCTTGAGGCGGGGTTTGCGCTGTGCGACGGGAGACCCAGCGCGACGACGAGACTCCATTTCGATACGCTCCTCTTGCTCCGTCTCATCATCGGTGATAGTGTTCGTGTCAAGTAATAACCACTGTCGAGGTGCGACGTGCAGACTGCTTCCAGACTTGCGGCGATGTCGCTTCTGGTTCTTAATCTCTGTTGGCGGCTCAACGACTGCTTGGCCCTGCTTTACTCTAACCGGCAGCTTAAGAGGAATGTTTCCAGCAGTGACGTTCAAATGTCGAAGATCGCGCTGACTTTGCGAAAAGACAACTCGAGCGCGAAGTCTGTGTACAGCTCGATCCAATGCCAGTTCAATTGCGCATCGGTCGCGAACTCGGCTCAATTTGGGCCATGTCGCTCGTTCGCCCATGAGGCATGCTCGCATCATGAACTCTGGGCTTGGATTGCTTAATAACCGAGGCAAGTCGTTTATACTCATCTCGGGAAGAATGTTGATGTCGCCGGAATATTTCTGGCTGAGGACACTCTGGAACTTGGTCGCAAGGTTGGGCATGATACCGATTTCAGCCAGGAAATGGAGTCGATGCAAGGCCTCGTCGCGCGCAAGCGATGTCATGGTGTAGACCCAATCGTAGTCTTCTCCGTTGGTCTGTTGACCGCGTTCTGGCTTTCGGAATGGTGACAAGTGGTCGTCTTTCGCAAGAAAGGGCACAACGTGAGGATTGACTTGCGAAACAATGAAATGGTTCACGTTGAACATTTCCGCAAGGCGTGTCATGGGTAGATCATTATCCACAGACCCATCAATCCATCTTTGTGGTGTCGGGTTCCAAGGTTGATGCTCTCCAGTAATCGGATCCTTGACAAGCAACGGCGCCGCGCTGAAGACGAGAGGAACAGAACATGAGGCAGCGACGGCGGACCAAATCATGACATTTGGTGCAGTGACATAGTTGAGCAGTCTCGGTAGTTCGTACATCGAAGCCGTTGAAACGCAAATGTTCAGAATGCGCCGTGTCCGGTTATACGCTTCTTGAAACGTCATGTCTCCCATCAGTCCTCTCATTACCCGGGTAAGATTCTTTATGTCAGACCAACTTCCCTCTGTCAACAGTCGTCGCAAATTACTCCAAACACCATCTTGACCGCTAGGATCCTCGAAAACCGCAAGATCCCCATACGGAAACTCTTCAATAAGCTTCGGGATCTCCTCGTCCGTCCTGGTACACATGGCAGCGCATACAATACTTCCAGCGCTTGCACCTGAGATAATTCGCGGTAATAGTTGCGCTTCGAAAAGAGCTTTGAGAACACCAATATGCGACATGCCAAAGGTGCCGCCGCCAGACAAGAGCAATGCGCTTCGGCCATAGCTCTGTCGAGCGAATAATATCCCTTCTAGTAAGTCTCTGTTCTCGATACTCTGATCAAGGCGACTTTGCGTAACAACAGCATCAATAGTTCTTATTGTAGATTCGACATATCGTTCTATAAGGTGTTTCGTTCCGGAGTAAGAATGTCGGTAAAGATCAACGTTATCCATACCGCCAAGGTCGCGCGACAAAGCTGTACGGATCAAGTGCATCATTGTATGTACGTCGCATTTCGTCCGTGCTTCGTCGAGATCGTGGAGTCGTTGTTGGATCAATTCGGGGTTATAGTCGCCTGACGAAGAGTCGCGCTTCCATTCATCGTTGCCTTCGAGGCTGTCGAGCTCTTTCGCAGCACTTTCCCATTGTGCGTGGGACTCGGCCTGGCTGGTCAGTTGAGGGTTTCAGTATGGACGGGATGACGCACATTCTGCATGGACAAGCATAGCATGTGCTTCCTCTCCTCCAACTGCATGATCTTCAAACGCTGATCTTCTGTCAAGCCATCTTTACACCACTGCCATGTATCATTCGCCGATTTGATCGCTTTTTGTAGCGTCCCAACAACAGGAACTGAAGATACCGGCGGCCGCTTCGCTTTAGTATTTGATTTAACTGGAGATTTCGTAGATTTATTGTATAGGCTAGGAACCGCGCGGGCAGGAAGAATAAGGTCGGCCATGGTGAAAGCCCGCGCCGCGGAAGCGCAGGTTCGGTCGTGTGCGAGGTCGGAGAACGAGGTTATAGCATGGCAGACGGTGTATT
Source organism: Fusarium redolens (assembly GCF_020744475.1). Lineage (NCBI taxonomy): Eukaryota > Fungi > Ascomycota > Sordariomycetes > Hypocreales > Nectriaceae > Fusarium > Fusarium redolens. The sequence continues at coordinate 245,190 of NW_025763695.1, read as the reverse complement.
GTATGTGTAAGTTTCGAGATGTAGTGTCGCAAGGCGTCGGGGGTTAAAGATATTATATTCGAGCAGACAAGTCGGACAAGAAATCGTGGTCACAAGTCGAGAAGCATTTGTAGGTGCGGTACGGTCAACGGAAGTGGTGGGGGGTAATGGAGGGGGCGCTGAGACATGAACAATTGGAGGTAGATATGATAAGGGAACGAGAAGGATGATCTTGAGGTGGTGATTTTGAACGATGAGATTATTGTATCCTTGGATTTAGAGTTAAAAGTGAGGAATTTCTTGGTTTAGTTTGGAAGGGAAAGACGAAATGACCCTTTCCTTTTTGCTGCCATTCCCAAATTGAATCCACTTGCCGAGCTGAGGCCCCATTCCCCACCAATTTTGACGTGGAGAAGCAGGGACCACTAAATGCCCTGTATTCAATCTTCTCCAGGGTTCCTAACAGCAGATTATCCCCAGCTAGAATTACTTTTTACTCAACAAGTTTAGCAGGCCATCACTGTCTTGATTCTTCTGATAGAGGTTATTTCAGCAAAATATGAACATCTGACTCTTGTCGTCCAGCCGCACACCGCTTGGAAAGGGTTGTATGACAGTCCGTCCAATCATGCAGCAGATGTTGGAGGTGCACGTGGTACAGTGGCTGTAACTAAACCAGGATGCGTCATGAATCGGAGCTGGGTCCCGTTCACATGTCAACAGAAAGAGTCTGTCGTTATTGGACTCTCCAGGTTTTGGAAAAGCCGATGTTCGGCAGGTGATTACTTTTTGAGTCTGGGGAATTTGCGGGGGAGTATGATATGATGGCTTGTAAATGGGGTTACCGTTAATGAGATTCTGGCTGGGAGAGAAGAGAACAGAAGAGAATGCAAGACGGCGAATTGCATCATGGCTTACGATAATTCTCGCCGTGACCACTCTTTCTTATGCACTTTCCCGTTCAAAAGTCCCGACTTCCAACTGTGGACAGCTGAAATATGAGACACGGGCTGACGCTCGCGAGCTTCGAGTCACCTGCGTCTCCTCCCGAGGTCGATCTTCAACGATCGAGATTCATCTCCTCAGATCTGCACTGACAAAGAAGTCAACCGAAACAAGGCAGGGAACAAGTATTCTTCCGTCTGAGCAAAATACTCCGGCTTCGGGTATTTGTGGTCCACAAAGTTCTAGCTTGACATGGAAACGCAAGTCTGGATCTTTAACTAACCTTGTTTGATATGCTTGTGACGTCTGTTTTCGTTGGTGTTTTTGTTACACGCTGTGTCTGGAGAGCTTTGTACTACAGCCACTTCCAGCTACTAAAAATATAACAAAACTGCTACTGGCTGTAACATAAATACGCACAAGTTGTATCGTTATTGTCCCATCATATGACAAAACGCATGCCCCTCTCACGATTCGCTACACAAATTACGTATTAGTGACGCCTCACACACGATACCCTCGCGTAACCTGAACCGTTCATTCCCCCGCATCCGAAATACCTGCTTTCTCTGTGCAAACTCCCGCAGTCTACATGTCATTGATGACGTTTTGTTTTCTTTACGATACATCCAATCCAATCATTCACTTGTGGCCGGAAACGCCTCAGGCAGATGCGGCGTAAGCTCTCGCCTCTCTTTTTATAAGCTCCCCACCCCAGCTTCGAGCTTCTGTTTCTTAGCTTCTTCATCGCCTTTTGCACTTGAAGATCTTCAATTGAATAGCTTCACTGATTGCTGAAATGGAGGCCTACAAGACTCATGGAGGGGTTGCTCCCATTCCCACCGTCGTTCGTATGTTCATCTTACCCTTTGGTGTAGATCTTCACTGATGATGATTTATTAGCTGAACCGACTCACTACCAAACAATCGGCCACAATGGCGTCCGCGCTCTATGGGTTCTCTTCGTCGCAATGACAGTCGTCTCCGCCATCTTCGCCCTGCTATCATGGAACGTCGCCGTCCAGCGTCGCATCTTTTACTTCCTCACAACCCTCACCACCATCATCTCTGCCCTCGCCTACTTCGCCATGGCATCTGGTCAGACATCGTACTTTAACTGTACCAGCGTGAGAGATCATCATAAGCATATTCCCGACACGCATCATGATGTTTGTCGTCAGGTGTTTTGGGCGCGATATGTTGACTGGACGCTTTCGACGCCGCTGCTTGTCCTGGAGCTTTGTCTTCTCGCGGGTGTTGATGGTGCACATACCGTTTTTGCGGTTATTGCCAATGTGATCTTTGTGCTGGCGGGCGCTTTCTCGGCGGTTGGACATGCGAATACTGCGCAGAAGTGGGGATGGTATGCTATCAGCGTCATTGCCTTCGTCTTTACCATCTGGCACGTCGCTGTTCCCGGCTCCCGAACCTCTCGTGCTCGCGGTACCAAGATCGCCCGCCTCTTTGGCTCCGTCTCCGTCGCTGCTCTGATCCTCTGGATCGTCTACGTTGTGTAAGTTATCTCACCATTCTTCAATTGGCATAGCTAATGGCATCAGTGTCTGGGGTGCTGCCGGTGGCGCTTGGAAGGTCAAGGTCGGCACCGAGGTCGTCATCTACGCCGTCCTCGACGTCCTCACCAAGGCTGTTCTCGGCCTCTGGATCATCACTGCTACGCGACAGAACCGCGACACTACTCCCGAGATTGGAGGCTACTGGGCCAGCGGCGCTGGTGCTGAGGGTACCATCCGCGTTGGCGATGACGACGAGGGAGCTTAAATGCGCCTCCAAAAAAGCCATTCAAGTCCACGGAACAATTCCGCATTGGACGTGGATGTTTCGTCATCCACTTTACAAACTTTCCGCTCACGATTTGACGAGTGGTTCTAAGCCCGAGCCAGCCGGTATGGAATGAATGATCAAGATTGTATGTTTTGGAATGAGCTGGGAAAATGCAACGCACATGCTCGATTGAAGGGAAATGGGCGTTTGGGGCGTCAATACGAGACATGTACCATATGATTCAAGTAGCATTAATGTGATGGGACACGAATACGACAGACCCCTCTTGACAGTGACACCATTCTGAGTTCCTGCATGTGTTTTTTATGCATCTGCATCAATCATGCAATATTGACGACAGAGATGACATGATCTCTTTTGTGATGAGCAAGACCTTGCATGAACTGATCGGTTCTCCGAATGCATATGACAACATCCGCGAATGTCTCCCGAAAGGTCCCGGCTGCCGTCAACCTGCCGTCCTCAAGCATTTCACGGAGCCCGAACAAGGATACAACCCCATTGCAGCAACTGCTCCATCAAGGTCCCCAAACCATGGCATCTATCAATTGAAGCATGATACAAACGCATATCTAAACAAAGACTCCAGCGGTAACCTTAACTCCGTCCCTGTCATCAACATATTGACTCTACCTTCTGGATGCGCTTATCAGCCTACCACTGCCATGTTTCATCTTTGCCTTTGCGATGGAAGCGTAGAGTCCTGTATTAGAGCCATTCGACCGAGTCCCGTAAAGCAACCTTAGGGATAGGTTTTAATTTTAAACATGATGCCTTGAATGTGGATCTGTCCCGGGCTTGTATTTCAATTAATGCTTGACCTCTTGTATTCACAAACATGGTAAAATTTGGCTTCGTGATCGAATCTACCAGCATATTGGTATCAATACGGATCTCAACCAGGAGCAATCTTATCATACATCATTTCCTAGACAAACAATCCAAAACTTCCGAACCTCATCCAAACTAACCCTGCCACTTAACACGCTTATCCCTAAACAAAGTAACCATAGCAATAGGCAACAACTCCGTATTAACAATATTCAACCTCCCAAACCTCTCAACAACGTCGGGCCCATAAAACGTAGCAACCCACGTCCAATACGCATTCATGTTATTCCACCATCCTACAATACCCTGCAGATTCGACTCCCTGCGCAACTGCTCCATCGCAGATGACATGTTTCCATCATCGGTATCAACCTTGCTGTCTTTAGGCCTCTTCATGAGTGTGCGGAAGATGCGGTGCAGTCGGTTCGTGGCGGTGAAGTGGCCGAAGAAAAAGGCTTCGCGGTAGCGGGTGAATTCTTCGAAGGACATGAATGTGTCTTTCTCGCGTTGGGACTCAGGTTCCCAGTCGGGGTCGTCGAGGGCGTATCGTTCATGTCTGGTTTTGCCGCTGAGGAAGGCTTCTTTGTAGCCTTCGTATGCGTGGCGTTCATCTTCTTCAAAATCGATCATGGATTGAGAAGGCTTCTTCGAGACTTCGTCATGAATTTGCATGAGTGAAATGAACGGGGACTGTAGATCAAGTCCGCCAAGCTCCATGGGGAAGTAGAGATAGCCATCGGGAATGTCCTTGATACCAAATCTCTGACTGATTTCTCGTTTCAAGAACTCGACCACGCTTGTGACTTGACCGTTTGAGAGCTTTGTGAAGACTTGCTTCTCAATCTTATTGTGAGTTGATAGCATGTTGTCAACGTGTTCACGACCAAAGCAATTAGCTGCTTTACCAAAATTTGACGTGAAGAAGGTCGCAGCGTAAGTATTCCAAGCTTGGATGAACCCAAGAATGCTCTTACGTTTGTCAAGTAGCTGCTTGTGAAGTTCATTGATGTGAGAGTCGACCATTTTCTGGTCAATCTCAAACCGACCTGTCCTGGGTGACAACCGAAGGAAGCCCCAACGAATCTCACCTTCGGGAAGTGAATCATCGATGGGAAGAGTTACATTGCTATCCTTCGAGATGCGGACTGTGCCTGTCTTGGTAGGATTGACACTAACGCCAGTGACGATGGTGAACTCATCAACAGTGTCCCAAGCCTTCACAGCAACCTTGTGGTCAGGCGACCAGAACCAAAAGTTATCATACATTCTCCACAAGTTATTCGAGGTAGCTTGGTTGACCGCAAAGTCAAGGCAAAACAGTGTTGTCTCGCCAAACACGTCACTCAGCACATGGGCTGCTGGCGTACCACGACGTCTCTTTCGTGCAGACGAGTCATCATCGTCGATAAACTTGAGAGGTGCCTCGAGGAACTTCTTGAAGAACCCAAGCCAATTGTCAGAGACACCAAGGAATTTGAGGATCGTGAAGACGGTTTCATGAGGAAGCTTGGGGTTCCAATCATCAAAAACGGAGTGGAATGCCGTCATCTCACCGTAGAGATGAGTGTTGATGGTGATCTCTGTTGATAGCAGATGAAGCAAAGTCTGCTTGAGTGCCATTGGACTGCGAGACTTGTCGTCCTGGTAATCTTCGTCATCATCTTCATCATCCTCATCCTCGTCAACCTCCGCCTGATAGACACTTTCAGGCATGATCTTGCGATGTCTCATCGCACCACTAGTTCCAAGACCTCTGGCCGTCGGTGCTGACATTCGCGCTGCTTTGGAAGCAAGCTGCCTACGTGGTGCCTGCATAGGTGCCTGAACTACAAGCCTGCGTTTATTACTATCAGCGGCGAAACGTTCGTACTCAGCCTCCTCTTCACCGTCAGCCGTGCCGGTGATTTCACGTTCATGGTTCATAAGCTGAGCCATGAAATATCTCTCTTCATTGACCTTGACGCGTTCACGCTGCAGGCAGGGTGAGTCCGAGAGTGGGCCGAGATAGTAACCCAGTCTCCGTTGATCGTTCCGAGGAATATCTTGTCTCTCCGACTTCCAAGCTCCAGAATCACGGAAAGCCTTGAAGGCGCTCTTGAAGAAGACACTCCATTGGACACCAATGTACTGTAGGAAGATTGCCTGGAGTAGATCTTCATGCATGTGGATATTGAAGACTCCACTAATCTTCTTCTCCATAGAAACCGGGACAGGAGTCTCCGAGTTCCAAGTCCACGACTCAAGAGCATTGATGCGCATGTTGAGGACATCTGCAATCTCCTTGAGAATCATATCATTACTTTCAAAGTCTTTGAGTACTTCTCGCTTTTCGTTAGAGAGAAGGTCAGATGAGTGAAGACCGGAAATGATCCACGTGAGAGAGCTAATGGTGAACTGATCAGGTGTTGACATCGATGCTTCGTGATCAGCGACAGATTGTCGAAGGCTTTTAAGACTATTGGCCATGGTCTTCTTATTCTTGTTGCTAGAGCTGAAGAGATGGCTGAGATAACTGTTGAGGGCCTTGGTATCGACATTGGCTGCTTGGAAGACAGTGTTTTCCCAGTCCATCCTGGACTGAAGCTTCGCTTGATCACCGACGTCTTCGAATGCCTCGCCCATCTCAACATCTGCTTCCGGTTCTTTCTCCTTATCGCCGGACAGCCATTCAGTTACAAGCTCCCCGTAGAGCCAAGCGTACTGATACTGAAGAGCTTGCATGTCGAGCTGACGAACGAGTGACTCCTCCCAGGTAGCCAGGATCTTGGGCGACACAGAAGGATCTGTCTTGGCCTGGCCAAGAAAGCGGTCGAGGTTCCTGAGGTCGATCTCAAGGCGTTTGTGAGTGGTGCGACGCAGGATGACTTTGTTCTCCTTGGTGAGCTTGATAGAGAAGCACTTCTTGACTCCATCGCTCAAGATGACAAGACGTTTAACAGCATCCTTCTCTGCTTCAACAGAAGAGAGGATAGCCGCCTTGGCTTCTTCAAAGCGAGAGCGTCTCTTGGAGAGCTCCTGGAGTTTGGTGTTGGTGATCTCTTGAAGAGTCTCGGAGAAGACACTACCGGAGGAAGCCATGGTGTAAGTGGTTTGAGGCTTAGGGGTAGTAGCCTGTTGTATATGTGTTGATCGTCTTGCTGTCTGTTTGGTTCTGGCCATTAATGATGAAGGGCCAGGTTTGGAAGATAACGGGATGATGGAATGGATATAAAAGAAAGGAGGGGAGGGGAGTTGAGGAGGAGGGTAGTGTGTCGTATATATACCAGGTAGGAGGAGGATTTGGTGTCCTCAGGCCAAAAGTTGCAGGGAGCTATGCCGTCTGGGCCGTATAAGCCAACAGCTTTGGCCAATTATCAGATGTCAAGACTGAGCTCGTATAATACAAAACAGGATCAAAAAACCAGATAAGTCTTAGTGGGTGAATAATAGGCCAGTAACGCGCGGCCGCACGTGTATCGCCGACCACAGGAGTATGAGTTGTAAGTTGTAAATGAAGGTGAAGTGAAGTGAAAGCTGAAGCGAAGCCAAGGAGAAGCTAAAATTGGCTGACTGTCCCTGTCGACAAAATTGATTCGTCAGATATCAGAATACAGTGGGTCACCTTAGGCTACAGCCTCTCGTGTTACATCATTTTCAACTCCATAGTTAACTCTCATATGAGTCGGAGCCCGTCAACAAAGCGTTTGTGCCTTGTACACAAAGACAAAAAGATCACAGATTGGCCCGTGGCCACTCTCTTCACCTTATCGAAACAGTTGTTAAGGCGGGACTGGTCTTAGGCTATATCAAGCAAATAACCACGCATCTCTCTTCAAACGCGATGACTAACAAAGCATAGGTTCTCTTTTTCTCCAATATCCCAATCACCCTGGCTCAAGAACAAGAATGAAACGGGCGGCATAAATTTGTGCAATGGGATTTGCAACTGTCACCTACGATCAGCTCATCGCTCTATTGTATGTTGTCCTTCTCCAGTATGTGGCCACAAAATCCCTCGCAGTCCACATATAAGCCCGCAAGGTGGTTCGATTCATTCAATCATCTCTAGCTTCTCCATTAGTTCTTTGAATGGCATCCTGCGGCTCTCTTCATCATCCTTTCTAACTTCATATACCCTTTCAAAGACTTCTTCTTTCTTCTCTTCTTCAACCCACAGAGTAATTCCAAGGTCTTTCAAGGCCTCATGATCAGGATTCCATGTAGACGCTAAAATCTGCTCAAGATTCCCCATCATTGATGGCAAAATGCGGTCCCAGAAATCCAAAGCACGGTGCTGGTGATATGTCTTATATATGGTAGTGTCACCCCTTTTTTCTTCGCAGTATCTGACGTTCGCATCTTCAGGCATGAATTGTTTGAAGTCGACAATCAGATTATTGATGAAGGCCGCCTTATCAGCGTCATCTTCCATGGGGTAGATTTGATCGTCAAGTGACTCATCCGGGGATTTTGGCCTGGTGGAACATGTATGAATCATATCGAGGTTTGCAAAGGCTGCTTGCCTCAATATAGCGGTGTATTGATACATTGTTAATTCTTGACCAAAGTCTTCCACGAATGATCGTAGCACGTCGGTATTTGATGAATACTTCTTCAGAAGACATCTTATCCCGTGCGTAAAGGGCGTATAGCCTTCAGGTGAACACTGACAGGTACGGCTGTCTGTGTATTCAATGGTCAAAGGGACGCTGACAAGATATTTCCAGAGATACTTTCTGTTGATGATGATGATTTCGGATAGAACAAAGCTGGATTCTTCTACTCTGCTGTTTTCGCAAATTACAGTCCAGAAATTCGGGCAGTGGTGGTATAACCACATCGCATATTGTGGCGAGATACAGTGCAAGACCTGCGGTACGTCTGAGCCGAACCGGTCGAATGCCTGCTTGCTTAGCGATGGATGCGTCCAGGTGTCATCAATATCGGTGAAATCCCGGTTCCAAAAAATAGATGCATCTTAAGGACATGTGATATCCAACCATATGGGTCTAAAGATGTGCATTTTAGTCCCCACGCCACTGATGTGTCCTGGCGGTGCTTTTAATGAAGTTCTAAATTTGGCAGTAGCTTTGTTTTGGCGAAAGGTGTCGATTTCAATAGATCGGACGTCGAATTGAGTTGCTGACGAACGCAAGTTTTCTGACCACAGTAGCGTTCTTGGAGCAAACTCTTCTAAATCTCGCTGACGCATTTGTAACTCCTCTGCAAGTAGGACCTTACAATGTCTGGAGGCACCAATTAACAGATTAAAAAACACCAGCATTCCAAATATATTGCGCTTCGCAAAATCATAATATGGTCTGATGGGGCATTTCGCTTCCAAGAGAACTTCGACTGCCTCAGTGCAGAGACAAACAGACCCGTTGGCAGTTCCACGACTACTGCAGATATCTTTGCTTATCTGGATCGCCCTTCCTAGAGGACTGATCATGCCAGATGCTATTCGGCATGGTTGAAGAAGCTGTCCTGGAGTTGCTCGTTTGACCAACAGTCGTAATATTTCCGGTTTCTCTATAGCCACGAAACAAGGAGTCTCGCCATAAAAGCTCACTTCTCCTATGCATTCTGGACTCCTATCAATCAGAACTTCAACTTCCTTCACATCGTTGCGTAGGATCGCAAGGGTCAATGGCCCGAACAAAGCTGTTCAGGTTCATTGTCAGCATAAAACCCGGTAAGACCAGGCAGCTGTCACATCATACCTTCGGCGATTCTTCCACTCACGCTATCATGCTTGGCAATGTCAATGGGGCCAAAACTGCTGCACCTCAGTTCTGGTCGCCTAGGAGCGGGTATCTCAGCATCGTCGACGCACAGCTGGGCAAGAATCGACGATGGAAGCACAAAGTCATCGGCAGCTACGTGTATGGCCAGGCTAGTTTTTGTCAATATTACAATCGCAATAGCACACGGCAAACATACCGACCGTCTGACCCTACGGCCGACACTGGAGTACCTGCTGCGATAAGGAAATCGAACAATGACTTCAGACCCGGATGTGCACGCTGCTGCTGGGTTAAAATCCGGAAGTCACCAGAGTTCATCTGTTAGTGTTAGTAAGTAGGCGAGTTTGACCTCATGGACCATGAGAACTAACCGCAAAAGTCAACTGATGGAGTAAAGAATAGCCCCGCGAATTAATATCGGTAGGCCTAGCCTTCCCGGAGCGGAAGATCACCTGGAGTTTCCGAGTAAGCGACTCGAATAAGAGTCCTGGGTAACTTTCCATAGCCCAACGGGCTCCGAGGCGGCTTTCCAATAGCAAGTTAATGACTCTAAAGGCTGGAGATTTATCTTCATCGACCATAGCAAAGTAATTGAGAGAGGGGCTGATACTGAATCCGCCTGCCCCAATAGTCGTGCGTAATGTTAACTCAACAGCTCTTCCTATCAGTCTAGTGAGTCCAGTGAACCTCAAGATTCTTTGTCGCGAATAATCATTAGCAGTAATATAGAAATCGCAGTCTCTGAAGTGAGGACGATGGGAAACAATTTGAGCCCGCCCAGGTAGCTCACAAGACCGGAACAGGTTTTGAGGCCAATTGGAATGATCGCAAGGGCTAGCTCTGCCATATCATTGACTGTTATGCGGAATGGAGAATGAGAGAGACAATACTTCGATCAAGAAGAAATGGGATGTTGGGGGAAGTTGATGCGCAAATCAGGCTACCAGTAATATCTCACCACGTTCGAGTCGCACCTGCTGCGGAACATTCACAATTACAGACGACGTAAGAGGCTGAAAAACACAATACTATTGGCTGCCTGAGTCCCTGCGCCTGAAACGATAAAGATCAGTGTTCATGGCAGTTCAGTGCCATATCATGATGTGAAGTATTTAGACCGTAGACAGCCCATATGATTTATTGCCAATGCTGTCATCGTCTCACGCGGGACAAGGTTTCACTGTCCCTCAGGAGCGTTTATGAGCATTTCGGTTGCTCCGGCTGGCAGCAATGCGTTTCTTGCTGCACGGCACAACCAATATGTTGTTGGCCCTTCTGATCGACCAGTGGCTCCAAGCCAAAGCACAGGTCATGTTTCAGTAAAATAGTGCTTGAATCACGTATTTTAGGCCACCGGGCGCCAAAACCAAACCTCTAAAACCCTCATTCTTCTCACTCCATTGCCAACTTGAGTCATCACAATGAGAATTTCCGAGAGTCCTCTGACTGATCGAAGCGCATCCGAACCTCCTGAGATCCAACTCGATCTTGAGAAAGAATATGCCATCGAGCAACTCTCACTTCTTCCCACTCCTCCTCCTCGCTCTCGCAGCATTGCCCCATCAGGCTTTCAGGAAGTCGTTGCAGAAGAGCCTGAACTACCAAAGCCTCGATTCCAAGATTGCGCATACTATAAACTACCCCCTGAAATCAGAAGACTTATTCTGCGACTTTCTTTTGGTGGTCGGCGCCTTCACATAGACTTCGTGTACAATCATCCGGACATGTCCTCTGAACTCATCACATCATTGACTGAGAATCACTGCGGCATTGCCAACGCGGACTTCGAGGATGGTAGATCCAGGGTCATCGACGATAACAAGCCAAGATCCTGGCATTGGTGGGGATCTGTTTGCCATAGACTCCCGCCAAATCTCGAGACGGGGCAAACAGGTCCGATGACCCATGGAGGACCTGATGGACCTTGGGCTGATACTTGTCGCATCGGCGAAGCTAAACATTGTCAATCATGGCCGGGTTCAATGCCTTACAAATGCCACATTGGTGTTATGGGATGGCTTTTGTCTTGTCGCCAGAAGTAAGTTGTTCGTATCTGTTCAAGAAGAGTACTAGCTTACGAATCGTTCAGTTATGCCGAAGCTATCGACGTGCTTTATTCTACAAACACTATCATTATGGCCAGCGAAGTAATGATAATGTACCTGTCAAAACTTCTATTGGCGCAACGTCTCCTGACCATCACTTCACTGGAGATCAGTTCGATCTTGAAGATACAGCTAGTGGGCGAAACCAGAGATGCCGTTGACTCGCCTAGTCTAGCTGCAATGTTGGAAACTATTTCCACAAACTTTCCTCAATTACGCCGCTTCTATCTTTCCCTCGAGGAGCCAAAGCAGTGGTGTCATTGGATGCCGCGCATCTGTGTCACAATTTGTCCACTACCAGACAGTTTTGCCCAGCGTATGCAATCACTAAAAGAACATGCTGTTGCGTTGCCAAACAGACCATTCGACGACCTATTCAGAATGGTTGGAGGAAGTAAGATCTGCTGTGCTTGGAGGAGAAACGTTATCAAGTCGTACTACCAAATTTGGAGACCACTTTCGGGCGACATGGAGATTATTCGTCTCCCATATGTTGACAGCTACCCAGATAGTCCCTACCATATTGCTTCTGACAGTTCTGGTCCGCCGGGCTATTGGATTCTCAATGGAACCAATGGTTGGAAGGAGAAGATTGTATACGTCCGCCCGGTAGCACCTCCTGTGATGGATAACAGTACAAGCTTATCTCTGGAAGGCTGGGATAAAGATGAGATCGCGACATTATTTTCATGGCCAGACCCTTGTGATGATCAATATTTTAACGCCAATCTATTTTAAGATTATGGAACGGAACTCTTGCCAAATCATCCTTTAGCCTTACATTCCTTATCGTGGAATCTCATAAGGATAGAATTCCAAAGTTCTTACAGGGAGGCTTTACGCTATTTTGTTAATGCCTTGGCTCAGCCGTATTTGCTATAGCTAAGGTGGGCATTGCAAGCCGTAAGAATGGACTTGAAGCCACCAGCCGGACTAGAGATTGTGCGTCGGGCATAAATACGGAACATGTTTAATGGGATTTTGGGTCAAGCGATTGGTTTTCCTTCTTAATCACTCATGATGTATATTTTAAGCCATGGTGGGCCTAAGCCAGTTGTATCCTCTGTAGATTCGGTGACCAGCCATGATCGACAAGTCGCTGGAGAGGTGCTATAATGTAGTTGCGGGCTTGTTAGATTTCATTGGCAACTATTTTGGGATCATTAGTACCTATATGACTGTGACTTTGCTGTTAGGTTCCGAAATAGATCAGGCGGCGAAATAAAATAGGAATCAATGAGAGTGACAACAGTCTAGGCAGCAAGACACAAGGAACCTACAAATACCACGATTATCATTCCATATACGACAGGCCATCAAACTACCGATAAGTCCAATCCAACTGGGAATATTTTCACAATGACGGTAACCGAAGTTGGCTGCATGGGCGTGAAGCCCAAAATGAACATCATGGACCATACCACGCCAGAGGGCAAAATCCTGACTGACGCTTGGAAGACTGTCATCAGCAAACCTGGTGGTCCTCAAAGAGTTTACTGGGGCTTGGAATCAGTTGAACCATCCAAAGTCTGGTGCTTTTTCGACTTTGACTCGGTCGAGCAACATCGACAATTTGCTGAAGAGTAAGTTCTACATTAGGATCCGACGCTAGGGGACTAACTGTCATAGATACGGCGCAGATGCAGTCAAAGACATTCCGAAGATTTGCACGTATGGAGAGTTCTCAAAGCATATCGAGCTGGTTCCGTCTTCCGACGTTCTTGAGTCACCTCTGACACAGATTGTACTTGCTTACTTCCCTCAAGACATTTCGGATGAAAAGAAACAAGCTCTTTCGTTTCAGATACAGGGAATTTTGAAACAAGGTTTTTCTAATGAAGCCAGAGTAGTTCACGCTTGGGGCTTAGAGAACGACTTTCCAGCGAGAAGTGAAGACGGGCAGCCGAGATCAGTTCTTATGGGTTTCGTTGGATTGTCTCATTGTGAAGCTTGGGGGGATTATCGCCAGACAGATGGTTGGAAAGAGGCACTCTCGAGTATTGAAGGGTTGGAGGGTTGTACGAGTACTTATAGTTTTGCAATAAGCTGTCAGCATCTTGAGAGGTTTTGAGGAGGACAACCCTTTAGTTAATTGGTCAGAGTATCTAGTCGTCATTGTGACTCTTTAGTTTTCCTCGATTGGTCATCCTCAAAATCCAATTCGAGAAATAATGCATCTTCTGCAAAGCCATGTTTCGGACTTTCGGTCATTTCTCTCTGGATATTTGATAATCAACCCTCCAACTCTTCCCTTCCAACCATTCCAACATGTGGAGCCGTAAGAGTCACAACTCCATCTTTTCCAACCGAGTTTTCTTTCAGGCGGCAAAGATCTCCGCTTCTGTCCGTCTTATCTCCACGACACTACTCTCAACAAGGCAATCCACGCCTCTTGGTTTAAGCTTATTCGCTGGATCGTGGTGAACTACCACTTTGAGATTAGCTGAGTCCGAAAGTCCGAAGATCCGGTGGCTTTTGGTAATTCCTATTCTGGATTATCGAGGGACGTCAGAGGGGTTGAGTTTGAATTTTTAAACATTTTGATGATCTAAGATAGATCTCGATAGTAGATTATATGCAGATGGGTATTTAAGACTATCTTTCGGATCCTACTTGATAGGTTTTTGTTGTAACTTCATCATATCATCCTGAGATCTCGTCTTCCGACAACAACGGATCCAAAATCCACAACCCCACACCCAATACGGTATAACTTGACGAAACCCTCCCAAATCTTTCATCACCGCCGTCAGAACTCAACCCAAACATCCTCTTTATCAAGTTATGACTGAAAAAGTCAACACTCCAACCGGTGTTCTCGACCAAGAACACAATGCCTCCCGCGAACCTTCACTCTTTGACCAAAAAGAACTCGATCGTCTAGGTCGAGAGCGTCCAGCATGTTTCTCAAATCTCTTATCAGAGCTTGGCTTTATCTTTGCGGTCGTGGGTTCGATGATGGTTAGCGAGTATTTTGTCTCTGGGTTTAATATTATCTTGCCTTCGTTGGCGGTTACGCTGGAGATTCCGGATCAAGTTAGGACTTGGCCTGCTGCTGTTATTAATCTTACTACGGCTGTTTTACTCCTTCCATTCGCGAGACTCTCTGAGATTCATGGTGGGAGGTTTATCTTTTTGGGTGGTCATGTTTGGTTGATTGTTTGGTCTATCATTGCTGGTTTCAGTCAGAATCCAACGATGCTTATCGCCTGTCGAGCGATGCAAGGTTTGGGACCTTCAGCTTTCTTGCCATCAAGTGTGGCGATCATGTCACGCATTTATCGCCCAGGTCCTCGAAAGAATCTCGTTTTCAGCATGTTCGGCGCTTTTTCATGCATTGGCTTCTACTCTGGAATTTTCTTTGGGGCTTTATCTGCCCAAGTCCTTGGCTGGAAGTGGTATTTCTTCATTGGTGCTTTCTTTTGTGCCAGTATCTTCATAACAGGTCTTTTGACTATTCCAAAGAGCCATGGGGATCCACTACCTGATTTGAAGATGGACTGGCTGGGTACGGCTACTGTTGTACCGGGTCTGGCATTGGTGGTGTATGCGCTGACTGACGGAGGAAATGCGCCTCAGGGCTGGAAAACACCTTATGTCTATGTTACCTTGATCTTGGGTATCATCTGTCTCGTGCTGTTTGTGTACATCGAGGGGTGGAGGGCCAGTCAGCCTCTTATGCCGGCAGAGGTTTTCAGGACGAAGTACATGAGTCGGTTGGTCTTTGCACTGTTCATGTCCTATGGCTCGTTCGGTCTGTTTCTTTTCTACGCTAGTTTCTAGTAAGTCCCGACTCATCAGGCCGCTTTCCTTCTTAGCTAACGTGTTCCTCAGCATTGAATCAGTCCTGCATATTGGACCTTTACTGACCGCCGCTTGGTTCATCCCTCTTGCGGCTGGCGGTTTCATTTTGGCTGTCGTTGGCGGCTTCGTTCTTCATATCCTCAGCGGACGACTGCTCCTGATCATTTCCGGCCTTGGTTTCCTCGGCTCAACAGTCCTTTTCGCCCTTATTCCTGACAGTGGAAGGTCCAGCACATTCCTTTACTGGGCATTCGTCTTCCCCGCCATGATTCTCGCAACAGTTGGAGTAGACATCGCCTTCAACGTCACCAACGTCTTCATCACAACATCTCTTCCTAATCATCTTCAAGCAGTCGCAGGTGCACTGATCACAAGTCTTCTCTACCTCGGTATGGCGTTTTGGTTGGGCGTTGGTGAGATGGCTGTATCTGCACAAAAGGATATCAAAGGTGCTGAGAATGTTGATGCACGAAGCCAGTATCAGATCGGATTCTGGACTGGTGCTGGACTTGCTGTAGCGTCACTGTTGATTTTTATCACGGTTAAGATGGAGTCGGCCAAGGCTGATTTGACAGCTGATGAGAAGGCACAGAGAGAAAGAGAGAGAGCTGTTGAGCAGAGTTTCGGGTAGTCAGCCTGAAGTTTGGCATAGGGATACTTATGACTGAATTTGGAGTTTCAAAAGTTGATTTACGGATCTGTAAAGGGAATAGAATACACTAGAATAATAATATAGAGGTTGTCGGATTTTGAGTACATTCCCATGATACGTGCTGAAGTTAAAGAGTTACAAGTCTTTTGATGACAGAGTAGCTCAAGATTTGGATATACTTCTATATGCTAAGACACAAGAGATGCATCTTTCGAGGATCATAAGTTCTTCTCATCACCGAAACCTGAGCACAACTCTGGGGTATCCGTTCTAGCAACATTGTGTGGTAGCATGAAATTGAGAAGAATATGTCCTCAAGCTCTGATTTCACTAATATGAATACATCTAAGCGTTTGTCGATAGTCCATCTCGCGCCGCACCTGTACATGATTTAATTAACTCTATCTCCAGTTGAACTCTAGACCAGTCTTTTGCAGTCTCGCATGATGTCCGTCCGTAGATAAGTCGGTCCTACCAGGGTCACATCTAAAGTTCTTATCCTCAAGTTTAATTACAGCTCTGAAACCACGACAGGGAACACCCAGCCGCACAAGCATCCAGACCGCCAGCACCCCAAAATCACGAACCCTTACAACAAACCTAATCCTTGAATTAAAAAATGTCATCCCTTCTCAAACAGTCGATCCGGCACCGTCGCCCCCTCGAATTTAATGTTGGGGTTTGCGGGGGAATTACCTTCCCAGCGTCGATGGGGGCGGGGTGATCTACCGCTAAGAATGGGGAAATACAGCTCCACGGGAACTCTGAGCCGCGGATAATTTACCGTCCACGAATGAGAGGCTGCCGCTGGGAACAAGCTTATTCAGAGGGCCACTGCAGACGTTGCTTTGTTAGCGAAAACAACACTTCTATCTGGGGTTTGTTAACTTTTGACATGAGACGAGGGCTATTAAACTATGCATTTTTGGGACCCGCTTGAGATACTGGGGGTCATGTATTCGGGAGTACCTCCGAAATGATCATCCACTCTTGTATATAAAACCTCTAAACATCCCTATGATTTTTTCTTCTGATCCTCAAGCAACTCATCTTCTGCACTGTCAATCCTTTCACAATGAAGATCACAAGCTTCTTCTCAACCCTCTCCCTCTTCGCAGGCGTTCTCGCCGAGGCCATCGACCTCCCTGCTGGTGTTCCTCGCAGCATTGAAGAGTTCCGCGCCAAGCATCCCTATGAACTTCCTGTCAAGAGAAGTCATCGTAAGGTTTTTACTATCAGACATAGTAAGAATGATAACGATGATGTATCCTCGGAGTTTTACAAGGGCTTGAAGAAGGCGAACAAGGGAGGTACTCTGTATCTTCCCAAGGGTCAGACTTTTGTCATTGGAAAGCCCCTTGATCTTACCTTTTTGAATGATATTCATGTTCATCTTGAGGGTGAGATTAAGTTTACCAATGATACAGAGTATTGGCAGAAGAATGCTTATAAGCATCCTTTCCAGGTATGTCACTGTTACTTCATGATGAATGAGTTGAGATGAGACTAATGTTTATAGAACTCCATCATGTTCTGGAAGTGGGGTGGCAAGAACATCAAGCTTTACGGAAAGGGTGTTCTGAACGGTAACGGTCAGCGATGGTGGAACGGTATGACTCCTCTCAACGTCTTTCAGATTGTATACTAACAATTTTCAGAGTTTGCCGGTAAGGAGATTCTCGACACGACCAACGCCTACCTCCGACCTATTCTGTTCTATGCTCAGAACGCCACCAACCTGGACATCCAGGGTGTTCACTTCAAGGACTCTCCCTGCTGGACTAACTTTGTCGTCACTTGTAAGTAATCCTTACCAAAATCTCGATAACCATGTACTGATATCCGTTTAGCCAAGGACATCTCCTTCAAGGACGTCATCTGCACTGCTCGCTCCACCAACGCCACTGCTCTTCCCAAGAACACTGACTTCTTTGACTCTCTGAACGTTGAGAACCTCAATGTTGAGCGTGCCTGGGTTGACATTGGTGATGATTGCTTCTCCCCCAAGAGCAACGCTACCAACGTCCACGTTGACACCATGTACTGCAACGGTACGTTTTCTCACCTTGATCAACATATACATCACACTAACAGCTTCAGGCACCCACGGCCAGTCCATTGGCTCTCTCGGTCAGTACAAGGGCGAGATGTCCTTCGTCAAGGATGTCGTCATCGAAAACGTCTGGATGCTCAACGGCCAGCACGGCGCCCGTCTCAAGACCTGGGCCGGCCCCGACATCGGCTACGGCTTCATCGACAACGTCACCTTCCGTAACTTCTGGGGCGGCAACAACGAGTACACCGCCTTCATCGACTCATGCTACTTCAACATCAACGCTACAACCTGCGCCCAGTACCCCTCTCGCATGAACATCACAAACGTTCTCTTCGACAACTTCACCGGTTACAGCTCCGGCAAGTACGGCAACGCTGTTGCACGATTGACTTGCTCGACTAGCAAGGATGCTGTTTGTGAGAATATCAAGTTTAAGGACTTTAACATCAAGACTCCTTGTGGTGGAGATCCTGTGTTCTTGTGTGATGGTGTTAAGGATATTGGGGTGGATTGTGTTAGTGCTACTAGTGCGGCGGGTAAGGCTGCTTTGGCGAACAAGTGCGTTGCGCCTCAGGCTTCTGCGAGCCCTTTCAAGGTTCGAAAGTTCAACGGTTAAAGAGTTGAGGGGGGTTTGGGGTAATTAGTGTTGTACGATGAATGAGATATCGACGTGGCTTTGGCCATTGACTTTGAAATGAGTACTATGATAACCAACTGTGATATCGTCTGTGACACAAGCTCGAAAAAAGACAGAGAAATTCATTATGAGAAGAATAGAATCGTGCAAGAATCTGATCAAGGTTGAAGGGGTTGAATCGAGAATTGAGGTTGCTCTCGTGATAGATATTCAACAGATAACGGAAATCCGTGGACGAGCTGAATTTAGCAACTATACTTACGATGTTACAGCACTGGGAGACGCAAATTAGCTGTTGAATCATTCTATGACACATAGTTATCGACTTTCTGTCGGGTGATGCTGTCAAAGTATCAAAGATTATTTTTCAAGTTACCAAGGTGATGGGAAGCTTTGAGGGTTCTACGAACTTGTTGTCCATTTGGGGTCATGAGATTTTACACGGCGAGAACTTACGTGCTTGAACATGAATGAAACACTGTAAACACCTTGAGCTGACAGCAGATCAGTGATAGGAATCAGTTTAAAGCACCAAGGAGTCTATCACTGTATCGACTACTCTTTAACTCAGTGGTCTCTGTCGTCATCATTGTTCACGGTGCGATGAGTGGACGATCCAGGGTAAGTCGAAGGAGCAATTTTGGCCTGGATCACAATGGAAATGATGATTGGGTCGTGGTAAGAACTGCCGGGAAGTGGGGCCTCTCAACGCTCCCCGCGTACCGACCGCGCTTGCCCAGTGCGAGAGACTCGCTAGACTCGGTTGCTGGGTTGTCACTTTCCAACTAACGCGTGAGGACGCGTGCACCCTGTACCCTATTAAATTACCTGGACGCGACTCCCGAGTCAATCAAAGAAAGTCATGGCCCTCCCAATTTGAAGCTCCCATCCACCATCCTCAACTTCTTTCAATCACCAACTTATTCTTTTTCGTCCAGACTTTTGCTGTTTTTGTCAATTGTTACTGATTGTTTGCCTACTGACACATAATCGTCGTCGAATACTGTCCATTGTCTCTTTTACCTGATTCACGTCTGTCGAGTCCCCTGCCTAGCACCTTTAATCGCTACATTCTGCTGAAGCCATTCACCATCATGGCGAGCGAACGATCAACTGTGGCCCGAACGCCCGCTAAAGCGACCAAACCGGCCGCCACTACTTCTTCAGCCAAACAACGTTCAATCGTTTCCTTCTTCCAAAAAGCGCCGCCCTCATCCCCCGCTGCCGCATCATCACCGCTGGCAAAGGCTTCGCCCGCAAACAAGCAGTCCTCGTGCTTGAAAGAAACAACCAAGGCAAACTCTTTACCAAAGACAACTCCGCTCTCCAAGGCCAAGGCCAAGCCAACTGTCGCCGTAAAGCAAACAACCCCCGTGCCTGATAGTGATGCTATTGAGCCTCCGAGCTCCCAGGAGAATATTGATTCGACCATGAAGGTAAAGAACGCCCCGAGAATGCGTAGCGACGCGAGCTGATACGGAATGACAGAAGTCTTCAACCAAAATGAACCACGACGCTCTCCCAAGCAGTCCGACTCGAAAGGTGAGACATTCGCAACGCACGATAATAGCAAGATCAGCCACTGATGCTCCGAAGGTCAAAAAGGTTGTTAGTTACGCCGAGTCCTCAGAGGAGGACGAGCCATTTCAATTTGGCGGGCCTGCAAGCTCGCGCCGAAGATCAAGAGCTCGACCGGTTGTTAGGGATGAGGACGATTACGAAGAACAAGAGGATGAAGCCGCAGAGGAAAACGATAGTGGTACGCCTCCCCGTGTCTGATTCACTGTTCAACTCTAACGATTGCAGATACTATGGATGACTTTATCGCATCAGACTCAGACGAAGATACCTCTCGGTCCAAGAAGCGAAAGCGAGCCTCAAAGCCCGCTGCTCCCCGGAAACGGTCGAACAAGTCATCGCCCATACCTGAACCCGATATAGATATCAAGGATAGCATTCTTGAAGAGGATGAGCTGATGGATGATGTGGGAGGCTCTACGGCCTCTCAGTGGAGCTATGATGCCACCTCTACCGATAGGCAACCGGTCGTGAAGCCCGCTGAAAGAGTGGCTATGAGGGACCCCAAATATAAGGAGAAGGCACACACCAAAGACCCCGATCAAAGGTATCCTTGGCTTGCCAATATTATGGATAAAGACAAGCGAAAGCCCGACCATCCTGAGTACGACAAGCGAACAATTTACATTCCTCCTGCTGCTTGGCAGAAGTTCTCTCCTTTCGAGACTCAGTACTGGAAGATCAAGCAGAACCTTTGGGACACAATTGTCTTCTTCAAGAAGGGCAAATTTTACGAATTATACGAGAACGATGCGACTGTAGGGCATCAGGAGTTCGACTTCAAGATGACAGACCGTGTCAACATGCGTATGGTTGGAGTGCCTGAGAGTTCGCTCGATCACTGGGTAAACCAGTTTATCGCCAAACAATATAAGGTTGCTCGTGTCGATCAGATGGAGACAAACTTGGGTAAAGAGATGCGCGAGCGACAGGATAAGAGCAAGAAGGCCGACAAGGTCATCACCCGCGAGCTTGCGTGCATCCTTACAGCCGGAACACTTGTCGACGGTAGCATGTTGCAAGACGACATGGCCTCCTACTGTGTTGCTATCAAGGAATCTCTCGTTGACGATCTCCCTGCTTTTGGTATCGCCTTTGCCGACACTGCTACTGGACGCTTCTACCTTTCTACTTTTGTGGACGATGTGGACTTGACCAAGTTTGAGACTCTTATTGCTCAAACCGGCCCACGTGAACTACTTCTCGAGAAGTCCCACCTGTCTACCAAGGCACTCCGTATCCTGAAGAACAATACTAGCCCAACCACCATCTGGACACACCTCAAGCCGGGTGCCGAGTTCTGGGAGGCGGATAAGACCCGTCGCGAACTCGACTGTGGAGGCTACTTCAAGGCAGAAGATGCTGATGAGGAGGTTTGGCCCGAGATTCTTCAGTCGCTACGAGACGATGACTTGGCCATGTCGGCAACCGGTGCATTGATCTCATACTTGCGCTTCCTCAAGCTTGAGAGACCTTTGTTGTCGCAGGGCAATTTCGAGCTCTACAACCCCATCCAAAAGAATGGAACACTGATCCTGGATGGGCAGACGCTTATCAACCTCGAAATCTTCTCCAACTCGGTTAATGGCGGTTCCGAGGGTACGTTGTTCAGCTTACTTAACAAGTGCGTCACGCCCTTTGGAAAACGTCTCTTCCGATCATGGGTCGCGCACCCGCTTTGCAACATTGATCGTATCAATGAACGTCTCGATGCTGTCGAGATGCTCAATGCCGATCAGACAGTCCGTGAACAATTCGCCTCACAGCTTGTCAAGATGCCCGACTTGGAGCGACTCATCTCCCGAATCCACGCTGGGGCTTGCAAACCCGAGGACTTTGTCAAGGTCCTAGAAGGCTTTGAGCAGATAGAGTACACCATGAGCCTTTTGGGAGCTTACAAGGGCGGCAATGGCCTTGTCGACCGCCTGATTTCGTCGATGCCGAACCTCGACGAGCCATTGAGCTATTGGAGATCAGCATTCGATCGCAGCAAGGCACGCGACGAGAAGCTTCTCATACCTGAGCGTGGTATTGAAGAGGATTTCGACCAGAGTTCCGATCGCATTGAGGAGATTAAGCAGCAACTTGAAGATCTCTTGGCCGAGAAGAAGAAGGAGTTCAAGTGCAAGCTCCTCAAGTTTACAGACGTTGGTAAAGAGATCTACCAGCTGGAAGCTCCCAAGAGTGTCAAGGTCCCTTCAACTTTCCGTCAAATGTCAGCGACAAAGGACGTCAAGCGATGGTACTTCCCCGAACTCTCCCAACTTGTGCGAGAGCTTCAAGAAGCGGAAGAAACCCACTCACAACTTGTACGCGAAGTTGCGTCGCGATTCTTCCAAAAGTTCGATGTTGACTACGAGACCTGGCTGCAAGCCATCAAGATTATCTCGCAGCTGGATTGTCTTGTCAGCTTAGCCAAGGCATCCGCGTCTCTTGGCCAGCCAAGTTGCCGCCCAGAGTTCGTGGACGAGGAGCGCAGCACTGTTGACTTCCAAGAACTGCGACATCCTTGTATGATGAACACAGTGGACGACTTCATCCCTAATGATATCAAGCTTGGTGGTGACCAGGCTAAGATCAACTTATTGACTGGAGCCAACGCTGCCGGTAAATCTACCGTCCTTCGCATGGTAAGTTCTGTCTTGTCTCCCTATTATTTTCCAATGCTAACATCTACAGTCTTGCGTTGCCGTCATCATGGCTCAGATCGGCTGCTATGTCCCTGCCACTTTCGCACGCCTCACTCCCGTCGATCGTATCATGTCTCGTCTAGGCGCCAACGACAACATCTTCGCCGCTCAATCGACCTTCTTTGTTGAGCTGTCCGAGACCAAGAAGATTCTCTCTGAAGCCACACCCCGATCGCTGGTCATTCTGGATGAACTTGGTCGTGGAACCAGCTCTTACGATGGTGTCGCCGTCGCCCAAGCTGTTCTTCACCACGTCGCTACTCACATCGGCTGTGTCGGCTACTTCGCTACGCACTACCACTCTCTTGCGACAGAGTTTGAGAACCATCCCGAGATCCGAGCACGAAGGATGCAGATCCACGTTGATGATGAGGAGCGTCGCGTTACCTTCTTGTACAAGCTGGAAGATGGTGTCGCCGAGGGTAGTTTCGGTATGCACTGCGCCGCTATGTGCGGTATCTCTTCTCGCGTCATCGACCGCGCAGAAGTCGCCGCCAAGGAATGGGAACACACCAGTCGACTCAAGGATAGTCTTGAGAAGGCAAAGACAGGGTGTTACATCCCGTTGGGTATTCTTAGCGACATCGGTGCACTACTCGGCGATAAGGGCGAGATGGGAGATGCAGGAGTGGATGTTCTTCTTAATGCTATCGAGGCATTATAATATGACACAACTAAGGCCTGGAACAAGGAGGAACGGACAGGGTTCTAGAGGAATTGGTGATATCTTGCAAGGCGTGTATGGCGTCGACTTCACATGTATTCGGACTGATGACCTCTGATAGAGTTGTCACAAAGGGATAAATAGGCGTTGCAATGGAGTTCTATTTGAGACAGAATTGCGAGATCAATGTGCTTTGGGGTGTTACAGACAGTACAATGAGAGGCGATTGCGATGGCGGTAAAGATATCTAGATACATAGCAAAAGATACAGGTTTCCAAAAGACCAGTACCCACCCATTCGTCCAACTCACCGAACAAACTCAATATAACATGACGCCATTCCCAAATCTTAACCAAACAAGAAAGTTGATACTTAATCAATCAGTTCAACATACAAATCACCCATCCCCATCTCAACCAAGAGTGGCCAATCCAACTCGTACACCATGCCGTCAAACAAATCACCTATCGGGATCACTGCTATCATAGTCAGGCTCTGGAGCCAGAGTCGCAGTCGTTGAAGCAGCTGCTTTTGAAGAAGCAGGTTTCAAAGCAGGTGCCGCTGCTGCCGCTGTTGAAGGAGCAGTCGACGGCGCAGGCGAAGCAGTAGCAGTTTTCTGCATTCGAATTCGACTCGAAGCACGCGAAGGTTGAGTGCTGGCTTTACCCGCCTTCTTACTACGCTTGACAGTATTAGTCCCTGTAACAACATCAGTATCCATTCACAACAACGAAATAAAGAGTAGGAGGGAATGGCGAGGAGAGTGTTGGGGCTTACCAGTCCTGGCCTTCTTCGCAGCAGGTTCCTCAGTCGCCTCCTCAATCGAAGTAATCGCACTCTCAGGCCTCTTCAGTGCCGGATTAGCATCAATGTTCAGATTACTAATATCCTCCGGAACAGCCGCCTGCATCGACCCATCAGTGTCAGAGTCGCTCTGGTACCTATACAGAGGATCATGAACCTGTACTCCGGTATACATCTCGCGTCGCCTTCGTCCAGCTGAGGTATCGTCCCATGGCAGATCGGGTGCCTCCCACGATCCAGGGAAGGGAGGATCTCCTTCGTAAGGAGGCCAGGGAATGTCCCACCATTCTTTGTTTTCTTCGTTATTGGGATCGGAGCGCCAGACTGATGCGAACTGGTCGTTTGAGTTGGTGGGATAGACCGTGCGTGCGTATGTTGGGTAGCGGCGGCGGAATGATTTCTTGATTTTGCCGAGTGTCTTGGGGATATCGGAGCCTTTGATCCAGCCGCTGCGGTTGGGGAGATGTTCGATAGAGCCTGGAGCGTTGCGGATACCACAGCATCGATGCTTGTCGGTATGAGCCTGTGATGCTTTAGTATGCATGCCTGTGAGTATGGTAGGGATAGATACAAACCTCGACTTCTGCATCGCGACCGATGGGCGAGTGGTTGGGACTCTTGCTTCGCTTCTTAGGTACCTTGCGGAGACATTTGGAGCAATACATGTCATCATCGGGATCAAAGTCGGGATCTTCAGGACCGAGTCTCTTCACCCAGTCTGGAGACTTGGCTCGACGACGAAAGGGCTTTCCTCCTTGCTCATTCGGTTCCTCGTCGTAGTCATCCGTCTCGTACCCATCATCTTCATACTCGCCATCCTTTTCTCCCGTACCGAGAGTCTTCTTGGCCTTCTTGGTCCGGGCTCGTCCTCCGGCGGCAGGGCTCGGAGCCTCGCTGCTTTGTGCTTCAGTGGAGGAAGTCGCTGTCTCAGGTGGTTCGGCTTGAGCTTTCTTGGCATATCGCCGTCGACCACGAGAAACTGTAGAAGCGGCTTCACTGTGACTCTCAATTGTCGATTCAATCTCCTGTGTTGGGGCCTTGCGTTTCTTGCCCCCTTTCTTCGCAGGGGGTTTCTTGGGGGCAGGCTTCTTGGTTACCACCACAGCACCAGCTGACTGGTTGGACTCATCCACAACCTCATCGTCTGAAGAGACCTCAGTCACCCGCGGAGTCGGAGATTTGCTCATCGAGGCATTTCTAGCGGGAGAAGGATTTCCACGAGCAGGTTTAAGAACAGAAGACTGTCGCTTGCTAGAATCGCTATGATCACCGCGATCTGCCTCGTCATCGTTGCTCTTACCCTCGTCATCTGATGGGAGCAAGTGCACCTGTTCCTCTTCATGCCATTCCCTAATATGACGACGATACTCCTTTACATCCATATCCCCAATGACAATACCGCACTTCCCGAAGTAGGCACACTTCTTGACAGGCGGAGGTCTGCACTGTCGAGCTTGAACTAGATCTTCAACTCGAGCGGCGGCTTCCTGTTCGGCCTTCTTCCTGGCTTCCTTTTCAGTCTTTTTTCTAGCCGCCTCTTGAGCTCTCGCTTCTATCTCTTCAGCCGCCGTTTCTTTGATCCTCCGGACAGTTTCCACCTCTCCCCTCACTGGGCTCTGGGTGTTCTGAGGATAGACCATATACGGACGTTCGTGGACTGGCTGTAGATGATGCCAGAGCTCATAGATATGACAGTCCATGTGCTTGATACACTCGTCTTCCTTTCGCGTACTGCCTATTTCTTTGCCTTCCCCATCTGTGCCCTGGACTTCGAAGAACGGAAGATCGCAGAATGGACACTTACTAAGCGTATGAAACCAATGGTCTTGCTTAAGGTGTTGCCATAAGCCCCAAGAGCCGAGGTTGCTGATATCAGGCATAGAGACGCACTTTTTCATGGGACAAAATTGTGGAGGATCGATGACAGCTGTCGGTCCAGTCATATCATACCAGGCAAGGGGGTTTGAGAGACTTCGTGGAGCCTGAGGGAGTTTATATTTATCCCCCGTCTTTTTCGGCGGTTGCCGCCAAGCCCTGGTGATACGATCCGGAAGCTGGAGCTTTTCCATTGCCTCTACCGGCGGTCGCCTAGGCATCAAACCAGGGCCAGAGATGTTTGGTATCACTGTACCAGCTGCCGGAGCCGGGGCTGTACGAGGTTCCATAGGAGCTACAGGAGCTGGGCGGCGAGCGGGGGCTGAACGAGGTGCAGTAAAAGGATTGGGAACCTGTCCCAGAGAGAACGGTTGAGCAGATTGGGATTGAACCACTGGCTGAGGGTAACCCGGAGGTTGCTGAGGAGGTTGGGCTGGGCGCGGCACTGCAGCCGTCGTCCTAGGAATAGGTTTATCCACAATACCCAAGACATTCTTCAAGTCCCTGGTATGCTTCTCCCGCATATGCTTCATCCTCTGAGGCTTATCCCACCATTCAAACATAGGCTCGGCGCACCAGGGACACGATCGTGACTTATGAGCTTCCATAGTATGTTTCTTCCTGGCCTCATGATCGTCAACCCGGCAGGTGAAGTCGCAGTCCTCGAAGATGCACTGCATGGTGCGCTTGAGGAGCAGGTTACGAGTGTCCCAGAGGGCGCGCTGAAGCTCAGCCTGCTCGGTAGGTGTGAGGATGGCTTTGGAGATCATTGGGACATTGCCGGAGTTAGAGGTGCGAAGCATCTTCTCCGCAGGCGCAGCAGTCACCGGAATGCCAATTTCAGCTAACGAAGACCCGGCTCTGAAGTTACCGAAGATACTGGGTTGAGTGGCCCATGTACGTTCTCGGGCCTCTCGTGGCGCGTATTCATCAAAATTCCAGGGTGATCTGTTGGAAGGACCAGGTTGAGAGGCAGCGATGTGTTCGGTTCCATTGCCATCTTCATTGTCATCGCCATTATCATCATCCATGCCCCCGTCATCGTCCCCTCTGCTTGATTCATCACTGCTGTGATCACTGGAGATTTGTATCTCAATCCTTGGGTTAGGGACGTCTCCCGACAATGAACCATCTCCCGAAGACGAATCATCCCCCGTCAATGAACACCCATAAGCTTCCGAATCCGAATCTGAATCTACCAGCCTGTTAACCCGAGGAAGGCGTGCAGGATAAGGCCTGTTAGCCCAGTCAGGTCGACTGGTTGCCAAGACACCAACATCATACTCCTGCTCCTCCTCAGCTTCAAACTGGCCATGAAGTACCGGGGCCTTGGGCAAAATGAGTTTCGGAGCTGGAGGCTCTCGAATTTCAACATGAGGTAGCGTAGGGCTCAGGAACGCCTCAGCTCTGTAGGATGAGCGTGCTCGGTCAATCTTCTCGTTATCCCCAGGTGTTTTGGGTGGGAGACGTTGAGGTTCTGAAGGGTAATTGACGACAGGGTCGGCTATTTCATCTTTGAGGTTCCTGATTTCAAGAACATCGTCGCCTAGCCGAGGGCGCACGACATAAAATTCGGGGTTGAAATCACGAATACCCCAGATGTTGTTCTCCGATATACATGTGTCCCAGTCGACATCCGATTTCTTGACAAATGACACTGTAATTTCTGGAGACGTGATGGATTCTCTCACACGATACCATTCAACTTCAGATGAGTCAGGGCTGATAAGATACGATGGTGTGTCTCTAGCTCCAAGGCTGTCGGCACAAGGAGTCTCTTTGAGCAATATATGATCCCGGCGCATGTCTCTCTCGTACTTGGTCTTGGATACCAGCTGATTTATCGCCTCAAAGAGCTGTCTGATTGAGGATGTCAGAGGTGGCAACTCTACAGAGACTTTTTGTCCATCGTGCCAAGCGGGGAACAGACGACAGTGCCCAGGACGAAAATGAGGGTGAACGGTAAAGAACCAGGTCGACAGAGTTTCGATCTTCTCACCAACGTCGCGTCCGCAGGAATCATTGTTCCCACCGCGATAACCACGTTTCGGAAGAATCTCCAAGCCCTTGATACCATCCCCATAGCTATTTGTGGGGTCGCCCTCAAGCACATACACTGTCTCAAGCTTTGTGCTCGACTCGTCGTCAAAAGCCTCCGTAGCAATCTCACAAATCGGGTGAAAGGCATCATGAAACTCATCTCCAGAATTACTGTCGCGTGCCAACAAGTGAGGGTTAGGCTTTGGGTAATAGTTGGGAAAGATAAGAGGTTTCACACCGGGGTCGAGCCAGGTGCAATCAATCATCCAGCAAGCACCTGGGTTATTCAACGGGTGAAGAAGCTCCCAGGCCGATTGCGGCAGACCCATGGCACCGTAAACGACAGGTACGGTCAATGAAGCGTCTGGCTTGTTCTTGTCATAGAGTCGGAACAAGGCATGGTTGTACTCGGAGCATCCTGCATCATAGTAGCCCATAGGTCGACCAAAGAGGATATCCGTGGCGGCCCTGAAGTAGACATTGTACTGCTGAGACCCGTAGTTGCTAGCGACGAAGCTTGGGGTATTGGTTTCAGGGAATGGGATATAAGCATAACTGATGGCATCCTTCTCAGGTCCATTGGGGAAAGACCCAAGAGAGCGCCCAATTCTGAGAGTGTCTGTCTCCAGTTGTTGCTGGGAAGGCTCCCAGTGCTCAACTCTGTTGTCGGGCTCCCTCCGAATTTGATCAATAAAGAGAGTACAGCAATCCTTGTGTGACTTATCTGGGCCATTGGCAAAGTGTTCCTGCAGGAAGGTCATTGCTTCACTATCCCTGGATAAGGGCAGTTTGTCACGAATGGTCTTCCGGTCGCCGGTCTTCTTGTCAAAGACATGGAGGTCGTATTTGTACTCCCTCTCCCTAATGTCGTCAGGGTGACCATGCAACAGTTGTCGTAGGACGAGTGCAAATGATCGCCACTTGCCAGTGCGAAATGGTATGCGCCCATAGAGGCTATAAAGATAAGTCCATCCATCCTGAGGGATGGCGGGAGTCTCGTTCTCGGGACGTAGTCACAAGCGATGCGATCATCGCATGTGGGTTGAGATGAGCGGGGTCCTTCGCCTCCACGAAGACTCAAAATCGGTTCGCTTGTCCTTGGAACCGGGACGGGCCAACTGAAGGCTTCCTTGGCTTGATGTTGTTAGTGGTGTATTGGAAGATATGAAGAGAGAATAATAGTCGGCTTACCTTTGAGGCTATCCTTTCCCAAGTTGCGACGATCGTGAGCTGTAAGAAAATGCAGTGGTGGTTTGATGTTGTACAATGGGACTTCCTCCTCCAGACCAACGGCCATGGAGAGCTCTTTGAGAATGTCCTCCATTGGCGCAATTGGCAGCCCAAAGTACATCATCGTGAGCTTTGTTTCCAAAGAGTCCCCGACGCCCTTAAAACGATCCTCCAGAAGGGCCTCGTAGCGCTTTGTGTTGGCAGCTTGCAATTCCTTCACGTCTGCGCGATCAGATGGCATCAACATGCGACTCTCATGGTATGTAAAGTTTTCTCGAATTATGTCTTTGATGGGAGTATCCGACTTCAACCTGTCGGAGAAAAACTTGAGCTTCTGCACCCATTGTGAATCGCTTGGGCCGATTAGAAGGTCGAGGCGCGTCGCGGCAATGTCAGGCGGTACGTAATCGAGGGAGGATTCATCCTGACCCGCGTAGGAGAGGATATCCGTCATTTCCTCCATTTGTGTGAAAAACCATATACTATCGCAAGATGAGATGCTCGTCAAAGGCGGATTGCGTTGAGGGTTGCGGTCTATGGGTATAATGAAAGGTCAAGTAAAGACACAGAGATAAAGGGTATCAACCAATGAGTGTATGTGTAAGTATTCTGGGAGCTCAGTTGGTGTGGAAAGAACAAGGGAAAGGACGATAAAGAGAAAGAGGTCATACTGGTCATACTGGTCAAAAAGTCTGGAGGGTCACGGAGGATGTTAAATCGCACACCTGGTGCAAGAAGGCCCTTTGAGGTGAACCTCGCCCGGTGGCCGTATTGGCCTGGGTGCAATACCATTGTTCTCAGACTAGCATCGCCGCACGTACCAGAAGTGGTTTGCCGTGGTGTTGGCAACAAAGAGAGGTGCCCTTTGACAAGTTGATGGGTGGTCTGTGACGAAGATCGCCCTTCCTCGGCGTTACCGTTCATCCTTTGGGCTTAGTTGGTCTTGTCTTCGAGGGTTAACTCAAAGGTCTAAAATCTTGCGCTGCATGTCGACTGCTGTACTAAAGCATAATTCAGTTTCTATGAGCGTTTTGTCTGTCGCAACCCGTGTTGATGCTTTGAGACAGAGAAAAAGACCGTTGGAAGCAAAAACGGTTGGTGACCTGACGGCCAATCACCCAGCCACACAAAACGTCAACCCCAAAAAGGTCGACAATAACACCTATTGATACAAAATTAGCAACAGACAGGCCAAAGCTTCAAGCACTCCTTGATGAGGGTGCAATCAAGCCTTCTCAAACAGAGAGGTGTGCCTGTTCTTTGTCTCCATCCGGGCTTGATAGGTCCGAAAAGAGGGGAAGCTCAGTCAATGTAAACAAAGAAGCTGGAAACACACGGCTGCATGAAAATAGCAACTGGCAATCTGTTGTTTTGGCTTCTTTGTTCATTCGCAAATAACGAGGAATCACGAGAAGGCGATGGAGGGTTGTAAATGAAGTCGTTCATTATCGTATTGTAAGGTGCTTCCTTTGTCCCAATTCGGTCTGGGTACCGGATGTTGCAGCACCAGCTTGACAGACCGATGCATCCGGAATCATTCAGCATGCTGCTTCACAAGTTCCTCGAGCTTGTCTTGGAAGTCGGCGAAGTAGTTGATGGCCTGGATGATCTTGCCTTCACTTGAGCCAAAGCCACTTCTGGTGAAAGCCATTCTCCATGAGCTTTCATCCTTAACCAGGGCATTGTAGTCTTTCGTTTCCCAGCTCTTGTTTGCAGGACCTTGCGCGAAGCATTCGCCTAGTTTGCCATTCCAGGCCGACAACTCAGTAGAAACGAGTCCATGGAGCAGGTTCGGTGAAATTGTGACATGTTGAATCCCGGCAAGCTGCATCACTTCATCCACAGATGTGAGCGACGCTGCCAAAACCTGTGTGCGGAATGAATGGCCAATGTAGTAGGCTTGCGCTTCTCGGCAAAAGTCAAAGGCTTTGTTTTCATCAACGTATCTACGCTTGTCAGATAACTGAGGGTCGCATGGCAAGTCGAACTTACCCAGCTTCGAAATGAACCTTGAGCTCATTGACATACGGTGCGATGTAGGTACACTGAGCCTCGGCAGCTAAGGCCGCTTGTTCCATGCAAAACATGGTGGTCGCAAGGGTCGCGATGCCTTTCATCTCAAGTGTCCGACACGCCTGGAGACCTTCCCAAGTGGCAGGGATCTTAATGCACACTCTCTTCTCATCAAAGTCAGGTGCCAGTTGTTTGAAGATACTCACAATGCCTTGGGATCTAGTGAGCATGGACAACAGAGACGGGCAAGGGGAAGCTTACGATAGGCATCGTCAATGGTACCAGCGGTTGAGTAGGACAGCTTTGGGTTGGTCTGAATATGCACGTAGCCTGTAACGTTAGATACGATCAATAGTTGAAGTTTTACCATCTTGTTGAATCAGTAAAGTTCCATCGCATCGGGTTTGCTACTGCCATACCAAGATCTGTACAACAAACTCTTCAAACGTCGCGGATCCTTGCAACTCCTTCAGCGCTGCACGAGCGCTTTGGATGGCCTCTTTTATGAGCGCATCATGATGCAAAAGGGGTTCTCCGGCGAGTGGTCTCGAGATCTCCGAGAATGCAATTGCCTGAACGAGGTTAATGCTACCATCGAGCTCGGGAATGGGAAGCTTGCTAACCTGGTTAGAAGTGCAATCGGCAAAGGGACCTAATTCATGAGCGACTGGATTGCAGTCAGTAAAACTGAGGCCTCAGACATGCTTGTGGCCCGTACCATTGGAATCAAGAGTATCGCAGTCCACCTGACTGGTCTGGCGAAGAGCGTCCAATAATGTCGTCATGTCAGCGATGTGTCAATTGCGACTGAGCTACTTCCTTTGAATATATTTGAAGAAATAGCGATTCAATTGTGGTATAAATAATATTCTCGTCAGTCTCGGCAATATTTGGCTTTATCATCAAACTCGTCGATGGAGTCGTTCTGCTCAAGTCAAGTCACCAAGCCGAACTGACCCCCACCAGATTTAGAGCACGACGGAAACTTTGGCGGCCATTCGCTCGGCTTGGCTACCCGAAACGCTTGTTTCTCTCCTGTCATTCGGCTGCAATTGCCACGATGAGAATGACGAGGCAAGAGGGGTTTCCTTTCTCCAGGCAGCCGTATTTCCAGATCCCAATTCACTTGAATTGATGGGGTAGAAAACTTTCTACGCCAATGTAGAGACGATGCTGTGATCATGTGGTGGAAACGCGTGGGTCGAAGTGGTTCTCTGATTGTGAGCTTGCTGTGGAGGGAGGCGATTGAGTTGTATCGGCACTTGTCGGTTCTTCCACTCAGAACTATCCCAAGAATTCCGCGAGGCTTGAGATTGATCTTCATAAGATCAGAGTTTGGTAAGATAATGAGAATCGTTGATGAGTTTGATTGGGTTTAGCGGCGTTCAATAAGATTTCATGGATTTCGAATGACAGCAACAAGAGGTCGCGGGGCCTTCTCCAACTGTTCCTGCACGTGATAAATCACGTTTCTTTCCCCAGGAATTCCCCAATCGGGCTATCCACCATTGCATCAAGAATCTGCTGCAGCATCACCAGCCCAGTCGAACCACCTCCAATCTCACTCCCTCACGCCCTGTCACCGTTGAACCCGGCGTGTCCAGCACCGCCATGAACCCAATCGCAACCTCCACGCCATAATGCGACCACCACGATGTCTCCTCCCCGCAGCGGAGATCCTCCTCAAAGCATCTGCACCCACCAGCCGACGGTGCATGTCCTCCGCCGCAGCCTTCCAACCGCCTAGAATAGTCGCTGCCACTCCATGGAAGGGGTCTTCGTTTTTCCTCTCGAATAGATTGTTTGATAGATCGACATGTCTCGATTTTGTAATACTACGGCGTGCCAATGGCATTAGATCCACGTCGGCTTCGGCGGCTACGATATCTTCTACGAATACTGCGCAGGCGGAACCAGAACAGGAATTAGCACCTCATCGAAGACGGCAGGCTCAACGGAGAGAGAAAGCAGCGGCTGAAGCTGCGGCCGCTGCAGCTCGAGGCGAAAAACCACTACCTCCCGATGCTTCATCACTCCTCGCTTCCCACGCCGCCTCGCAAACGAGTTCTTTCCGCCGCTACCTCTCCGCATGTCTCTCCCTCTCGAAACCCCGATTAACAATGCTCGTCGTCCTTACAGCCATGGCTACATACGCTTTATACCCTGTTCCCGAAATGCTCTCGCCGAGTACGACCGAGACACCGAGTTTGAGTCCTTTAACATTATTATTCCTTACGATCGGCACGACGCTATGTTCCTCTAGCGCTAATGCTCTAAATATGCTTTATGAGCCTTCGACGGACGCTAAGATGACTCGAACTCGAAACCGACCGCTCGTGCGAAAGCTCATTTCTCAAAGAGCTGCAGTTTTGTTCGCCGTCTTGTCTGGAGTTTTGGGTACAGGCGCCTTGTACTTTGGTGTCAATCCCACTGTGTCTGGACTCGGATTTGCCAATATTGTCATCTACGCTGGAATGTACACACCTCTCAAGGCTGTGACGGCTTTTAATACCTGGATCGGTGCGGTGGTCGGCGGTATTCCTCCTCTGATGGGCTGGGCTGCAGCTGCTGGTGAGACTGCCACAAAGGACGGTTCATGGCGTGAGCTTCTATTCTCTCCCGACGGTTCATCTATTGGTGGTTGGGTCATGGCTGGTCTACTATTCGCATGGCAATTCCCCCACTTTATGGCGCTCAGCTGGCCTATCCGCGAAGAATACAAAAAGGCCGGGCTTCGAATGCTGGCATGGACAAATCCCGCACGAAACGGCCGAGTCGCTCTTCGGTACAGCTTCGTCTTCATTCCTCTCTGCGTTTCTCTATGCGCCGCAGGAGTAACAGAGTGGTCCTTCGCAGTAACGAGCTTGCCAATAAATGCCTGGCTTATCAAAGAAGCCGTGCGCTTCTGGCGGTACGAGGGTCACCAAGGCAGCGCGAGAAGCCTCTTCTGGGCGAGTGTATGGCATCTCCCTGGGATTATGATCCTGGCTTTATTACACAAGAAGGGCATGTGGAGTAGAGTTTGGAGGAGTGTTTTTGGCGAGGAGGAGGGAGAGTGGGAGGAGGAAGAACTGGATGAGATGATGAGCATGGCCGCGGAGAGTGCCAATAGCCAGTTGCAGCGCGAGAGGCCTGTACGGTGACGTGTAGGATAACGAATGAATATGTAACACCAATTGTACTCGTGATGGAAAATAGATTTGTAGCATTTGGCTACTGTGTCAACTGTATGAAGCTCATATATCACCACTGTAGATTCTGTTAATAGCAAGACATCAACGACGAAACACTTCTTCATAGCGAATGCGTAAATAGATTGCAAAGACAATGCGCTGCTAGATCCTCATGCACCTCATGTCGTGGTATCTCTATCTCTAGTTATACAAAGGAAATGTGCCATGATCATTCCCACTCCTTCTGACCACCATTTTAACAAACAGACAAAGAAAGAATACTAATAAAAACATTAAGCAATTAACGCCTATAGAGCAAAATATCCTGCGTTATCGTCGTTATAACTGCCCAAAGCGCCAAACACCGCGTGAACCCTGCTGCTCGCCATGCAGTATGATGGATTAAAGGATTGACAAAAAGATTGGACGGCGAGGGTGGGTAGAACCTCCGATGAGGTTATGTTGAAAATTCGTGAAACAAACGTGTGAAAGAGAGAATGGAGCAAGGTTAAACACCTCTTCCTGGACGGTTAATAAGATTCCCAATCCCCATATCCGAACTCTGCGGTCGCTGCGTCATGTACTGCGGACTGTTCCCCTGACTATGACCATGATGGCCATACGCATGACCCGCACTCGCTTGGGAGCTCACGCTTGAAGAGTATCCGTGACCGCCGTAGCCTGGCGCATAGGCTCCGAGGCTGTACTGGACGGCAGCGGCCATGTGGTGAGGCTGGAGCTGCTGGAAGGACGTGTTGGCCGAGGCCACGACGGACGAGGCGGTGGTCTCGGGGCTGCTATAGGATGCGTCTAGTTCGTCAACCGGTGTCAGGCCCATGCCGGAGATGCCGCTGTCGTCGTCATACCCTGAGAGAGCGCCGGACTCGAGACGGTCGCGGCGGGCTGCGGCGCGGGCTGCGCTTTGCAGATTCTTGAGGCCATTCGACATGCACTGCACAATACATTAGCAGATGTTCTCACATGAAGAGTAAAGACGATTACGTACCTTGGCTTCGACTACGTTCCACTTCTCGCCCGTTCGAGCTGCAAGACCACTCCAAATCTCCTTTCTCATAGTCATGTACTCCTTAGCCAGACGCTGAAGCTTGAGGTTATCCCAATCATCAGCACCCTTGCGTTCCAACAATCGCTCATGGCGCTTGCGGCAGGCATTGGGAGTCTTGGAGGGAAAGTAATTCGATTGGATCTGTTGCCAGTTGAGACCCTGCATCCTCGCAGTGAGAAGTTGCTGGTCATCTTGAGGTTGCCAAGCACCGGAACTAGCTCTGTGTTGGACAGGCGCAGGTACGGAAACAGGTGGTGCGGAGGTTGTAGCGTAGGATTCGTATGTAGGTTGTTGAGCTTGTGATTGAAGGGGCATAGAAGAAGAGGCAGTGGTTTCCATGCCGTAGTAGTTCGGCATGGTCATGCGCTGCTGGTTGTATAGAGGAGAGGGGGCGAGAGAAACTGGGATACCCGCATTATAGCGGTTCTGAGATGAGCTTGTAGCTCGAGAGTGTTTCGGCATCATGGAGAAAGAGTAGTGGGGGTGTAGAAACGAGAAGTGAGGGGATTCACAAGTGACTCCTGTAACAAGATTACAGATTAAGCGTAAAAGAGGAATAGGTCCGGGTCAACCGGCCTGGTATGCTTGATCGGTCTTTAAGATGACGGCCCAAAAAGAAAACGGATCCTCGTCCAAGCGAGAAGTCCAAGTGTAGTAGTAGCGAGAGGGTCAAGGAAAAATAAAGCACAATGGGTCAAGAAGCGACAGATGGGATAGCGCCAAGATAGAACCACAACGAGAGAAGAAAGGAAAAATGAACCTAGGAAAGATGTAAAAGTGATGTTTTGTCTGAAGAATGGAGAACAGGTCCTTAGAAGGCCGGATATGAAGCAGCTTTAAGGCCTTGAGGAGAGGACAAAGACCAATCTCGAGGTGGGCGGCTCTGGCACTGAAACAAGGTCCAGAGACAATGAAACAGCACACTCGTGTCTGAAAGAAGCAGTTCCTCATGAATGGGTTGCTGATATTGGCTCAGGGAAGCGGCTGTTTGAAGAATGATGGGCGGTTAAGAGAGTGGGCGGTTACAGTCAAGATGGATATATCTTGGTGGAGAGAGGTTCATCCGTACTACCAAGTTTGAGCAAGCGCCCTATGTCCGGGGCGTGTATGTGTACAAGCAAGATATTGTTTAAACTAGAAAGCTAAAGCAGGAACACAGATCTCGAGAACCACCCGATTTGCATATGTGGATGATCCATGAGGGCGCCTGGGGAAATTACAACGGGGTTATTGCATGGTGTGAGTGAACACAAGCGCGGGAAAGAAGACTAAAAGCGGAAAAAGGATGCGCATCATAGTTGCACCGGCAGATGAAACAAAGACACAAGCGTCATGGCAGCTGAGCAAAACAGAGAGAGAGGGACGATACAAAGGGCTTGGTGTTGAGAAGACTCCAGAAATAAGGTAGTGTGGATTTGGAGGGGTCGTGTAATTGGCCACGGGTGTTGGAGGCGCGCGTTTAAAGTATTAGGCGACGCCTGAAGTGGTTTAGTGTGTCTATTTTGGGAGTTCTGGGGATGTCTGATTGGGAGATGTACTGACGCTTGGAGATTGGGAGAGGAAGTACAAGATGGAACTCTGGGAAGAGCGCTTGGAAGGGTCTTGAAAGAGGTCGCTGGGCGTGGAGAGAGGTAGATGGCATGTTTCAGGTTGTTCTACAACGGATGACATTGTTTTTTCTGCGGCTTTATTAGGTGTTAAAGAATGATAAGATAAAATGTTATTCTAACCCTAGTAAAAGGTTTGTCCAGGATTGACCACTTCACTTCATCCGTGTTAGTCGTTACCCATCATTAGCACCGTAGATTCCACTAAGGCAAACGGCGCTAGCTCTGGACTGCACGCCTAACACCATTAAAAGCATTTATCTGATATCGAGGTGAATTTACAAACCGATATAGATCCGCAAACCATGATCTGATGGTTTCTTTACCTGTTTTAACTTGATTGAAAGTATTCGATATTGTCAGGTTGCTGGGGAAATAAAATTGGTGGCTGATTTAGAGGGGCAGAATGCTGAAAGTTGTCTCACTCAGTAGGTACCATAGGCAGACTCCAGCCAAGCAGGCTTAATAAGGAAACTTCCATCTATCAACTTAACTCTTCTCCAAAAAGCTCGTCAGCACAATCGCGAGCGCGGAATGACTTTCGCAACGCGCCGGAGTCTTCGCCGCTCGCAAACCATCGACCATGATGAACTCGCCGATACTAAAATTGGGTTTATCTCGATGCTTCCTTCCACTCAGCCAAAGCGTCGGGGACGACCCCCAAAGTCTTCAACATCGGAAAGCTTCCCGGCTCCAAGCCTCGTGGAAGGCCTCGCAATACTGCTCATCGCATAATGTCTGACAAGCAAATCGCATTCAAGTTGGGTTGGCGAATGCGGAAATCCACAATGGGAAGCGAGTAGGCGATGCCGCTCGAACTGTATTCCGTCTTTCGCGCCAGTGGCCATGGGAGTTCCTCGCAGGCTTCGTACCGAAGAACTGGGTCATCGAGATTCTGGAGAGTTTGAGGAGGCTCTTGAGAATTATCCATCGAAACTTCGCAATGCATGATCATCGGAACGACTTTCAGTTTGTCAAAGATTATCTGCGCGAATGTGCATGAAGCGCGATCGACGGCGTCCACATTTGAAGAACTGCGATATCCAGGACGCATGCGCTTATTTCACTGATGATAATCATACGAAACGCGATGTTATGCACACAACAATGACGCGACTGAAGTGCTCAATCAGAACGGTCGTGCCAGAAGACGAAGATGGATGGCAAGACTATAGAGGCTATGACCATTTCGACGACGACGACGATGATGATGATGATGATGAATATGTCGACATTGCTACTCCTACAAAGCGACCAAGGACACCCTCCTCACCCTCACAGAGCCCGAAGCGAGCACGAACGGCCGAGTCTACTGAGCCACGCACACAAACCATCACAGACATCACCAAATCCTTACAATCATTGCAGGCCCAAAAGCAAAAGGAGCTCGAAGCGGTAACCAATTCACTGGGCGAGATTGCAGCTTCAATCCAAGCAAATGAAGCAACTCAATCAAATCGCGTCAACGCAAAAATTGACAGACTATGCTCCGACGTGAAGGCCTACGAATCAGAACGCGAAGAGATCCTCAAAATTCGGCAATTCGTGGAACAGCACCACGAAGTTATGAGGATGGGAGCAGATGATCTCGCCAAGACACTACAACAATATACGTCACGACTTGAAGAATGCGATGAATTAATTGCGCAGGCAAACGCCGATGTTTTAGAAGAGCGGGATCAGATTGCGCAGAAGGATTTTGACCTCAAAGATGAGGAGGAGAGGTTGGAAGGACGTGAGAAGGAAGTTCTGGAGGAGGTTAGACATTGCAGTGTTATCGGGACGTTGATGAGGTTGGGCCCTGGGGGGATGGCGAAGTTATTGGGGAGGCTGGAGGGGAATGGTGTTGAGTTGGTTGAGATGGCGGAGAGTATAATGGATAATAAGACCGAGGGATAATGCTGTGCATCCGATGTTAAGGTTGGTGATCATGAGTCTGCGCTTATCGCGGCATCACCAAAATTGTAGCACTCACGGATTCACTCTGCATTGTATCATAAGCACTGTATCGGACATTCAATACCACGAAGCCATCTCAAGTCCCCCACAAAATACTCCATCACGACACCTACGTCTCTCTTTTCTCCCCCTATTTTCTCCATAGTTGGGCATAGTCAGGCTCCTTTCCTTATCATCTCTTTTCTTTTTATCAGACCGCCATTCACTCATCAACTGATCATCATCCAATTCCTCCAATAGATAGAAAAGTTGATGTCTCACACTGTACAGCTTCTCAGTCTCGACCGCGGTGATCAAATTCACGATGTGACACATCGTTAGTGAATACGGCTGGGCATGTCTCGGGAAGCAAATAAAACGCGGACACCAACGCGTTAGTTGATACCAAATTTGTAGTGTAAGTCAGTTGCGTGTATTTTATCAAAACAACTGAGACAAGTTATGCCAATCTCGCAATATAGCGGGCAATCAAACTCACCGTATCGTCATTTTTGAAACTCAATTACCCTCTCCAATGCACTGTGCAAAATGTCCAAATTCGACGTGAGATATTACCTCTTTGGGTAATACTTTTAATGATCTCTGATTTTTTTATTCGTTGATTCGTCGATTAACCAACATGCGTCAAGACATTTGTTCGAGACGAACTGGGCAGCATTTTTCTACACTGTTAGAGCAATAGACCTAGTCATATATCTCAAGCCCCAGCGCCATGGAAGAATGCCATTGGTAAATAGGAAGACTGGAATTTTATATTGATGTCATAGTTAGCTGATCAACTAGGATGTGAGGGTTGTCGAAGTTATCACATCTTTGACTGACCTCCTTTTTGACACATCTTCGAAAATGGTGGACTTTTAAAGAAGACGGTATGACCCGTGCAAAAGGAATGAGTATAAATACTTCAACACCTCGCGATCCAAAATGTCCATTCAGAGCTGGTCATCTGGTGTTTCATCCCTTCCGTCACTTGCTGCACAATGTCCAATGTAATGGCTAGTGATTCTTGCTGCCGTGGTCGTCGAGGCAGACCCTACGGCAGTAAGGATTCATATGCACCACGCATCAAGAGAGGATTAGCATCTGGCGACTCTTTTTCAGTATCCAAAAACAGAGCACCTCGGGCACCCGAGGCTCTATCAGACGACCAGATCAAACTGAAGCTAGACAAGAAACTCCCTCCTCCAGATCCTCGCATGTCCCTTGCAAGAGACGTCTTGAACATCACCAAGCAGTGGCCATGGGACTGGGCTGAAAACTTCGAGCCCGAGAAGTGGACCGTTGTCATGATGAGGGACCTGCGGGATCTGATCAAGGGGTTTCAGGGCAAGAAAAATCTTTACGGTGATGGGTGTCATGATCTCAAAGTCCTTCTCATTCGCTCCGCGAGGGAGAGGGATAAGCATAATCCAAAGCTGAACAGAGATGATTTGAGTAATGCCTTCAAGTATCATGATCTCGAGACCAAGGGAGAAAAGAAGCAGAAGCAAGTGTCTGTGCCCTGTGAGAATACCACAGCGATAGTCATTGTGGTTGAGGATACGCCGCCGCCAGAGACACCGCGCGTTGTCTCATTGGCTTCTCCGGCGCCCTCTTCCCCATCGGTTGTGTCCGAGTACGCGTCGGCGTCCTCTCCTGTTTCGAGGGCGTCGAGTGTCACGACGGCTACGCCGGATTCTCCAGGGGCTACACGTGCGGAGTCATCATGTCCGACCGTCCACGAAGATCAAATGGACGAGACGATGGACGAAGACTCTATGCTTGTGGAAACAGTATCAGATTTCCCTGAATACAGGAGCTCCAGCGCCGATAGGGGAGAGGACTCCAAGTCGACTAAATCAAACCCACCGCCGCAGCCCGAAAGCATGGATTCTGGACCCGAGGAGCAATCTAGACCTGAGGATCCCTCTGAAACTGCTGAGCGGCCTGAAACTCACATCAGAGAGTCAGTAGAATCAGAGATGCAAATTGATACTGAAGTGCCTGTCCACGAAGCTGTTGCTGAAAACGCTACAGAATCAAATTTGAACTCGGTAAGTGTAAACGTCTTCGAAAACTTAAAGTCAACACGTGCTCACTCGTCGTCATAGTCACAACCAACCTCTTCACTTCCTTCAACTCCTGAAGACATCATCAAAAGTCTAGAACTCCTAGAACTACAAGAAAGATCAGAAGGAGAAAAACTCATACCCTTTCTCACAACCACAAAAACCAAAGTGCAAGCCACAGAGTCCGCCATGGCAGCTACCCAAGGCCCCAACAAAAAACTCCAAGCGCTCTGTCAAAACCTTCAAATCTTCCAAGCAAGAAAGGCAGAGATCGTCGACGGCTTGTCATTTCTCAAAGAAAATCTTGAACGACGAAACGTTCATCCAGATTCAGACGAATACAGAAGAACGCTTCTGCATCACAATTCAAGGCTGCAGCACTGCGAGACTACGATACGTAATGTGCAGAAAGAAGTCGAGGAGGAATTTCAAAAGGCGACGCATAGGGAGATTGAGATCAGGGGACAGCTTGAGAAGGGGTAATGCGGAGTTTGAGCAGCTGCAGAATCAGGAGAGGGCGATTTGTCGGAATGTGCAGTATTACAGCTTTATAGCCTCGTTGTTGAGGCTGGGTCCTTTGGGGCTGGATACCTTGTTGTATAAACTGAGGTACAGTGGTATTGATATGGTTGGAGAAGCCAAGGTAAGTTCTCTTGTTCCGTCAAGGGATGGATGGTTTGACTAACTGAGATTATAGAACTCTTCGAGTGCCGTGCTGGATCACGGGGCCATGATGAACTGAGTGTATTTTAGTCAGAGGGTCTGACAATTATGAAAGACGTGTATTGGAGTATTGTGGCGTGTATTGGAACATTCTCTTCTATATGGTTATGGTTAAGGGTTTATGTATGTTTGGGTTATGTTATGGAATGGAGCGAGCGTTGCAAGACCTCATGGCTGAAAAGCCTGCGATGTCACACAGGTTTGGGACAATACCATTCTTGATTTCTCTTTCTCTTTATACTACTGAGCGCCTGCGTGTTGAGCTGTGGAGTGAAATCTGTGTGCTGGTGTTATCATGAGTTAGGACAAGGACCAAGCTCGGGGCATCTTGTGAGATTGGCGATGTTTCATGGTGGTTAGAAAAGAAATGACGTAGCGACGTTTAGTTAACTTCGGGTTGAAACGTGTTTCAGACAGCTTGAGAGAATTGCGGGTCAACCGCTACCAATTCTTGACGGCGCTTCGCCTCAAGTGTTCAAAGAATAAGTGTAGAATGCTTGAAAAGTCATAATATCATGGTATTACTCCAGATTTCATATGAGCAATACTTCCACTTCTTATGACTCCATCATCTAAAGGCTCCACCATTATGCTGCTTCGTTAAAGGCCTAGTTGGGTCTGGTTCGCCAACTGCCCCAGGGTAGGCATCAACGCAGATGACTCCGCCAAGACAACAAAACACCATCTTTAAAGCAAACCAATTAATCCCATCGCATCCCAGTCTTCTTCAACTGCGATGATAAGGCTGACCAAATACGTCGACACCCCTCATCTGCCTAGACTCCACTTACAGGCAGCTTGTGATGTTGTGAAGTGGGGTAACCATAGCAAAATACCCCTTCTGCTGCAAGGATGTAATGCAAAGTTGCCGGAATGGCTTTGGTTTTGATGGTACTGTACGAAGAGGCAAACCACTCCCCACTATTGAAGGGACAGTTAGTGGTGAGGCACAGTGGCTTCTGCGGTATTGATGCGTTAAATGGTTGCCTCTTTGGATGCAACGGCAAAGGGTGACAGAAAGTCTAGAGGATTTTTAAAACATTTTGTATTTATTTAGAGAAATATTATATTAAATGAGTAAAATTAGGTAGAGGTGAACTAAAAGAAGGAAATGTCGTGCAAATATTTTTTTTATTCTTAAATATCTTTAACACTTTACAATATATCCTCCTAATTTTATGATAAGTTTGACAAGTCTTAGGGTAGACCAGTCATTTCTTTTGTCACCTCAGGGGGCAGTTCGCTTGTGATGCATTGCCTTATGCAGGTGAGATTGTTGGTCTACGTCTACGTCAAAAGAGGCAGTGAATAAATGCGCTGAGCAGTAAGTGAATGACGAAAAAAGGCAGCCAGCGAAATATATAATCTTCCTCTTTTCCTCTCTTCATCTCAATCACTCATCATCATCCTCCATCATGGACTCAAACACCACGTCCACAAGCACAAAGAGCATCCTCGCACTGGGCTCAATCAGCAGCCTAGTGGAATCCTTCTTCCCCGGCGGCACAAGCCTCCCGTCGGTCGCATTCCTTCTTTACCTCACACCCTATCTCTTCCAAGCTGTTGGCAGCGCCGCAAAGTCACAATTTATCTCGAGTGTCGAGATTAAAGCGCATGATGAGATCTTTAACTATGTCATGAGCTGGGTTGCTCGTCATAAGCTCTCGCGCAATAACCATCGTCTTTTGGCGTCGAGCACCCTGGACCATGAGCCGTTTTCGTTGATCCCGGCGCCGAGTAATCAGACTGATGGGGATGGGGATGATGTGGATGATGTTGATCCGACTGCTAGCCTCGATGAGTTGAGATCCAAGATTTCGCTTTATAATGCGCGGCCTCTGCACTGGACTCCCTCTGTGGGCACGCACTTCTTCATGTATGAGAATCGTCTGATCTCATTCACAAGATCTGTCGAGAGTCAGGAATCGTCCCCGTTTTCGCGGCGCCCGGAGAAGATTGAGCTTTCATGCCTCGGTAGGAATGCCGACGTGCTCAAGCGCATCATTTACAATGCGCGCATCGAATACCTCGAGAAACAACGAGGCCGTACAAGCATCTATCGAGCCGTGAAGACGTATGGAGACGAACTCTCTTGGACGAAGTGTATGTCCAAGCCGACACGACCTATGTCCACCATTGCACTTGACGAGGTGATCAAGCAGAGTCTCATCAAGGATCTTTCGCGATACTTGAACCCTCGTACTAAGAATTGGTACGCCACGAGGGGTATTCCCTACCGACGAGGCTACCTCTTCTCAGGCCCGCCCGGGACTGGAAAGACGAGTCTGACACTTGCCGCTGCTGGTCTCATGGGCCTCAACATCTACATGATCAGTCTCAGCTCGCCTAACCTCTCGGAAGATAGTCTCGCAACGCTCTTCCGCGATTTACCTCGGACCTGCCTTGTTTTGCTAGAGGATATCGATGCAGCGGGCCTGACCAACAAGCGCAAGAAGCAGGAGACCCAAACAGACGGGCCGCCGAAGCCCATGCGCGAACCTATTTCTTTGTCAGGCTTACTCAATGTTATTGACGGCGTAGGCGCACAGGAAGGTCGCGTCCTAGTCATGACGTCTAACCACACCGAAAACATCGACCCGGCCTTGTTGCGCCCTGGAAGGGTCGACTTTTCTGTTGAATTCGGCCTAGCATCTTCTGATACTATCACCCAACTATTCCGACTGATGTACGGGACCTCCCACGACGAGGTTGGATCGATTGAACATGCGACGGAAGCTTCAGAGAAGGTGGCCACAACAAGGTCTGTAGCTGCTTTGGCGGAGGAATTCACAAGGTTAGTTCCGTCACTGGTGTTCAGTCCTGCGGCTATCCAGGGGTATCTACTTATGCATGAGGATCCGATTGGGGCTGTTGATGCCGTCGGGAAGTGGGTTGAGGAGCAGC
This sequence comes from Fusarium redolens, assembly GCF_020744475.1. NCBI lineage: Eukaryota > Fungi > Ascomycota > Sordariomycetes > Hypocreales > Nectriaceae > Fusarium > Fusarium redolens. Next base: position 200,277 of record NW_025763695.1, on the reverse strand, counting down.
AGAGGTTGATGGAGAAGGGTAGGGATGATGTTATCGAGGCCGGGGATGAGGGAGAAAAGAAGGAGACACTTGTGAATGGCACAGAGGAGACCAAGGAAGGGGAGAAATAGGCAAGCCTCTGACCTACATAACTTCCATAAAGTTTAATAAATTAGGTAGAGTTATCACATATGAGCTAAATACTTTAAGAGTTGCTACAATCTCCTCTAAAAGCTGGTTATCTTTATGGTGATATTGACTAATTTTATAGAAGCGGGCAAAGGGGTATCGGGCATGGCAAACGGAGCCCATGAGGAGGATGAAGTCAGGATCGAAGTAAAAACTGGTACTTCAAATTTAATATTATAAGGATCATAGTATAACCATCCTAGGCCTTGTCTTGACCAAAAGATCATAAATTGACATCTATTGTTCTATATCCAAGCCGTTTGATCTGTCCAAGTCTACAGCTTCCAGCGCAGCAGAGTAAACGAGTGCTTAGGGAACGTAAACAAGCCCTCGCCATTCCACTTGGACTCCTTAATGCCAACCTCCTCCTTCTCAGCAGTGTTGACAACCTTGACGTCCTTTCCACTGACAGTATGAACCTCAACCTCCTTACCCCCAGTCAAACCCCTCAGCTCCGTCTCAAAGTCCTTCTCTTCATGGATGTTCACAACAGCAAGGTTGACAACACCATCCTTATCCAGCGCAGCACTAACATCCAACCAAGGCGTCTCAATAGCACCGCGAATCCACTCAGGATGTGTAGGGCCCTGGTATTCACCGGCGCGAACATTAACAGCAATGGTAGAACCACGCATGTACTTGCTGTAGAGAAGTAAAGACCACCATGTTGGTTGCTTGAGGAGTCCGTCCTTTGTGGTCATCAAGGGAGAAATGACGTTTACGCTTTGGGCGATGTTGGCCATGCCCATGTGCTTGGATTGGCGGACGAAGACGTTGAGCCAGATTGCGACGGCGAGGGCATCGGAGAGGTTGTATTTCTCTTCGGCGCCTTCTTCGCCGGGGGCGCGGACGGGATCCCATACGTTCCACTCGTCAAAGCAGATCTTTTGACGGCGGACGGAGGGGGGGACTTTGTTCTCGATGCGAGCGAGATCAATAAGACCGGCTGTGATCTCGATAGCACGCTCAGCAGAACGAGGGGCTACACTTTGTCAATACCTCCATCACTTAAACCCTGAAGATGAGAACTTACCAGTAGCGTTCTTGTAGTGATCCTCACTAGCAGTGTAAATATGAATGCTATGCTGATCAATAAGACTAGCAGTCGTACTTCCACCCAGCCCGTGAATGTCAAACTTGATACACTCCTTGATAACATACGCGTCCCAAGAGCTGTGGCCTGTTTCTCCGCAGAGAATGAGCTCAACATTGGGATCGAGGAGCTTAATGGCTTTGGCCCATTGGTAGGCTTTCTTGGCGTAGTCTTCCTTTGTCATTTGGCCGACTTGCCAGGGGCCGTACATTTCGTTTCCGAGGGCCCAGTATTTTACCTGAGAATGTTAGTGGTGAGCGTAAGAGGACAGGAGGAGGGGGTGAGGGTACGTTGTAGGGCTTTTCGCGGCCGTTTTGACGACGCAGGTTGGCGTAGTATGTTGGTCTGTCGGAGTTGCAGTACTCGACCCATGCGAGGGCTAAGAAGTCAGTATTTGGTGTTAAGAGGGTGATGGTGAGACCGACCTTCATCAAGAGTACCTAAACTCAGTTAGTATATGTTTCTTTTATGGGGGATATGAGACTTACCAGTTCCAAAGTTTAGGGCAAAGTAAGGCTCAGTGCCAACGACCTCACACCACTTGAGAAACTCATCTGTTCCAAACTCATTCGTCTCTGTACCAATCCACGCAAGTTCAGGTCTACCTGGTCAGTCCTTTCTCACTCAATTGACTCAAGAGGCACTCACCTAGCAGGTCTCTTCTCCTTAGGCCCAACACCATCAAGCCAATGATACGTAGCAACAAAGTTACCACCAGGATATCTCACAACAGGACAGTTGAGCTCCTTGAAGGCCTCAATAACATCCTTTCGGAAACCGTTCTCATCGGACAGGGGGTTTCCGGGGTCATAGATGCCACCATAGATGCAGCGACCCATGTGTCTATATACGTCAGGGTGTGATCAAGCTGAAGGCGAGGCTGGACATACTCTGTGAAACCTCCATAGATGTTATCCTCAATCTTGGAGATGATAGCACTAGGGTCTACCGAGATGGAAGGACGCTCATCATCTGCAATGCGAGTGAACGTAGCCATTTTGAACTTTCTTTACGAAATAAACTCAACAATCTTCACAAAAATAAAAGAGAGAAGTCACCAATTTATGCCTGATTCTACCATCTCCATACTAACGGTCAAGTACGGCGAACCCCTCATCTTCCACAATCCATCAGGCGCAACATGTCACTGCGCTTGTTTAAACCCTGTATAAGGCGTTTCTTAACCCACCTTTTACCTCCTCTAATTGGCGCGCTTGTCTTCTCCGCAACACGAGACCTTCACTGCTCTCGGCCGGGAGATCCAAGTCCGGAAGCGTCTCCACTGAAGAGTCTTCGCCTAACCCGTGCAAGTCAGTCAAAACTTTGCGCACCAGTCATAGAGTCAACAGGTACGCGTAGAGGCTGAGCAGCGGTACAGAGCCGCACTTTTTGTGCGCTCCAATCGGAAGGGATCGCATGGTTTATAATCTCCGTGTTGACAGGTGAAAGTCGTCAACATCCACAGGAAGCCTTTGTAAACTCCACCAAAAGTTCTCCCCATGGGCAATTTCTCCCGCAATGACCCGCTGTATTCCACCTCCAGACCCCAGTTTCTGAACTAAAGTTATCTCACCCCATGGGAAAAACACGTTCGATGTCTAACTCAAACTTGCTTTGGGCGTCGATGATCCTTTCTAAAGTTCCTCACAACGTTCGGGTACTCGGAACGACCCTTGCAATGATACCTTACTCTACAACATGTATAAATACACCAGTAGATCGCCTCATACTTACTCACTTCAGTAAATAAACATCATCGACATCATGGCTCTTCCACCAAAGTGGTATCAATTCCTCGTTTCCGTCTTTGCCTCTCTCGGCTCTCTTCTCTATGGTTATGATCTTGGTGTAATTGCCGAGGTCATTGCCTCTGGGAACTTCAAGAGCAAGTTTGGCGATGACCCCAATGCTACGTACGTTACCTCCCTTCAGTCATTTGAGTTAAGCTAATGGGTGCAGTGGCGCCGTTGTGTCTATCTTTACAGGCGGTGCTTTCTTTGGTGCCATGTTCGCTGGTTATGCTGGTGATCGCCTTGGAAGAAAATGGACAATCATGATCGGTGCTTTGATCTTTATTCTTGGTGGTAGTTTGCAGACTGCCGCTGATCACATCAATTACCTCTACGCGGGCCGCTGTCTCGCTGGTCTTGGGTATGTCCTCTCAGAACCCCCCATATGATACACAACTAACACAATCAGTGTCGGGTTTCTCGTCATGATTGTCCCTGTCTACCAGGGAGAACTCTGCCATCCTGACATTCGTGGCCGTGTAACAGCCCTCCAGCAATTCATGCTCGGTATCGGCGCTCTCGTCGCTGCAGCCATCGGCTATGGAACATACACTGGCATCGGCGACGATAACTCAGGCCAATGGCGTATCCCACTTGGTATCCAGAACCTCCCTGCTGTGTTCCTCGCCGCTCTTATTCTCTTCTTCCCCGAATCCCCTCGTTGGTTGATTGACCACGGCCGTGAAGAGGAGGGACTTCAAACACTTGCCAAACTTCACGCGCATGGTGATGTCAACGATACTTGGGTGCGCGCTGAGTTTGATCAGATTCAAGAGCGTCTTGCTATGGAGCATGAAGCCTCTGCCAAGAGCTACAGTGAGCTCTTCACTGATAAGTCATGCTTTCGCCGTCTGTGGCTTGCTATCTCTGTTCAAGTCGCTGCGCAAATGACTGGTGTCAGCGCTATTCAGTACTACTCTGTTGAAATCTACGCCAAGATCGGTATCAAAGGTGACGAGACTCTTCGATACCAGATGATTTCGTCCGTCATCGCCCTGGTCGCTCAGTTCATCTGCATGCTCGTCATTGACAGAACCGGACGTCGCTGGCCTTTGATCGGCGGTAACATTCTCAACTGCATCACTTTCATCATCGCGACCGTTCTTCTCGCCAGTTTCCCTCCTGGATCTGAGAGCACTGGAGGTGGTGCAGCTGGATGGGGCTTCATCGTCGTCACATGGCTCTACAACTTCTCTTTCAGCGCTACATGTGGTCCTTTGTCTTGGATCATTCCCGCTGAGATCTTCGATATGAAGACTCGTGCGAAGGGTGTGTCGCTGGCTACTATGATGTCTTTTGCTTTCAACACCATGATCGGCCAGACTACATCTGTTGCTCTTGATGACAAGAACGGCATTGGCTGGAGATGGTACATCCTCTTCATTGTAAGCTCCCCTTCTCACTTTAGCTCGTAGCATATACTGACAATTTAGGTCTGCAACTTTACCAACGCCCTTTACTTCTGGGCTATTCTCCCCGAGACTGCCAACAGGCCCCTCGAGGAGATGCGCTATCTCTTCACTGAGGCTCCTTTGTTCGTTCCTCTGATGGATCAGGCCAAGTTTGCCGCTGGTCAGGATCTTGAGCGTCGCGTTGAGAGGGTTGAGCAGAAGCAGGAGCTCGAGCACCAAGAGTAGATGAGTCATCGGAATCTTGTTGTATCCGGCTGTTGCATATAATTGCGATATATAAATTCATGGATCAACTCACCATATTGACTTGCCTATCATTGTGTTCATCAGCGATCTCTCCAGGAACCAGCTCCAAGTGAAATATTTTCTCTGCATTCATTACTCGTTTCTGGCCCATCCTTTGCCATATACCAGCCATCAATTCAACCTATCCGTGAAGTCCAGTAACACATTACTCCATCATCCCAAGAAAACGCCCATATAAACCTCCTATCCCGCAAGTAACTCATCAGCAAACCCCCCAACCCTCTCCCTCAACTGTTCCAAAACCCCCTCCTCCACCCAAAAATGTCCCGCCGTCTCAATCTCTGTCCCTCGAAATTGCGATCCCATCTTCCCTTCCATTTTCGCCTTCCAACTCCTAAATCTCCCCACAGGCGCAAACCCATCTTCATCTCCGTAAATCACAAGTGACGGATTTCGCAACAGCTTTTCCTCCGCTGCTACATCCTGTGGATCTTTGTTCTTCACCAATGCTGAAGGGAGGAGAGACATAGTCGCCAGATGTGTGACCACGCCTTGGGGAGGTGAGATCATGAGGTAAGCAGGTCTCGGCATAGTGAGATCCGTAATCCTGGGGAGATGTTCTCCCGGCTCAGGCGGTATGACCGTTGTAGGTGGATTCTGATTCTGCGAAACATTCCGTGAATGTCTTCCCGCTCTCGCCTTGGCAATAAAATCGTGAACACCTCGTCTAAACCTCTCATCATCCAAAGAAAAGCTCCTCCTTGCACTAGAATGACTTCGTCGTGGACTCCCACCCTCATCACCTCCGATTCTTACACCTCGCTTACTCCTCCCCCGCGCTGACCCCTCCATCATTGCGGCGCGGGCACTCGCAAGCACAATATTCTGCTGTTCAGCAAGATGTGCAGCTCGTAGTCGAACTTCTGCGGCGTCAGAGCCTGCGATGGGTGATATGAATGGTTGGAGAATTGCATCGAGGGGGGGTATTTGCGTTACGATCATTGCGCCATAGGAGTAGCCGCCCATGAGTAAAACGGGTCGTGGCCGAGGAGCTGAAGTGACAGCTGCGTCTAAACTAATCGGCGCTTCTAACATTGTCGGCGTCGAGGGTTCGCTGTGGAGAGTATTATCGATATGCTCTCGGAAGGGATCGAGGTCGTGGACGTAGTGTAGAACAAAAGCGACAACGGTGGCATAATCGTCTCGTTCAGGTTTCGCAGTCCATGAAGTCCGTCCCGCAGATCCATGCGCACCTCTACACAATCAGCTTCAACCCCCCAATACCAACAAAATACCTACCGAAAGTTAAAAGTCCCTACCAAAAACCCCTTCCGTAGTAACTGCGCAGCTGCTTCTCCAACCACAGGATCATCATAGCATCCTCCCATGGGCGCATAAGGATGAGCCACGACAGCAGCATGTTTCAGCCATGTTGGAGCTTTCGGGTTCGCGGACAGTGAGAGCGGGTGATAGATTCGACAGTCGAGGGTGATGCCATCGTGGATGCTGGGGAGGGTTAGTGTGAGTGTTGGTTCTGGAAGCATTTTGGTCGTGTCATGACATGTTGAGAGGGTTCAATTGGGTTTGGATAAGCAGGAACAGGGAGAGATCAGGATGGCATGGGATTGTGGAGGGAATATGGGTTACGTCAAGAGCTGGCGCACAGACGGGGAAAAAGAGCCGAGATCCGGGATAATCACAAGTAAAAATAGATCACCTCAACCACGTGGCTTACATTTACACATCATAATGACAAGCAATTGGGAATACAAAACGGAAACATACTACTAATGCTCATATATATCTTCTATATCAAATCTAATCTCATTGGGCCTTCTTCTCCCCCGCATCCTTTGCCCTCTGTCTCCTCCTCTTAATCCATCCTCTAAGCTCATTAATAAGTCCCATAACCAATGGAACACCCACTGGTCCAAGCAACGGTAAATACACCGCAATCTTATGTTCATCAGGGAAGTATAACTGCCCAACCATACTCTTCTCAAAGAACGCTCGCTCTGCCTCTTCCTCTGCGATTCTAGCGTGCAGAAGGCCAGAGGGAGCGCCCAAGCTGGCGCACGCTTGTTGAAGATGCTCCATCGTTGATGCGACTCCGTCGGCGACGCTGTGAGGAATTGAGATCGAGGGGAGGGCGAGAGATAGGCGGGCGAGAGAACCGAGAGTTGAGGAGGCGCGGAGGAGGAGATCTGCTGAGCGGATGCGAGAGAGGGTAGATAGTCGCAAGGGGAGGGAACCTGATTGAGGTGTACCCAGGAGTGACAACAAGTGTCCAGTGAATGTGAGCATTGGCTGCTTGAGTGTTTCACTGGATACATGTGTCGTTGTCTCGGGGAGCGAAAGCAGGTATACACTGCCCCATTGAGGAAACATCCACGATTGTGACGTCTCTGCCTCCGAATCGAGGCCAATCTTCTGGTCGCCAATGTAGATAACAAAGTTGACAGTCGGAGCGCCAGCAATTGAAGGAGACAATGGCCATTCGGCAGCATTGATAAAAGATGCAAGATCTTCCTTGCTCAAAACTTGCGATTGAGCACCAGGTGTCGCATAAAGCTGTACCTGAGTATCAATCGTAAAATTATGGATTGGACCTAGCACATCAAGCATGGGCTTCATGTACTCCTCGATCGCCTTTTCGATATCCCATGTACTCGGTGCGGCGCCAGCTGTGAAAAGGGAGAATGTAAGATGGTACGTCGGCGAGTATCGTAGGGATCGTGTAGTTCGCTTTGACAACATGTCGACAACCTCGGGGGTCAATCCCTGTGGCTTAGCATCGGGGGCCGAAGACGTCGATAGGAGGTATGAAATGATGGACTGTTCTTCGGAGAATGTAGACTGGAGCTCATTTGCGATATATGTTGCGAGGGCGGAGGACGATGAAGATGCGGAAGGAATTGCGTTGGAGGGATACGCGATGTTGAGAACAGCCGAGTCAGGATCTAACGTAGCAGAGTTGCTTTCGCCAGGCGCAAGTTGGATCGTTAGGGCGACGTGCGAATCATCGTCGGCAGCGGGTGAAGGTGAAGCGCCCCCCTTAGGGGCAAGTTGAAGACGCAGATGATGCCCAGAGAAGTCGTTGTGATCGTCTAGAGCATGCTGCGTCAATCGCACAAGATTCTGCGCTTCATTCTCCTGAAGCGCATCTGCTTTAACAGAAATCTGAAGAGGAAACACAGGACGACAAGCCTACCCCTTCATTAGCAACCACATACCAACCCCATATTACCACCCCAGGTCCCTGCTCACCTTTCCCTCAGCCCATTGCATCATCCCATCAAGCGGAAGATTCGCTCGGTAAATCGTAGTAGTCTTCCACCATATCGGCACACCCAAACACAGCACGATCAACCAAAAGGAGATGACGATGCGGGTTCTCCTGTAAATGTCAGATGGTTTCTCAGGAGGCGGTGCGGACGGCGCCGCGGAAGTGTCTTTGACGTCGCCGGGCGCCATTATGCCGTTTTGATTGAAAGGTTGAGGCGGGGATGTTGAAGAGGCTCTTATCAGAGCTCCCTGTCGATTTGAGCGATGCGTGGAGGGATGGGGAGCTTAGCTACACGACATCACGATATCACGTGAGATCGGGGAGTCTAAGGTCCGATGCCGATAGCGATTTACCAACTCAATGGTAATGCTAACTTTGGTCAATTGTATATGTTCCTGGTTCCTTGCAATTATATGCATATTATAATATAAAATTCTCTTTTTCTTGTAGTAGTGAGGTAAAAATCCAGTTAATTCGTCAAACTCAGCGTTTGCGCCAAACGCTCTACCTTGCAACGCCAACCTTTCCAACGCTTTAAGCCCCTAACACTGTTTTGTGTTTGTAACCCTACCTACCAATCGAACGAAGTTTAGCTTAAACAGAAGAACAAACTCTATTCTTCTCATAACCGTTCTAGCCGTTCTGTTCACTGTTATCGATCAACTGCCTTCAGCGCCGGTCCATCGCATCAACCCCTGCAAAGGCCGTGCTGACTGCATCTAACAACGGGCGCTATCGTTAACAGATCGCCAGGAACCATCAATAGATCCATAATATTCCATTTCCATATTTTACTACATCCTTTATAGATCCTCCAATATCTCAACTTCCCCAGATTCTCCCCGCATCAATTCTGCTACGCCTCATTTTCAGCCGAGGCATCACAATCACCTGTTCAAAGCATACAACATCAATTATAACAAGGTTGCAGAAATCTAGTTCAAATGGGGCAATTGTCTCGTCGTGGAGTGCCAGCTGAGCTGCTTGGTACCCTTGGCGAAAAACTGTAGCATTCATGAACCAACAAACTCGTTTCTTGACAATGCCAAGCAGTTTATAGTGTTTATAACGTTTATATAAACTCTCGGTCGTCGGTGCTTTAGTGGAGTTGCGCTGTCGTCACCGTCTTATCGCTATCAGACCATCGACCCACGTCAACGACTTTGACCCTTTCTTCCTCATCAACTCTTTCTTTCGCATTAACAACAATGCCTCGTAAGTAAATCTACCAAATTGAGAGGAAATGACAATCTAATTCGTTAGTCCCTCTTTCGATATCCGCCCCCGCAATCGCGGCCTCGCTAGCATACTTCAACGCCCGATCGTCAACATGGTACGACCTCTTCCTCCTTCGCTGCGTAACCATCGCCGCATCACGAATGTACTATCGCGAATGGACCGATCGTCTCAACCTATACTACCTCCTCGAAAACATAGCTACCAATTCTTCAACATCCGATCGCGCATTACTTATATTCGAGGGAAAGCGGCTTTCGTATAAAGATGTTTACGATCAGGTATTGAAGTATGGACAGTGGCTTAAGAACGAGGGTGTCAAGAAAGGTGATATCGTTGCGCTCGACTTTCAAAACTCTGATACGTATATCTTTGTTTGGTTGGGACTTTGGAGTATTGGAGCGAAGCCGGCGTTTTTGAACTATAACCTCTCAGGAGCTTCGTTGGTTCATTGTTTGAAGGCTGCTACGACGAAATTGTGTATCGTGGATCCTAATGTTGAGGAGAATGTTGGACAAGATGTTCGTGATGAGCTTAAGGATATTCGCTTCATTGTTCATACTCCTGAGGTTGAAGCTCAGATCGCTGCAACAGAAGGTGTTCGCGCGCCGGACTCCGATCGATCCGAGAAGAGTCTTTCGAGTATGGCTATTCTCATTTACACCTCTGGTACAACTGGCATGCCCAAAGCAGCCATTGTATCATGGGGAAAGTTGATCGTTGCTGGATCAATGGCCGAGCAACTCCTTGACCGATCAAAAGGCGACATTATGTACTCTGTAAGTCCTCATCCTCCTTTTCTCAAACCATGCTAACCATTCAGTCAATGCCTCTATATCACTCCTCCGCAACAATCTTCTCCTTCAGCGCAACCCTCCTCTCAGGAAGCACTCAAGCCCTCGGTCGCAAATTCTCAACCAAGACTTTCTGGAATGAAGTCCGCGACTCGGGCGCAACATCAATCCTCTACGTCGGCGAGACTCTTCGGTACTTACTCGCCGCACCACCACAGCACGATCCTGAAACAGGTGAATGTCTCGACAAGAAGCATAACGTCAAAGTAGCTTTCGGAAACGGGTTAAGGCCAGATATCTGGAATGAGTTCAAAGAACGTTTCGGCGTCGAAGGAATCTGCGAGTTCTACGCTGCAACAGAAGGAACTTTCGCAACGTTCAACCTCAGTAAAAACGACTACGCCGCCGGCGCAATCGGTCGCAATGGCTGGGTCTACAACCTCATCATGAGTTTCTCCGTCGCTTTGGTAGAAGTAGATTGGGAAACTGATCTCCCAAAGCGCAATCCCAGTACAGGACGCTGCTACAAGGCTCGTACCGGTGAACCAGGCGAAATGCTCTTCCGTCTACCGTCAGGAAATCCATTTGGTCGCTTCCAAGGTTACTACAACAATCGCGCCGCTACAGAAGCAAAAGTCCTTCGCGATGTGTTTAGTAAAGGCGACACATGGTTTCGAACAGGCGATGTCGTGAGATGGGATAGCGATGGACGAATTTATTTTCATGATCGTATCGGTGATACATTCCGCTGGAAAGGCGAGAACGTATCTACCGCTGAAGTAAGCGATGCATTGTGTAAACACCCCTCCGTCAAAGAAGCAAACGTCTACGGCGTATCGCTCCCCCATCACGATGGAAGAGCAGGTTGTGCAGCGGTCCATTTATCCTCCGATCCCACGGGAGAAACAATGCAGGATATAGCTACCCACGTGCGCGCTGAGTTACCCAAGTTCGCGAGACCGTTGTTCTTGAGAATTATGAGTGAACTCGGCGGTGGACAGATCACGGGGACTATGAAGCAGCAGAAACATACGCTGCGAGAGGCAGGTGTTGATCCGACGGGTGATAAGAGTCTTGGAGAGATTTATTGGCTTAAGGGTGAGAGCTATGTGCCGTTTACGGAGAAGGATTGGAGGGAGCTGCAGGGTGGAAAGGTGAAGTTGTAGAGGGAGTTGCATATAGATTGGATACCCATTGTATTGTTCATTAGCATGATTTAAAGTATGTGTATAGAACGGATCCTATGAATGAGGATCGAAGTTTGGTGAAATGTTTAACAAATGAACTCATCAGACGTGATGATATGCTATTTACTATGAAGTGCTATGTCCATCAATGCTTCATATACGCTCCTACAAAATCCACCTCTTCTACAGATCGTGACTGGGTTCATTACATGTCACAATATTTTCGCCGAGTCCATCCCTAACCCACTTCATAAATTGCCCTGATCAGCTTATGATCCTGCTATTCCTAGACCAACACGCTGTTGGCCCTGTCCACCTGTGTAGCTTGGTCCCATGCCGTTTCCACCAGCTGCTGTGCCTGTTCGTTCCCTCATCCTCCTGCCCTCCATCAAGCCTCGAAGACCTCGCTTCTGTAGGCCAATTACACTGCTTAGTTCACCGTTCCATACAAAGTTGTCGCGTTCACTACCACCGATCTCTGATGAACTCCATTCTGATCCGCTCTGACTTGTTGTAGCAGACAGCTCATCGCTGGAGGGTCGACTCAATTGTTGCACATTGGTGTTGAGAGTGAGACCCTCAGTTCGAGTCTGTATATCTGATGAGAAGCTGTCACCAGGCGTGTGTCCCAGAGAAAAGTCAGAGGTGGCAGTAGGCGAGCCAACAGGATCTAAATTTCCAACAAAGAAATTAGGGTTGAGAGATCCATCAATGCCTCGGCCACCGCCAGCTGCCATGGCTGTAGCGTTGAAAACAGCCGCAGCGTTGCGACTGTCGAGCAAGGCGTGAAGTCGCTCAACTACAGCCTCCAAGAGTCCATCTATGCGGTATGGCCGGGCGATCTGGAGTAGCGAGCAAAGAATCTGTGGGGTGCAAAGAGGAGATGTCGGAGGGGGTAGAGAGCTGGTGTAGAGGAAATGAAGCAGCGCCTGGATCGTAAGGTATGTGTGTGGGAGGTAAAGACATCTCGGTCGTGAGTTTGGTGGTAGTGAGTGAGGTGTAGGCGCCGCGTTGATGTTCGTCGGATTGGCCTCATGGCCCATGGCGCCTGTGGTAATGCTTGATGCTGCGGTGCTTGAAGGGGCACCAGAAGAGCTCAGTGATGAGCCAACAGTGCTGACCATAGAAGATGAGCTATCTGCCACCCTCGAGTTTGGTGTGATTGTAATAGCCGACGCGCGTAGAGGGTTGCTAGATAGACCAGATCTAAGGGTAATGGCATCGCTTCCATCCTGTGTCGCCGTTCCTTCGCGAAGAAGCTGCACAAAGTAAGGTCCCCATCGCCGTCCGACAATTCTCGAGTTGACTGGAATGCGCTCGCCACCAATGCATAGAATATCCATATCGGCAAGCTCGCGCATGGCGAATGACTTCTCACCAAGCTCCTCGCTCGCCCTTGAGTGATATCGTCCACCCGCTGTGTATCCAGCTTTGCGCGCCAAACTCAGACCAGGCCCAGCATAAGGGCTGCTGGCTGAGATGAAACCTGAAAGCGGACTTGTCTTGCGGGGATTGTCGTAAAAGCCGAATGCTTCCAACTCGACCATACACACGTTGGAAAAGTTGATACGTCGATGATTATAGTCATCGACGAGGCTCCTTTTCCTGTTGCCCAAGATCACAAATGTGTTTCGGCGGTTCCATAAAACTCCACGATTCCAACTGCCCTGGCTGAACACGCTTCCTCCGGCGTCGATACGGCTCCATGTCAAGGTGCGCAGATCCAGAGCCCAGAGCGCATACTCTTGTCGAGACGAGGTAAGGTACGTGCCGCTGACGACGAAATGGGTATCGATAACTCCGCCGTTCGGGAATCGCAATCCTGGGGGTGAATAGTTGCCCGACATCGGTCTCTCCGTGAGCGTACCGTCTGGTGCCCGGATTTGTAGCTCGAGCTTGACGTCCAAGAAGTTGTAATTGCAGTAAATCAACATCGAAGCGCCTGGTTCCCGAGCTTCTTGACTGATACCTCCATCATGGCGATGTATGCCGTTCGATTGTCGTCGGCCAAGCTTGGAAGCCACTGAAGGTGGAAGAGGGGCGGTCACACTCCTATACGCACCCCAGCTTCTGTCCAAAGGCTGTGTGGAGGTCCATTTCAGGCTTCGCAAGTTGAAGACACTGATCTGCTCAATGTAGTTGTTCCTGCCATCCTGTCCACCAACAATGACCATTTCTGCACCACCTGAACCATCAATATTAATGCCGATTCGGCCCTCGTTAGGGTTGCTAGTCGAAGGATTATGTTGCAGAGCAGAAAGAGGAGCGCGGTGCGAAGAAAAGGTGGCGGATGAAGGGAGGATACAGGCGCAATGGGCGTAACGGCCCTGAGGAGGGTCTTGTGTCGGAATAAAGGTCCAGGCTCTGGTATTGACGTCGTAGATATAGATATCAGACATGACAGTGATTTCGGGTTGCTGTTGGTCGCCACCAGGAGGTTGATTAGGGGCGGGTGACATGCCACCGTAACAAACCATCTTGGTGTCACCCAAAGCGCACATGGAGTGAAAGTATCGAGGTGGTGGAACGTCGCCTGTTGTTTCCAGCTTGGTCCAGTGTCGACGAATGAGATCCAACTCGTACATATCCGATGTCAGAGGAGCAGGTCGACTTCTAGACAAGATCCGGCCTCCAAACACATAGAGCTTGTCGCCCAGAATGGTAGTTGTAGCTCCGACTAGGGCATGGGGCTCACGGCCAGTCGTTCGGTGAACATTGCACATGAGGCCAGATAGATGTGTTGAAGGACCATTGGAAGGCCCGCCTACGGGGTTTGACCGTCCCTGAGCGACATTAGGCGATGGCCCAGCAGAAGCTGATCCAGTACCTCTGGGTTTCAGACCATCGCTTTGCTCTTGCGAGTCATATCTGGAGGCACTCGACACACTGCTCATGCTATTATTGGCTTCGTGGGCGCCATATGGGTGCTGCGGTGGCGCAGAGGTCGACTCCATGGTGCTTGATCGGCTAGCAAAGAAACTCTCTGTCTTCGGGGGCGGTGTCGGTAGTGGTGAAGTCGATGGTGACGGATCGAAGAATTTCGGTGAAGGAATCTCCCCCTCTGGCACACTAGGTAGATTGGGGGAGGTCGAATCTTGGAGATGTATAGATTCTTGGTACGGCGGCGACCGTGGTAGAGGTTTCGACAGACTATACTGAAGGGTCAAGTTTCGAGCATGCTGAGGAGGTGCTTCGCTTGCGGGGGGTGCACTCGAGGTGGAGGAATGAGCGGAGTGTAGACTACCAGATGAGCTCTTTAAGTGCAACCGTGAAGGACTTCTCGAGAGCTTGACTGAAGGTAGCTTTCGAATTCCTCGATAAACGCCAGCAAGAAGATCGGGTGTGTATCGGCCGGTAGGTTTTTCGTCGTTAACGAGATCGGGGAAACGAGAAGGTTCGTCGCCTGCTGAATCCTGACGGATTGTTAGTTCCGGAGAATCAACCATGATGCTTTGCTTGAGGATCGTGAATAGCGAAACATGAGGCGATTGAAGTGCAGCAGTTTGCGACGGAGGGGAGGAGTAAAGGAGCTTGAACAAGGGGCTGACCAAATAGGAAGCAGAAGCAGCAGCAGCAGTCGAGGACCCAGGCTGCAGAAGACGGGAGCCAAGGCAATGGAAACGCCCGAGACGTCGCGCTGGAGATCGTGAGTTCGATCCGGTGAGAAGAGGACAGGGGCGTCACCGCCAAAGACTGGGTCCCAAGGCCACTTCACGACAGGGCCAGGCCAGATGGACAGGGCCAGGGGATCGCGAGGAGCCGGATGCTGATCAGAAAACGTGGAAGGACTGAAGCGTTTGTCAAGGTCACGTCAACGAGATACAAGGAGTGCTAAACGAGGAGAGTAGCGGGCGGGCGGATAGAGTCGTGGCGGTTGTTGGTCGCGGGGGAAGAGGCTCCGTCTGGAGACAGGACCGAGATGGTCAACCAAAGGAGGATAAGAACGACAGGGACGGGGCGGGACGGACAAGACAAGACAAGGGCAGGGCCACGCGGTGGAGGCAGGGAAGACGAAAAGGCCAAGGGATAGAGGAGGAGATGATGAAGACGAGATGGCGTACGTACTGTAGATGCTGGAAAGCTAAGGCTAGGTCGTTAATTTCGTGTGAGTCGCAAGGAGAGAGGAAATCTGGTGATGTACGGTGCGGTACGTACGGATAAGGAAGGGTAGGGTTCAGGAGGTTGGAGAAACAGAACAGTCCAGTCCAGAATCAGATGCCGTAAACGTAACCGTAACCGTAATCAAGTCACCTGCAGATATGCAATGCAAGGCGAGCAGTATGTGGCACGCACCACGCACGGCACGGCACAGTATGGTCTTTTTTTTCCTTCGTGACTGGACCGACATATGCCAGGGACAAAGGCCCTGAAGTCGTGATGAAGGGATTGAACCAATACAGTGTCAAGGTCAAGGTGGAAAGAATGGAGGTGACAAGGGGACATTTGGCAGCTGAGTGCACGGACACCAAAAGTTAAGGAGAGGGTTCAAAAGATAGTGGCCTATAAAGTGATTGATGTGACGCTGCGAATAGAGCACAGCATATAATACTTGGCAGATATACATATTCTGTTTCGTATCTTTTAATTGTATACACGTATTGTTTCTATGTTTGTTTGATATTCAATTTCTGCATCTGCAGCCTTTAGAACGTCTCCTCATCTCGTAATAGTCCCCTACAAAAAGGAAGCGGATCCATGGATGGACTGTCGACAGTTGTCAACTTGGGCCAAAGTTTATTAGCTCCTGGCACAGGCTTGGTTTCGGATACAGGGGACACGACAAAGCTTCTGGAACCGAATCCTTGAGAACGAGATCGACTATGACGACAAAGGGGTTTCGATGGGGATGTTTCAGATAGACATGATAAAATTTCCGCGGAGATGTTTTATTTTTCCTTGGGGAGAATCCGTCTCTTCTCCGTCGATAGATATTCAGGAGTCGAGGTAACATGACATTCTGTTCAAGCGCTTCGAGTTGGGACGAACCAACCAATAACATCCTCCACTCAAGCGACTGCATAATCGACCCAACTGCGGCACATTTGCAAGCGAATCGCCCAACACAACCCTCCTCCACTGTCCTAGGCCCTGCTGACTGAGAACTACTCCGTAATGGAGACACAAACACAAACACGGCTCAGGGGAAGAACTAGGATCGACATAATATGCCTGGTAATAATAACAAGCACTTGTTATTACTATAGGTCCGGGTCTTATAGAAACGGCTTGTCATCGCTTCGTCCTTAATGTTAAATCATCATAAAGGAGAATTATCGTCAAGGGGTTTCTGAACCATTTCCTCGGTCCCGTCTAATCCACGTTAGTTGACGGGGCCCCCTAAAGGAAAAACTGACAGCGCCTAGAAGGCTAGTGGAAGCAGTTGGGCTTTTTAGCGACAAGGGGGCCCCTGTTTTGTACCCAGAGAGCTGGGTTCGTGAATGTCATCACTAACATGAGGGAGGAGATAACTTGTTCATAACTTTGTCAATTGCGCATAAAACCAATAGATGGATTGTTATTATTTGTATTGCCAAAGTCCAACGACAGGGAGATTTGCTGCCTACGATCCATCCATCCAGGATTGGGTTTCCTCTAACGTTAGATGGGGCGAAGCAAAAACCACCCTGGTAGAATCCTTCAAAGCTGAGTTTATCGTCGACATGTATCCGAAGCTTTCTCAATTTTTATACCCTCCTGGTTTTCCTTGCTGGTACTATAGTTGGAATTCAATTCATCCCTGACGGTTTCTTTCCCCCTCGCTGAACGTCAAGGAGAGCAATTCGTGCCATGCATTAGTGCTCAACTCAATCGTTTTGAGGCGAGATATCCGTATTACGGACGCCAGTGAATGACAACATGAGGAGCCACAATTGGTACGGTTGAGATTAATCGACGTTCTCGGGCCGTAGATTCAGATAGAGTTGAATGCGGGGACACAAGAGCGCGACATTCCAACGGCGCCTGTTGAGGGTATTCTAGGCTGGTGATTAGTGGTCCACCAGCCGTGAAGTCGTTCAGAGTCGTCGTGAAACTCGTCTTTCTGTACTAACATATCACTAGGGGCTATGTCTTAGTCCATCATTTCCTCGCAATATTACCCCTTTGGACGACTGCGCCCTTATCTTCAGTGATATAGCAACCACTTTCCTTTTAGTGATGGAGATGACGATACCAATGGTAGACACGACGGAACGGCATGTCACCAGCGGGCCCTTGACTCGAAGGCTTTGAGTCTTTCCATAGATCATATCACGCTCCCGCCATGGCGGATCTGCCCCATTTCCAAAATTCGTTTTCTAAGTCTAGTCCGAGGCACCAGATCTGAATGTGTGGAGACATTGGTCCGGTCAGTGGCTGTATAGTCTAAGGGGTGCCTTTACAAACTTGTAACCACACACTTTCGACAAGAGAAAACAAGCGTACTATTGTTTGCTATAATAGTTAGTTTCAGTCTGCTGCATCCTAGATCGATAATGTGCGTTATGTGACTTGAAGGAGATAGTTGTGGCTGCTTATGCTGCGCTACTATGATCAAGCAAGATGACAAGGATACAATACGAACTGACTCTCACATATGTCTATACACATGGTACAAAATCTTTAGCGAAACTTGAAGACTATACATCGTGGAAAAAGGTAACGTAGAAGCGGATGTTTTCGCCTGTTAATGGCTTGAGCTTCAGTGCTCTGAGCTGTCTCTTGGAGATGGCCCAAGGGTTTCGCCTTGCATTCTTCAATGAATAGATTTGCTGGCCAAATCTGAACAGCTCTTCCTGGTTGTGACTAGATTCCAGACAGTCAACAAGTTATTACGGAGCAGTTCGACCAACATCCTTATACCAACACGTTATAGCCACGAATAGCAAGTAACTAAGGTCGGACTGCGTTGGGCCTTACCAGTTATTAAATACAGTGATATATGGCATGGATCTGCTATGGTCCTTATATTCCAATCATACACTTAAATACTCGTTCTCTTTGTATGGTTGTTGATGCATACTGTTACTTGGATGATCGACGATCTCCATACTTATGAGCGATGCTCAACAGCGGCACAGAGAAACTCCGAGTCAGCTGTGGCTTTCTCAGCTTTGAAGTTTCATATTTGTAGATCACTCTCCGGCTATATTTCATACTAATATCGGTGCCTCATACCAGGATGCGATATGATTTAGCAAACAAGACTTGCTCAAGTTGTTGCAGCAAACATGATATCTGACAGCTCCAGGTTAGCTCAGTCCACACTTAGCAATTGAGCAAACAAGTTCACGAGACAACCGGATTGGATCCCATACTCCTACTTAGAAGAAGATGCACAAGTTTTACTATGGCGTGGCCGTGATGTCGTTCAGTTTCTCCACACAATGGTGAGCCTCGCAGTTGCTGCGTTATCAAAGTGCATGTTGTCCCACCTTCCAATTGGCTCCCGTATAATGTGGTCTCACTCACTTCCTCCAACCCCGCACTCATCACCACCAACACCATCATCAAACAAAATGCCCGTGTCAAAGGAAATAGTCCAAGATATCCTAAAGACAACCCCAGCCCGCATCCGCGGTCCAGGCGGTGCCGTCGCCGTTCTCTCAGATGGAGCCCTCGTTGATCAGCGCGTCTGGGGATACGCAGACTTCAACCGCAGAATCCCCATGAAGGATGATACGCTGATTCCTATATGCTCAATCTCGAAGCAGATGCTCTGTGGATTGGTTGCGGATCTGGAAAAGAATCCTACGCCGAAGTTGGCGGAGAAGGGTGACGTGAAGGAGCAGTTTGAGGAGAAGTTGAAGGAGCTTCTTCCAGAGCTTGCCAAGACTGGGGAGTTGAAGATTGATCATTTGTGCAACAATCGATCTGGGATTCGCGACTATTGGGCTATTACTTTACTTTGGGGTGCGAAGCCGGAGGATCCTTACTCAATTGCTGAGCACAATGAGAAGGTGTTGAAGACGATCAAGTCGACGCATTTCACACCTGGAACGGAGTACTCTTACTGCAACACCAACTTCAACATCGTAGCCCGAATCGTCGAAGCTACTACTGGAGAGTCACTTTCAGATCTACTCAATGAGCGCATCTTTGGACCGGCTGGTATGAAGACTGCTCAGCTTGGCGCTGACACGGCGAAACTTCCCCCGCCTTGCGTTGGATATGAAGGTGATGAGGACCGAGGTTATATCCCTGCTGAGAACCGCATCGAATGGGCTGGCGATGCAGGTATTATTGCCTCGCTCAGCGACATGATTGCTTACGAGTCCTTCTTGGATCGCAGTGTGTTCGATCCTACAAGCTGGTACCGCGCAATCTTCAAGCCAACGTCTTTCACAGACGGTGTTCCTTCGATATACTCCCAAGGTTTGGGTCACAGCCAATATGGCAGCGTATCCGGAATTGGCCATGGAGGCGCTCTTCGCGGTTTCAGACTTTATCGGGCTCATGTACCAGAAGAGCGTCTTTCAGTTGTTGCCATGTTCAATCACGAAGCTGATGCTGCTACACTCGTCGAACATATTATCCAGAGTACTCTGGCTCTTCAGAAACCTCCGCCGCCGACGCTTGTAGATGCTTCGCCTGCTTGGCCTGGCATCTATCTCGATGAAGGAACTCAGTTGGCTGTGACGATCAAGAATGGCAAAAAGGGACAGATCGTGGTTAACTATGCTAACTACGCTGAACCTGTTAATCTGACAGACCCTGAACGTGCTGAATCTCGCGCAATGGTAGCTGTCATCAACGGCGATGATCTTCGAATTCACCGTCTGAAGGAGAACAGAACTCTCAATGCGAAGCGTCTCAAGATCGGCGATACACCCGTCGATAACTCAACTTTCACAGGAGACTTTTACTCCGAAGAGATCGGCTCAACGTTCCATTGCGTGGACCAAGGTGGACTCATGTTTGGCACGTTTGAGGGGTTCTTGGGTCATAGTCCAGCTCAGTTCATGAGATATCTTGGAGGGGATGTCTGGGCGCTTGCGAACCCGAGAGGTATGGATGCAAAGCCGCCTGGGGACTGGACGCTT
The DNA here is from genome assembly GCF_020744475.1 of Fusarium redolens. Lineage (NCBI taxonomy): Eukaryota > Fungi > Ascomycota > Sordariomycetes > Hypocreales > Nectriaceae > Fusarium > Fusarium redolens. Next base: position 180,045 of record NW_025763695.1, on the reverse strand, counting down.
GTGTTTCATCGGGATGAGAACGGTGGTATTGTTGGAGTGACGATTGGATGTTGGTTGGCGAGGAAGATTGAGTTTGTGAAGAAGTGATTGAGAAGGCCCTGGGCAGACTACGAGGCACTGGTTCTTGTACAAAGAATCCCTCGAAATGTTGAAGCAGCGCGATCATTTATGATAGAAACGGGCTCATAAACATAAATTACAATTTTACGAAGTCAAGTTGAGCAACAGACTCGTGTTTGCACGTTAGTTGCTGTAACATGATCACTGTGGCTTTGGTGCGCGGGGTAATTAGAGACCACGTTCTCAAAGCTGGAGATCTCAAGCCTGGACAACTTCTGAAGACATATACGTATTGAAGAATCGCTTTCGTGATTATCATACTCAATCCGGCTTTGTTTCTCCACCGAGGTTATGATGAATTCACAAGCTTGTGTGGACCCTGAAAGCTTAACGCCGGTATCGGTGACCGATGGCCCGAAACCCCGCGATCAGAAATGACCTCGTCGCATGAGGGACGTGTCAACAATAAGAGGGAGTTCTCATGGTTTCACGCTCATAGAGTCAGAAAGTTTGATCATTTCTTCATTTATTTCATCTCAGAGCTATCACAAATGGCTCAAATCTAGACTAATCTATTCCGGACCGGTCGTTCCATCACAAGACCTCAATCTCATGGCGTACTAATCCCCGTCCTTTGCGCTCATCTGCAAAGGTATCATAATATTAAACCGCTTTTTGTAACTTTGTTTACTGAGGGGGAAGAACCTTCTCCTTGGGGAGAGGGGTGAATCGGAGGTAAGGCTTGACGATGCGGAACTCGGGGAACAGGGTCTTGGCCTCCTCGTTCTTGACGGAGGGGTGGACGATGACGTCCTCACCGGGGACCCAGTTGATAGGGGTGGTGATGCGGTACTTGTCACCGGTCTGGAGGGAGTCGATGACGCGGAGAACCTCGGCGGCGTTGCGGCCGGTGGAGGCGGGGTAGGAGAAGATGGTGCGGATGGTCTTCTTGGGGTCGATGATGAAGACGGATCGGATGGTAAAGGCGATGCCCTTCTCATCGACGTTGGTAGCATCCTGCTGGTCGATCCTAAACACCATTAGCTTAATCCAATCATGATCTGTGTAAAGAAGACTCACATGTCGTAGAGGAGAGAAACCTGGCGCTGCTTATCGCCAATGATGGGGAACTCGACGTTGCCGCCGGTAACCTCACCAATGTCCTTGATCCATCCCTCGTGGGACTCAATAGTGTTGGCGGAGAGACCAATCAGCTTGACACCGCGCTTGGTGAACTCAGGCTGAAGCTTTGCGAAAGCACCGAGCTCAGTGGTGCAGACGGGAGTGTAGTCCTCGGGGTGAGAGAAGAGAATGACCCAGTTGTCGCCGATGAACTCGTGGAAGTCAATCTTGCCCTTTGTGGTCTCGGCCTGGAAGTTGGGGGCGGTAGAGCCCAGACGAAGGGGAGCGGGAGCAGACATTTTGTGTAGATTTTTGTGTTGATGAAAGAAATATGAAGAGAAGAAGGTGTTAGTTTGGAGGGAGGGGTGGAGAGGGGGGATTATATAGGGAGATGTGGTTTCTCGGGGAGGGAGCTTGGCTTAGCTTGCACCTTGTTGGAGCAAAGGTGTTAGGGGCAGATTGGAAGAGGCTTGCGTTATTATGCTAAGATGACGATCTGGGTTGTTTGGCCGGGCAATTTGAATACGCCACGAGGGTAGTGATATTGGTGATTGGAAAGCCAAGCTTGGGGGGGCTCGGATGTTGGCGTTGGCGTTGTAACGGTAACCCCTCAGACCTTGAATAAACCATCCCTCATACGAATGCATCCTATTTTCGAGTAACTAACACATGTTTACCTATATTATTTTTATTGTCACTTATTTACTCAAGCTATCCCAGTCATAATATCTCTATCCCTCATAATGAAGTTCTACAAGGTCTAAAGGTCCATCATGACAACCCCGCCAAAAAAAGAAGCATCGCGATACAGCACCCCTCACTAAAAAGGGTGTGCCCCCACCATAATCAGCCCCTCACTTGACCCCAGAGGGGCAAGGCTCACAATTGCGTGCTGTGGGTGTGTGGTGATTGGTTGGGTCTGGCACATTGTGCCATCGGGCACGGCAATGCTGCCATCGAGCTGTTCCTGACGCAATTGCTCTCCATGAAGAGGCGATGGGCCGGGGGGACTTGTGGAGGTTGAGGTTCGGAAGTCGGGGTTCCTTTGAAGGATCAGTGAAGCTGTTGTTAATCAAGACCAGAGGAAAGTGAGTTGTGTAAGTTGAAGTATTATGGGAGACGTTGGGTTTTACATACTATGTAGTATCTTGAGGCGAAACTACTCTCTTGATTGAACAGATGAAATGGTGGTGTTGCGGTTCATCGCTGATGGAACAAACCCCGCCTGTCAACCAACCCATCTTCACAAGACGCCATGACAGCCAAGCCTGTCACACAACTATCTCATCACATCGCGTTACAGCTCAGTATGAAGATGCAATCGCAATCACAGACACCTACCGATATCCAAGACAATCCATACCGCCCGAGCCGACCGGTGCTGCTGTAGCGCTGACATTTTTGAATTCAGTTCAGGGTAATCGGCGAGCCTAGAAACATTTAGAGCATGAAGGGCATGCGAAGGTGAGGCTGGGATCGTATTGAGGATCAGGATGCTGCAAATGGAACATTCAGTTTTAGTGCTTCTTTATGCATGTAATAATTATAGCAATGCTTACTTCCCATTGAGTTCAAGTACCAGCATCGTCCAAGCTCGTTGAGTCGAGGCATGTCAAACAAGCAAGGTGCTCGAGAAACTTACTTCACAGCCACGTCAATATAAAGCCGATGCGCGCAAGACCTTTGATCCAGTCTCGCGACAGCCTTGGAAGTCTGCAACGCATCAACAACCTAACCACGACCCAAGCGCACGGTTGAATGAGGCGGATCTCAACCAAGAAATGGATGTCAGCTCCATTCATGGATACGGCTGACACCCTAGTCCTTCAACAAACAAGATCGGGCCGCGTGGCCTAATGGCTAAGGCGCTAGATTTCGGCTTTCGAGCAAATCGAGAAATCTCTAGAGATTCCAGGTTCGACTCCTGGCGTGGTCGATTTTTTGCACTTTCCCACAATTTTACTTCCATCCTTTTTTATCCCATGTTTTAATTAATTCGATGTTTCAGTTTATCTGGAGATGACGTCTGCAAGGGATATTATTTTTCAGCTCCTCCTGTCACCAAGTGTCTGGCTTGGCTGTTTGATTTGACTGTGACAGAAAGTTAGAGTTGCCAAGCTCATCTTGGCAGTGGCGTTGTTTTTATGCATCATTCTAGAACCGAGGCGTTTTAAAGATCGGTAAGCTTAAATTTGCTTCTTAACTCAATCACTCTTTCAATAACGCATCACTCAATAACATCAACCCATAAACATCATCTCATAGAATAATCTCGCATGACTATCATCTTCGATCGATCATCACTTTAAATGAATCATTCTCAGCCACAGTGACATCTTCATCATCCAGTGGAACCTCACTCATTGCGATCGCCTCAGGCTTATTCGCATCTGATACGTGCAAACCCACACTCCGAAACCAAGGGACCCACGATCTAGTGTCAGAAGTTAAATAATCCCGTGCAATAACTGCCGCTTCTGTTACGCGTCGGACCCTATTCCTTGTTTCTTATACACTCCGACATCAAATCATGTAGCAGGTAATTAAGGGGTAGTGGAGAATGATCAACACTGTGGTTTTTTTCTGGAGCGATGTAATCGCAGGACGGAGTGTTTGGGATCAGGAGCTTGAGTTTTATAGAGTGTTGCCCCAGGTTGTTCAATTGATGCTGTTTTTTCCCTTTTTCTTGTGTTCTGTTGTGTTGTGTTGTCTTAGCCACTCTTTTGTATTTTCCTTTGAAACGTCGTCTTGATGATGATGTCTACAATGTCGCGTTCTCCATTGATGACGTGCGTTACCATCGCAGCCATTCTCTCTTTTTTCATCCTTGTTTTCACATTTTTCCAAGAATCATTAGAAGTTCCGTGGGTTTACGCACATAACAAAGCTGAAGAGTATTGGGATAATGCTTTCTCGTATCCGTACGTCAACATTCCTTAGTCTCTTCGACCGTTGGGTTCCCCCGGAATTGATGACAGCACGCGAAAAACCTTGGCATTGTTCTTGGCTTGCGCTAACGATTGTTTAACTTTACTACAGATCACCACAGAACAATACCGCCTCCAACAATTCTACACCCGAGATTCCAGAGTTAAACTGCGAAGATCCGTATCGAAGACCTGGCTATCTTTATATTCCAGCTGATATAAACGGTACCGATCAGTACAAAAAGACACAATGGATTCCTTTTACAGATGATCTGCTTGAGGCGGATGCGCCCGATTATGCAGTCTATCCTGCGGCTGGCGAGGTTATCTTTAATGCGACGGAACCTGAAGATGCATTCGTCAAACTTGCTTCTACACCGCGACAATGGCTTGCTGAGGCAATTGCTGAGAGTACCCGACGAAAGAAGGCGATAAACGCCAATGGCGAGGCGAGCGTCCAGGCGTTTGCTGAAATGAAGGATGACGGCGGCTTTGGCTGGCTCTGGGGTCGTCGCATCATTCTCTTCAGCGATTCAGTCGATCGATTCATGATGCAATTCTTCTGCGGCGAGTTCAAGCGCGGCATGAAGCAACCTAAGCCACACACCATCGCCTCCTGCGATATTCCCGAGTTCAACTTGACGTTCCACCATTGGCACTTCGCTGGTAGTATGACATACCGTCCCGATTGGTGGTGGATGGATGACATGGAGGAAATCGCCCTCGAAGAACGATGGGATAAATACTGGACTCCTCTCCACGATCAAGTCCGCGGTCCAAACGGACACCCAGATCTAATCCTCTGGCAAAACGGCCTCTGGGACCAACGAGCATTCTGGGAAGCTGGTGAAGCTAACCATGAGAAAGATGTATATCCCATGGGAACGCGCGTTCGTCAATTAGTCTGGCAAGAAATCCGTTTCGTCGCTGCTCGAATCCGCACGTTTGTTGAGAGAATACACACTGAATTCGGGGACGCACCTGTTATGTTCCGCGCTATGACTATGCATCGAGAGAGCGATGCTAGAGATGCGAGTATTTATGATCTTGAACGACTTGCGCGTGCGACGGCGGAGAAGGCGGGCCATGAAGTGTTTGAGTGGGGACGCTTGATCTCGTCGTTGTCGATGCTGTATAAGGATCAGACACATCCGGGCAAGGGACCCGCGAGCTGGCTTTGGGGAAACATGGTGCTTGAGTATCTTGCGAGAGTTGGGGGTGCGGGTGATGAGAGGAGAAAGCCGTATTTCGAGGGCTGGGATAAGTGTCATGATAAGTTGGTGCATTGGGGTGGACGATAGACTGCATATATACACACATACTTTATGACAATAAACTAATATAATGTTCAAAAATAATTCTGTATAATGCTTTGTGAAGCTAGCGATTTACGTTGAACGTTGAAGATACTGTCGCTGAAGGTTGGGCTTACAGATAGTTGGGGATGGTCTCAATAAGACTTCAGACACAGACAAGACACGTGCTCTTAACACTCACTGGCGGAGGTCCCGATAAGGAGCAAATTTAGACGCTCTTTACAGATACTTCGCATATTGCGAATGCAGGCATTTCGTGAATTGACCAGAATGTAGTAACAAAACAGTTCAATTGCTCGCGTACGTTGAGTAATGCCATTCTATGTAACCAGTCTCTTTCATCACGCCAATCCGTCCCATTAACTCGTTGAAAGCCTGTAAGTTTTGTCTTATAAATGGATAGCCCCCGTGCCATTTAACCCAAATTTCTCTTATTCGCGCGAAGTAGCTTCCACCAGGCTCTTTGAGAGTTCCTTGACCCTTGCGACCGCGACCGCAGCCCTCTCAGCATCAGGTGCCTCCGATGTAAACACCAGCGCCAAGACAAGAGCAGCATCAAGCCTCAGCAGACATTCCTCTTGCGCAGTGACATCAGGCCAGGAGGTTATCTCAGTGTAGCCTTTCACAAAGCTCTCGTCGAGTTGACTGAACTCCAGCGTGCGAAAGAGGTCAATGGCTGCTGGGCCGACGAGCGCGTTTGTCCAGTCAATAACAGCGCTTATTCGTCCATGTTTTTGACGAAGATTTACGTCGCGAAAGTCCATATGCAATAAGCTTGAAGGGAAGCGCTTGAGGCCTTCGAGGATGGTGTGAATGAGTTCCCAGTTTGTTACCCAGCCTGAAGCTTCGGGGACTGTTTGCGACAGCACTAAGAAGCGTCTTTTGAGTCTTTTTTCAATAGTCGAGAACACATCGGCAGTTTCGAATGCTACTGTCTTCATTGCTGTATCGGTTAATGGCGTTGAGTGAATCATTGCCGCTACACGTCCCATCTCCTCAAACGTGATCCCTATCCCGTCGTCGTCCACGTACTCGCACAACATGGCTGGATAGCCATCTTCCTCAAGGTACTTATATGACTTAGGTACAGGTACCGAACCATCTTGAAGAAGCTTGTAGATCTTCATCTCTTGTTGGATGAGATCACTAGAATTGGTGTTTGGGTCATTGGCGTTCTGGTAGACCTTGACTCTGGGAACTCTGAGAACGACTGGGCCATAGACTGGCGAGCTTGCTTTATAAACGAGGCATTCGAGACCTTCACCGGCGATTTGGACGTCGGTCAGGTTCTCTGCCTTGATGAAGTGCTGAGCTACCTCCATTGCCATTCGCGAATGCTGACTTGCTTGGGCTACCGAGAATAATTTTGTGATTTTGGCTTTTTTCAGAGAAAACTATCAGGAATATGTAGGTTTCTTCTTGGCAGGAGATTCCGGATGAGGCTCGTATATGCGCGTATAGCTTAGCGTCGAAGGATCGCGAATGAGTCACAAAAGAGGTGAGATCTAAATGAGTTAGAATCCACTTACTGATTCGCCAACCTTCAATTGCACAACGATATCTCGGAATGCTTCAAGCGATAGCGATAAGAAGCAAGAACCTATAGATACAATTTTAAAGAATAGACTGTATTGCTATCATAGAATGTAGTAACCATAAGACTGAGTTGCATGGTCTTGTTTAGCTCTTTCGTACCAGCTCATGAATCATCGCACCGCAACAGACTGCCCCAAAAGCAAATGGGCGAACATCCTACGAGTCATCTTCCGATAATTCATCCCAAAAAGAGCTCACACTTCGCGCCCTCAAAATCGAAATAACATCGGGTCTCGTTGCACGGAAGATGAACTCGGGTGGCGGGAATATACTCCCGGCCTCTTGTTGAAACGAGATTCTGTATCTCTCAGATAGTTCTCTGAGGTTGTCCAAGGTGTAAGGGACCTTGGAAGCGTCGAAACTGCTCTGCAAGAAGGACCGAAGTTCGGGAAGCAAACCAGCTCGTTTTTCTTCGCCCAGTGCCACCATGGGCCTGTACATGCCCTCATGGAGGTGTTGTGAGTCAATTCTGACTTCAACAATGGAAGGGGGGAGAAGTTTGACCAGACTTGTCGGGTCGCGGGCCTCCATTTCCATACTTTCAGTGCCAATGGTAAAAAGCGAGGTCCCACCGAGAACCAATGTGTTGAGTTTGCTGAACTCTGGCTCTCTGAATGAGCCGAGAATTGTGCTTGGCCCGGTGATGCCTGTCTGCCAGAAGTATTCCAGGTAACGCAAAGTCGATTGAGACTTTTGGAGTACTCCTGGGAGTGCTTCAGGCGTTATCGTTGCACGAGTGCGGTGATGGAAGATGCATATGAATGACTCGAGCGGACCGCATCTCTCCAGGACCCCTCGAAGAGTATGTTCGGATACAGAAACGTTCAGGAGCTTGAGACATGTGAGATATGCGAGGGGCACTTGAGGAGCTCCCTACGTCTTGACAACCCACTCGAGTTGACCGAGCTCGATGGCAAGTGTCTTGATATTTGGTGCCATAACGAACAAGTTGACCACGTTGGACAAGTTGCAGGGGTAGTCGGGCCGTGACCGTCCGGTTCCAAGATACAGATATCGCAGAAAGCCCAGACTTTTATCGGTTTTCAGTGTCTGACAGTCGGCGAACCCATATCCATACCCACGGTCCATCAGAGAGAGTAGCTGAAGCTCAGGAGTCCTGCATAGTAGCGTGTACAGCGGAAAGCGGTTGGGCTGATACGTGAGGCTGCGGATCTTGGATCTCTGCTCCATGTGGCGACGCTGATCCCTCAGGAATTCACTGATCTTGTCCTCGGACCATTCGACTGCGTTGATGTTGTGTAAGATGATGCAACCTCGTTCAGGGGCCGACAAGTCCGTGCGAGGCTCACAAGGCCGGTGATATCCTCAGCAGAAGTCTCTTCTCATTGCTTGTTGGGATTAGGAGTTGTGAGTGAGTTTGGGTGGGGATAGTGACTCAGATGCTTGTATTTGCAGTGGCTGCAGAGATACCAACATATGTCGGCCAGAATCTCTGGGGGCATATGATTGAGAGCAGGTTTGATCATGATGAGCTGAATGCGAGACGCATGAAGGAAAAAGAAAAGAAGAGAGAAGATCTGGTGGGTTGAAGGGGATTTATGATGACTTATTGTTACACAAGCAAAGGAATAGTGACGCGGTGATTGGTCTTGACGCGTGAGGGAAACGCGTGAATGTTGAGATAGCCTATGCTGCTGAGATATCCTGCATGCTAGGCTGCATTGCCCTAAGGCAACACAAGAAGCCACAAGAAAATAAACGGTAAAATTGCTTTAGATGCAGATAAACAATATTGCTGTCGAGATCAAAGTCGACGGCTGGCGTGACAGAGCTGTGAAACTATACGCATATCTCTGGGAAGATGCAGAGAATGGTAACAGATACCCGATGCAACATTCGTTCTCAGTTATCGAATCAGGTAAGAAGCACTAAGAATACAATCAGACTGCCAGTAGATTAATGGAGAACGTAGTTCTAGTTCTAAATGCTTTCCTGCCCTTCAGCTCGCCCATATAGGCATCCTATCTCTACCGCTATCTATCCATAAACTCGAATGAACTAGTACAGCACCTCTACACTAAAGTGTCACGTACAAAAAGTTCCTTCTCGTATACACAGAATGACACATTGCATCGTCTGCTTAGCTTTAACAGCCTGCCATGCAAGAAGTTCCCTTTCCGTCGAAGTTTCGCCGTCGAAGCCCCTCCAGGTCTCGATATGGATCATTGTCTAGTCGAAACGGACCATTGCCTAATGTCTGCATGATTGCGAGCGTGAAACCCAGCTTCATGCCGAAATTATACTGTCGGACCTCTTTCAGATTCGGAAATGACCCGTTTCTTGTAGCCTCGGCCAGTGCGCACATAGGCTCGTAAAGGTTTTGGTATTTTGATTCGATAGTGACGCTGTGGATTGATGGTGGAAGCAGATCAACAAGACATGATCTGAGTGGGATTCTCTTCTTATCATCTTTGAAGGGGAAGTCTTGACCGCCGAAGATAAATGTTTCAAGGTTGGTCAAGTCTTTGAGCGAGCTCATGATGCTCGTTCCAGAAGGATAAGGCCCCCAGTAAACTTCGAGGTAGCGTAGTGTGTTCTGGCGTAAAGAAAGAACTTGCGGCAGTGTCTCGAGTATCACGCGATCTGCACCCAAATACGGCAGTGGGGATGGAGCTTTTGAGTTAAAGAATATGAACGACTCAAGCCGTGGGCATGAATCAACAAGAAAGCTGAGATCCCTCTGGCTAACAAAGGTGTTGACCATTTTGAGACATTTGACATTCCCAAGTCCCGTTGATCTTGACGACCAGGACAATATACCAGCTTGGATGATCAGCGTGTCGATCTTGGGCGCCTGCTGGAACAGGTCGGCAAATTCCAGGTTGCAAGGTTCTGCCCTTCCTCCGATAATATCAGGACCCTCGATGTGTAGATACCGCAGTGACTCTAGCGTTGTTGATTCGGGGATATTGATTTTACGCTCGAAGGAGAGGGTTATGTGCAAGAGCTGAATCCTCGGCATCAGCTTCACCATGTCATTAAAAGTGATACCGCGTTTTCGACGACCCAGCAATTGATTGTTCAAATGGGTGATTTCCCTGGTATACGCCAAGCTGAGACTGCGCACATTTTTGAGGGCATCGGTGCGGTAGTCTGGGCTGTAGACGGGAAATCTCAAGTGATCGATGACACCGCTCTTGGAACTGACGCGGTGGTAGAGATGGGAGAGGGCGAAGGTGTTCAGCGCTTGACATGTCTCAGAGAGGTTGACGAGAGCTTTGACTCCTTCAGAATCATGTTCCCAGATTTGACTTGGGCAAGGTGTGACGAGGGCTTGTTTGTGGGGGAAGTGGGATAAAGACTCGGTTTGACAGTGGCTGCAAAATAACTGGCATATTTTGTCAAGGATCTCTGGGGGAAGGGAAAGTAGAGCCATGGTGATGACTATGAAAGGGGATATGAGTTTGGGAGATTGTGAGGGATGAGATAGGGAAGGAATAGGACAACTAATAAGATACACCAGCTAGACCGGTGCATCAGAATAAGCAAAATAAAAACAGGCACAGATTTCAGGAAGACTGTATGCAATAGCCCGTAAGCCACTGTTGTACTAGGAAAGGGGGCGCTTTTTTTGGTGCGCCGGCGAGGCTGTCAACTGAGACATCAGTTCTCAACGGCAAACAACTTGGTAGCCAACTCAGACGAAATATTTGTGTAACGCTCTTATTACATTTGGTTGGCCAGGAGTGAGCAAGATGTGTCATAGACGATGCTGGGAGTTTAAAAAGGTTGTAATACGAGGAAACAAATTGAAAGCTAACGGCATTATGCAGAGTCCGTTTCATGTTAGATGAGGATGAGAAAGAAGAAGGTTTTTGGAGATCAGTATGCTCCAGGATGTATTTGACTAAAGATCTAGAAGTTTGGTAGCGTCTTGATATAAGGATTTCCTAAACTGTACAAAAGACCCGCTAATATCCAAGGCGGTGATGTGCTTCCATCGCCGCTGCCCCAGGAGTGCTTGACGGTGTCTCAGCCGGAGGAGCAGGTGCTGAAGGTGCAGGAGCCGAAGGGGCTGGAGGGCTTGCAGCAGGAGGACTCTCAGCAGGGGGTGCAGGAGGAGCCTCTTCCTCAGCCGGAGTAAACGCTGCCTCTGCCAAAGGAATCTCTCCAACTGTTCCGCCTGTAGCTGCACCAGCGTCGACGTTGGCCAGGGCACCGGCTGCCTTCTTGGAGAACTGGACCAAGTTTTCCTCAGAGGGGCTATGACTCGTTAGTAGCTGTGTCGTACAGAGTGGAGTTACGCTTACGGGTTGATGGCCATCACCTGACCAATCTGACAGTGCGGCCCAGTAGCACAGTACAGATAGATAGGCTCCGTGTTGTTGAGAGGAACATTAAACGTTCCAACGGTAGTCTGGCCAGCCTCGAAAGGGATGTGCCCGCTGTGAATAACTCCAGACTGTGTAGCCTGGAGTGGCTGGCATGGGGAGTCTTCAGAGCTTTGAGTGACGGTATGGTTTCCAGAACTGAACTGGAACTGGATCACGTCTCCGGCTGCTGCTCGAATCATATTCGGAACGAAGGTATCTTGAGCACCGCCAACGACGACGGGGATGATTCTGTTGGCTCGGGCCTCGAGAGGTGAATTCTTCCTGACTGGGAAGTGTGAGTGAGAATCCTTTGGTGTGTGATGAGGGGACTTACTCGAGACTGGCTGGTGAACTTCAAGCTCGTGGAGTTCTCGTGGAGACATTTCAACGAGAGGCATAGCAGTAGCAACCGCAGCCCACAAGAAAACCTTGGCCAACATCTTGAATATTAACAACAAAAACGAAACTCAAAAGCTGGTTGGTAATGAGCGAATCGTAAAGAAGGTCCAGCCAACTAGCAGTTCAAATTCAAATCGAATTAGCAATTATAAATCCTCGCCAGGAGGGTAAAAAAGAAGAGAATTTCAGTAACTCAAAGAGGGTAAGAAGGATAAACTGATCTGTGAATCAGACCATTATTTCCGGCTGCAACTCAGGATGATCTTATAACATTTTCAAATTGCTGATGATCGGGCACACGCCGAGCCTCATCTCTGGGCCGAAACTCGAGCTGAGACAGAAATCTGAATAAAGTTGCTCTTTCGCAGAATATGAAAAATTCGCTAGCAGCCAAGATGTTTTGCAAACTTTGCTTGTTTCAGGGTACGGTTACGTGGGTGTTGGAAATCGCCGAGATTGTTTCATCAGCCACTTGGAGATATAACCGAGATATGGTTTTGAGTAATATTTCATGTTTTACGTGTTGATTCATGTTTTAGAGTGATATTTCATGTTTGCATGCATTAAGAACAGTGACAAATTGATATTGGGTTTTGAAACGGGTATGCGTGGCTTTCGGTATGTGGGCAGACATGTCGGGCTTGGCGATCTTGATAGAGGTTTGATGTGATGTTGCATGAGTGATTCATCTGATAAAGCGGTTGTAATGGCCAGAAAGGGATGTTTAGGGGCCGAGCCTTTGAGCCGCAGGAGGTGAAATGATTCCTGATCGCCTTCAAGCTTGTTTCACCAACATCAGGGAATGAGTGGAGATGATGGTAATGTTAACCATAAATACAGACCACTGCCACTTTATAGGCTTATCAATTAAGTTTAATATCTGTTGCGCATGAAAGAAAGTGTTACAATGAGTTGGCATGATGTCACGGAGGTGAAGCATGATACAGTCTTGATCGCGATGAATCCAGTGAGGTCACACCAGCCAGCCACTTCACCTATCGCAAGACAAGACCTCTGCCTATCAAATTCGCACAGCTATTCTGCAGACTTACGCTCAATCTCCCATGAGGTCAGAGCAAGGACTACCCCGTGGGGGCATTCTCATCCCCGCAGAACCCCAACCCCAATTAGCCTGATGTTACTCCCCCGCAAAGACCCCAATCTGAATATCGTCACTTTGCCGATATTAAATTCCAATTCAACGCTGTCGTTGGTGGAATTTTAATTACCGATCGTGCCTTGACAGACTAGTGAGGTTCCATTACCGGGGCTCATCGAGAATTATGTTAACTACGGCATCGAATATCCGAATAAGCTTGCTGTTAATATACCTTCTCGAATGTGATTTGTGGATTTTAACGTTTGAGTTTGCATTTGTTATATGCTTTGGGGGTTTAAATGAAGGAGGATCGTCCAATGCGAAGCTGAACTAGTAAATTTGTATAAATGGCTGTTGGACCGTAGTATTTTGGTTTGCTTATCGTGTCAAGTATCTCGACATGAAGGGCTTCATCCTCAAGACGGCTTTTATCGCCGCGACTCTCTTTTCTACTGCGACTGCATCCCCCAAAGGCCCCGTTGATACCTACAAAAAATGTCAACGCCAGACAAAGCGTGCTACGGAAGGTTGTCCCAAGGGAACTCTTTTCGTAGCCAAAGATGATCCACGAGCAGACTTCGCCTCTATCCAAGAAGCCATCGACTCTTTGGGTAACACAACAACCGCAGGCCACATTCTCATTGCTCCTGGCAACTACAGCGAGCAATTGAATGTCACACGCCAAGGTCCCCTCCATCTCATCGGCGCTTCAAACAAACCCTGGGTCAAGGATCTCTATGCCGATATTGACGTCAACACCACTACTCAGAACGACGTCCAGATCTGGTTCAACCTTGCGAATACGAACAATGGGAGTTTGAGTGATAATGTGTTCACGAGTGTGCTCACCGTTGGACCTAATTTCAACGCTACGCTGACCGGATCTGGTCCTACGGGTTTTCCTGTGCCTGCGGACACGCCGTTCGGATGTACGGATTTCAGGGCGTATAATATTGACTTCAGGAATGATTTTGCGCCAAGATCTTCTGGGCCGGCGCATGCGGTTGGTGTGAGTAGGGCTAATGCGGGCTTTTACTCTTGTGGATTCTACTCTTATCAAGACACCGTAAGTCACCGCACTCAAGAATCTGGTACATAGCTGACTTGGTAGGTCTATGTCGGAAAACTTGGAAACGCTTACTTCTACGACAACATCATCGCCGGACAGACAGATTTCCTGTATGGATTCGGCACAGCATGGATTGAGAAGTCAACACTATCTCTCCGAGGCTGCGGAGGTGGCATCACAGCTTGGAAAGGCACCAACACAACCTTCACCAACAAATACGGAGTCTACATCGACAACTCCCAGCTCATTCCTTCAAACTCCACCATTGCTACAAACTTTGTAGGCAAATGCGCTCTCGGCCGACCATGGAACTCACAGCATAAATCCATCTTCATGCAATCGTACTTTGATGCTGTGATCTTGCCTGCTGGGTATATCGAATGGAGCAAGTCGACACCAAGAGTTGATAATTATACTTTCATGGCGACGTGGAATGACCATGGCCCGGGATACAATGCCGAGGCTGAGAAGGCGAGTAATGTTACGAGGGTTTTGACGGATGCGGAGGTTAAGCCTTATAGAGCACCTGCGGATGTGTTTCAGACTCCTGAGGGAAAGTTTGGACATGTCAAGTGGATTGACAAGAAGGCTTTGTAGAAGAGTTTCGGCTCGATTAGGATTAGGAGAAAGACATCTTCCGCGGCTTGAATACATCACATGTGATTCATCACCAACACTCGGCATCAGAAGCCGAACCCTCAACCCTCCATTTGTCCGAATGTCTCACACTGTCAGCCTCAAGCAGGGCTACGTGCTATGTCTCAAGCCATTACGACTCTGAGATATTATTCCCGCCTTACTTTCGTGATTTGACGTCAAGAATTAACCGCTGCCAAGTCAATGAGGATCCCCAAAGCGAGATGAGATTTGAATCCATCATGCAGGGGTATAAACTCTGTATCCAATGGTGTGTTTCACTTATTTAATTGCCCCAGATTTAGTTTGCGGGGTAAAAGACGCTAAGATTAGTGGTTGGATGATCAGGATGGGGACTTGATCTTCACATCAGAAGAAGAGAAGATGCTACAATACATGAGCATTGGCCTCTATCAAGGAATCAGATATATGATCCAAGTAAATAATAGAGGAGAAAGAAGCAAAATGTCTTGAATTAGCAACTTATTAGGGCGGAATAGCTCCCGAAACTCTAGGATTATCTATGTCATATGAAGTAATATTATTGACACCAGTGACAAACTAACCAGTTATATCCCAACAAACAAGCCACTTCCTCATCCCCGGAGGAAATGTTCCCTGGTAATAAGAATTTTTCAACGGGTTCCGTCAACACATGCCCCCCCTGCCTGATCTACAAATCTGACATCTCCCTCCTCCACTTTCTCCTCTTCACCCTTCAACCTCGCAGTATGAGCTGACGAGACATTCTGCCTTCGAGGCGCCTTCGAAATGGGCTACTCAGGCGGCGACGACCAACGTAGCGCTTCGATAACAACACCCATTGCAGTCTGTATGGGCATTTCTCTCTACAACGTTATTGAGCTCAACGTTCTTATCCTTACTACGTTCAAAACACGGAAGAGCTTGTACTTTTGGAGTTTTCTTGCTGCTACGAATGGAATTGCACCTCATACCATTGGATTCCTTCTCAAAAATCTGGTCTTTTCTGATAACTTTATCCTCTATATCACGCTTATTTCTGTTGGTTGGGTTTTGATGGTCACGGGCCAATCACTGGTTTTATACTCCCGACTACACCTTATTTTCTGGAATCAGTTTATACTAAAGCTCGTGTTGGCTATGGTTATCACCAATGCTGTTGTTTTGCATATTCCGATTATTATTCTTATGTACGGCGCCAACAGCAGCGACAAGAATCCATGGGTACATCCTTATCAGATCTACGAGAAGATCCAAGTCACGGTGTTCTTTTTTCAAGAACTCATTATCTCGGCAATTTACATCAAAGCGTGTTCTTCGTTCTTTGGGACAGAGGGGCTTTTATACCGGAAAGGTGTTCGACGAATGAGAAGGCATTTACTCTTCGTCAACGTTATCATTATTCTTCTCGACATTCCGATCTTAGTCCTCGAATTTGCAGACTTTTACGACTTTCAGACTGCTTATAAAGCAATTGTCTACAGTATCAAGTTAAAGCTTGAGTTTAACCTTTTGAATCGTCTTGTGGAGGTTGCGCAGGGGAATGACACACGTGGAACGGAGAGTGGAAATCAAATTGTGCGCTTGAATGTTTTTGAGCAAGATGGTACTGGATATGTGGCCAAGGATAGTGAACGGGTGAACACGGGAAGGGATACAAATACGAAGAGACGAAAACGACGGGACTCGATGGCGGATGATAGGATATTGATTGAGACGGAAATATCTGTTAGTTGTATCGAGAGGAGGGAGGATGATAATGAAAGTACGGGATGAAGGATATCGATATAGGACTGAACTAAGGAATGATATGGCCTGTTTCTTCAACTGAGATATTGGAGAAAACCTTTATCACAAGTTCAAGTAAGACAGTAAAGTCGAACTTGAAAGGTAAACTTCAAACTTTGAACTAGTATAGACAACTATGGAGATACTCGCAGGCCATGAGGTTAAACTTTAGGAAGCCAATACAAATGACAGGAACACGATATTTCTTTTTCATGATATAAGTTTCTACCCAAAAGCTTCCATGATGACTATTAAATCTAATTTGTAGACAAGAGATTTCTTATCCCTAGTTTTTCAGGCAATATAAACTTATGCTTAATTTTTCAACGTGAAGCCAAGGGGATGCACACAAAAGAATAAACCATGCTGCTTACACCTCAGGTATTAAACTTCACCTCGTTAACCAGAATATTCTTTATGCTTCCAAGTGACAAGTGGCAGTAACTTACTAAGCGCAAACTCTTGTTTCTCCTGTCTATAAATAACCGACATGATACCTTCTTTCATCTCAAAATATCATCCAATTTCTGGCAACAGCAGCACCAGCACCATCTACCTCCATCAAAAGCTTTGTCATCCTTGGGGATGCTGCCCGTCTCATCTCGACCTTGAAGAAATGCTTCT
The DNA here is from genome assembly GCF_020744475.1 of Fusarium redolens. Taxonomy (NCBI): domain Eukaryota; kingdom Fungi; phylum Ascomycota; class Sordariomycetes; order Hypocreales; family Nectriaceae; genus Fusarium; species Fusarium redolens. The sequence goes on along the minus strand of NW_025763695.1, from coordinate 163,093 downwards.
TGCGGCAGAATTCAACTGCAAATAACACTTCTAGCTCAAAGGGATTGCTTGCGATGAAAGCAAGGTCCTCGATCCAGCTTCCAGCTTCCAGCCTCCAATGCATTACCAACAATCAACTAAAGCACAATGCCTAACCATTCATAAAGAACACGGGAATGAACCGGCGGGTTTGGAAAAGCTCCTTAAAAAGTTGCATCTCAAAGATTCTTCTCGCAACTTTTGTCGCAACCGCCGTGCTGAGGCAGTCTTTGTCTATGGTGTCCGAGCTATTTCTACCAATGTTTGAGAATTGACGCTTATTAGACGAGCGCAGTAGAACTATGCAAAGATAGTTTAGGGAGAGCTTCTTCTGGCGTGGGAGCGTGCCATGAATGCTACATGGCTCAAGGTCCTTCTCTTGGGGACCATACTGCCTGTCCTGCGCTGTCAATGATGGCGAGTCGTGTATTCTTCATGACACTACGAAAGGATGCGGCAACAGCGGCGTGAGCCAAAGCTGCACCTCCATGCTGGGACTTGGACAGTCTGAGAGACCCTTATCGCTGATTCCGTCTCAGCCCGAATGTGCGACAAGAAGCTAGTCAAAAGACGCTGTCTTCGGTTGACTGAAGAACAAGAAGAAGAAGAAGACTACGACATACCAGTTGGGTACGGAGAGGAGCAAGTTCCCGATTACGGACCTGTCGAAGAACAGGCCAAGCGTCTCTGTACCTGGCCGTGATTGCCATAGGTGGTGTCTTGCTACTCATGGAAGTGCTATATTCAGCACCTGAGCTGCTCTCATTGGAGATGTTCTGTTCTCGACTTATAGGGCTCGCCCAAGTTCTGAGTGGTAATTTGCCTGGCGCAGCTGTCTTGATGGCATTGGATGTGACCATATGAGTCGATATCAGCATTAATGAGATTACATCTGGGTAGTACAGGAGGCCAGCCACAAAGACAGATGGCGCATTTCGATCATGGCTGTGACGATAGATCTGATTGTCACATTCGTCTCGAGTAGCCATGCAACTCGGAATTTTATTTTCCTTGATTTACTAAAGTAAAGGCGAATAATTTGGGGGCCGTTTCCTAGCCGCATATCTGTGCCCCTCAACTGCGTGGTCATCCGTCTTACATCGCAGAAACAAGGTTATTACTGAATACCCGGATAGTATCTTTCGACGATTATGTGCTTGAGAACAATTGAACCTTGAACGGCTTTCGAGGCGGGAGTTCCAATATCTAGAGAATAGCCGCAGACGCCCGGTTACAGAGACAATGGGTCTGTCACATAAAAACCTGACCGCTTAATGGTTGTTTCTTGAAGGATTGCAGTCTAAAGAGGGCTGAGCTAGGATCCGCAAGTCTAGGACGGAATTGGTTACCTGCGCGGCGACCTTGCATGACCGTTGGACAGGAACGACAAGGTTGTTTCAGCTTTGGGCAGGGTTGGAAATTCACTCAAACAAACGTTCAGTGGTTCTAGAGCACAGAATTAATGTACGATGCCCTCTTGTTCAGTTGAATAAGCTACATAACTTGGACATGTTCAGAGTATCGTTAGAATGAAACAATGTCCGAAGACTGCTGCATCGCAGCTGTCAGATCTTGGCGTTATCCTGAAGCAACATGCCTAACCAGGATCATCGTGACAACCCAACTAATCCGGCCATAGAAAGCCTAGCCATGTCTCTCAAAACTGCCCATCAAAAACGCCTCGTTCTTGGCACCACTCAAGCCCTCGCTCCAAGCACCAACCACCCCCCGTCAATCCTTAATTTTCAGCTCTGCGTCCAAAAGAGATGAGAAACCCCGCCCGTGATTTCTCATCTCTTTCCTTTATTCTTCGCTTGCTGACCATTCGAGTCGTCATTGTTAACGTGAAGATGAAGTATCACGGTCTATTGCTTGGTGTTTCCGCCGGAGCAAACGCTCTAGCCATCGCTGAAGCGACAAAACGACGAGATGCGGGCTACATGTATCAGCCTGATCCTACCCCCATTGTGGGGATTTCTGATCTGAGACATTTGGCGCTGGGGAAACGACAGGAGACTACGAGTGCGGAAACGACGTATACTCTTGTTGTCAGTCCTGATTCAACTTGTGGTTTTTTGTCTGGCTCGCCTGGAAATGCGATTACTTGCGCCAATGGAGACAAGTGTAGTTGGGAGTTGCGATATGCTACTGCGATCTTTTGCGGTTCTCAGGCGTACAATCGGTGCTATGAGAGGGATGATGCTCTTGATACGAAACTCTGCGATGATGTTTGTCAGAGCAACGCTTATAACCTCCTTTGGTGAGTTTGATAATTAGTCTGAGAGTGAGAACACGACTGACCCGATTAGCACCAATACTGCTTCGCCTTATTGCGGGACATATGCCTATCCTTCTGGTGTTGTTGGCTTCAGATGCGCAACGGCAACAGTGACGAGAGACCAGGATGTTGAGTTCACATATACCAGCCAAAAGGGCCGCACATTCTCTACGACATTGGTTTCTGATGAGACTTCATCAACTATTGCCTCAAGCTCAGAGTCTGGATCATCGACAACGGAAGCTTCATCAACGACTACAGAGCCTGAGCCCTCTGAAACCGAATCAAGCGGCGGCGGAAGCTCTACACCCGTCGGTGCCATTGTCGGCGGTTCAATCGGTGGTTTCGTCGCCCTGTCACTTGTAGTTCTCGGCGCATTCTGGCTTTGGCGAAGAAATAAGAACAAGAACGCCGCCCAACCATCACCTCAACAACCCCCCGCGACAGCAGCGTCCTCTATGCCTCCTCCAGGCCCTTATGGTGATACTGTACCCCCCATGGCGCAGCATTACCCTAAATCAGATGTCACGTCGCCTACGCAGTCTGAGTGGAGGGAGTCTATGATTACCGCGCAGACTGCTACTACACCTGTGCAGAATCAAGCTTGGGGGCAGTATCCTCAGGGGTCTCCGTATCCTCAGGCGCAGCAGCCGCAGGAACTACATCCGCAGGGAAATCAGGGGCTGCAGGATGGGCAGGTTCATGAGATGCCATCTGATAATAACTTCCGTTGAGACGGGGTAGGGGAAAGGATCGAGTAGGAGAGTGTTTGTGGAGGAGAGATGACGGCTTTATATATATCAAACTGACGAATGTTTTTATGATTTGTCTTTGTAATTCTTTCTTGCAAAATGAAACAATACCAGAGTTCTTTTTAGTAACGTTAGCCTTTATGAGCTTCTAGTATATAGAATTCAGATTTTGATAAATATCAATAAACCAAATATCAAAACGATCTCAAGTATCACCGCATGTGCTGTCACTGAGGCTCTCACAAGTGTCCTAAGATTAAGCTTAAAACGCCACGATTGCCCTGACGGGTTACCTCTGGATCAGCCTCTAACTAGCTCTTGTGTACAACATTGCTATCTTCAAATCTCCGCAATGCATTGAGAACAATGTAGACCTATTCCAAGTCAAAGGTCCGTCTCAACGGCTGAACCAAGTTGAGTTTAACTGCATCACAAAGATATAGAATAAAGTAAAATATAGTCATCAATTCATTCGCTAAATCAATTTAGATCGGCTAATCAATCTGGCCTTCTCATCCTCATCTCTCATAACAATCTCATTCATCTCATATCTCATTCACCCATTCTTACAGACGGTATCGAACCTCAAGCTCACCAGGTGCCTGGTAAGTAGGAACCTTCATCTCCAAAGCCTCACCAGAGTATCCAAGATCCTCCGCAACAAGCATAGCAGCCTTCTCACCAATGAGCAGAGCAGTAGAGTACGTGTTGCAGCCGACGTTGTCAGGGCAGATGGACAAGTCAGCGACCTTGAGACCCTTGACGCCGTGGACGTTGAGTCTCTCGTCGAGAACACCGTGCTTGACGATGCTGTTGCCCTCCTTGGGTGCCATGGAGCATGTTCCGAGGCAGTGCCAGGTTGACTCGGTGTGACGCTTGACCCATTCTGTAGACGTTAGTTAGCATAGGAAGCAGAGAGATGGTTATGATGGTGATAGGGGTAAGGGGAGGGAGCTTACCCTCGACGGCCTTGATGTCAGCATCACTGTACTTGAGCTCCTCGCGGATGTGAGCCTTGTTTGAGTTGAGGATGTTGGCTTCGGGCTTGCGGTCTGCCTCGGGGAGAGGAGAAGACCAGCTTCCGTGACCAATACCAGCGGTGAGGTTGCCGGGGAGAGCGTATTGCTTGGTGGTGTCAAGGTCGAGATCATGAGCACGAGCAGGGCTGTCATATTCGAAGAAAGGGTGCTAAAAGAGTCAGCTGCTGTTGTACACTAAGATAGTGGAGGACTTACCATGTTCTCGACTTCACCAGCATAGGCATCCATGCGGCGGGCAGTCTCACGGGACTTGATGTATCCCCAGACCATGGGAACCATATCACGCTCATCGTTCATCTGAAGTCGTTAGTAATGATTCGTGGCAGTAGGTAACTTGACTTACGAAACCAGCGTCAAAGTCGGGAGTATCATATGGATCAGCACTCTTGATGTGAGTGAAGCCACGAGAGAAGGGATACTCGAGGAAGTGGAACATGGAGAAGAACTTTCCAGGGGGCCTGTAACCAGTCAGTACCAGCACAAACTTGACCGCTTCTGTGGACTTACATGAGCATGTGGTCACCAAAGAAACCGGCAATCACAGAGTAATGCATAACAGGCTTGTCAGGCTTGTTCTTGAAGTAAGACTTCCAGCCCTCAGTGAAGTGAGGCGTAGGCCACCTCTCAAAATCCTTGAGTTCTTGCTCAGTGGGTCGAATCTTGACACCAGCATCAATGCCGTTGGTGGCAAGGGGTCCAGTACCCTTGAGGTGCCACTCATCAAACACGCGCTATTCATCTGATTAGTACAACTCAAGTCAAGTGGCTGTGAAGGGGTCTACCTTTTGAACCTCAGGGTCTCCACGAACAAAGTCATCGAAACTCTCGGTATCAGGCTTAGCCCGATAAACAGAGAAGGTAAGATAATGATCCTGGAAGTTAAGTCCAACACCAGGAAGATCAACCTTGGGCTCAACACCAGCAGCACGAAGCTTCTGGGGGTCACCGATACCAGAGCGCTGAAGAATCAAAGGCGAAGAAAGCGTACCGCCACTAACAACAATCTGCTTTCTAGCACGGAAGATTCGCGTCTGCAGCTGGTTCGGGTGCAGCGGCTTGGTAGGAACAGTCTGAACACCAACTGCGCGACCATTCTCCATGATGATCTTGTCGACCTTTGTGTTGCAGGCCAAGTACAAGTTACTATGCTTAGCACGTGTGGCGTGGACATAGGCGTGAGCTGAGTCGCTGCGACGGCCCGTGTCGCGGTTGATCCATTTGAGCCAGTGCTCTGCGCCGTGGCCGGTGGAGAGATCTTGGAGATCGTCGACGAAGGGGATGCCTTGGGATTCAGCGGCGCGGAGAAAGTCGTCCTTTACGGGGTAGGTGTAGTTGCCGAAGGAGACTTTGATGGGACCTTCGAAGCCGTGGATGTCTGGGTTGACGGAGTGGCGTTGGTAGGTCTCGTGCTTCTTCATGAGGGGGAGGAGTTCCTCAGTAGACCAGCCTTTAGCTTGGAAGTCGTCGTCTGAAGTTGTTAGTGGTGTTTTTGGTGGTATCAAGTGAGTTGAGCTTACAGTCTGAGGCACTAGCTCGAGTGTACATCATGAAGTTGATGGATGAACCACCCCCAAGGATCTACAACAGTTAGTTCATGATCTTATTCCTTTCAACTTCTACTCACATGAGCACATGGCACAGTAGCAGCACGACCAGCAAGCCACTTGCTAGGACGAGACTTGTAAAATGAAGCAGTCTTGGAGTCAAGCTTCATGTTACGGGGATAGATACCAGGCCTAAACACCCAAGGGTTGTTGAGGTTGCTCTCGCCAGCCTCGATAAGCAGAACCTTGAGGTTATGGTCAAGATTCGCCAAGCGTCCAGCAACTACACAACCACAACTTCCACCACCGCACACAATGATATCGAACTCCTCTGGCAGAACACCGAGGCTGTTCGCGTACGAATTGGGAGTCGCCATGATGAAGAGCTGTAACTTTGAGGTTGCTTGATATTCTGACAATCAGGAGAGTCTACAGCTTATTTATAACATGTGCAGAGTCTGTATATAGATCTTTACTGTGTATCAGATGCCGAATGATCCCCGAAGGTTGGATGCGTGTCCAGCGGATGCTGGATGCAGTATCATCAACTCTGCGAACCCCTCTCGATACAAGATTGCGGGCACCAATGGCATATGCATGGTAGGGTCATCTGGGGTAATAAGATTGTGGATAATGGTTTCATTCTCATCAGCTCTAGCTTTTCTTTCGTCTGGGGAGAAGCTGGGCACAGTATCTTGCTTGGCCTGCATGTCAGGGATATCATCTGCTTCGCCGCTTTGACTGCGGGTTAAAGTTTCCCGAGACTTCCTTCTCCTATTAGAAGAGAATAAAGAGGTAATTAAGTTTGACAGGTTGGTTTGGGAATGTTGTTAAGGGGCATTGACATCCGTTTGATCCGGTCTTGAAACTCACGGTCAACTTTGGTAGTAGAACTGACTCGCACTTTCATATCCGACCTTCAGCAAGTTCAGTACAACTCTGATCCCCGCCGGATAAAGCAGCTTCCACCATCCTGCAGATAGTACAAATATAACGTATCATGTATGATATCCTACATCAGGCAAACTTCCCTTATCCCGAGAGCGAACCAACCCACTCGATCAAACCAACACAAAATACCAAGGATTCAAGTTGCATGTAAGATTACGACTTTACGGGCGTTCAGCAGCAGAGCTACCCATGTCGTTTTACGTCCAGGGTTGTTCCCGGACAAATAGGCTTTGGTCTCTGGAACATCCGGATCCATCAACAGCTTCTAAAATGCGGGGAGAGAGCCACGCCAAGAGAGGGCTCGAGAGTTGATGGTCGGCAATCATTGTTCTTCCCCCCGGAAAAGGATCACTACGAGAAGATGACGAGCGGGGGTGAGCAATGGATCAGGGTTGCAATTGGTCTGGGGAAATTGACTTCTTTGCGGGTGGGATCTTCAACTTGTGTGGAGTGCGGCGATTCCCCCGCAATCTGACTATCGAGGTTTTGGTAACTATATCGGCTCTATTCTTGGCATATCAACCAACACAACAGCATAAAGATGAGCATTTGTAGGACACAGCAAAAGATAACATACAACAGCGGGGATTCGCTGGTCGTCACCGACCCAACTACTAATCCGCCCCTTACCAGCTTGACTATGGGAGAGCGGACGGGATCCCGTATTTTCTAGTAGGTATGGTCGTATGTGCTCGACTCTCCTTCAGTCCACATTATCATCACGGCATTGGGATCCCGACAAGCTTCACTTTTCCCAAAAGGATGGTAATACATAAGCTTTACACGGTGTATTGCGTTCTGGAATGATAGGTCCGCAACTGTATCATCTGCACTGCAACGCTACCATGTCCGCGTCAGCATTCGGATAAGTTGCAGCGAGGAAAAGAAACGGCGGGTTTCATTCACGTCCTTGGCTTTGGATGTTCCTGCGGAATGTCTCAGTTCGTGTGTATTGTTATGGTGATCAAAATTCTGTATTTCGTATATAAACAACAATTATATCCTGGATCAAGACGGATCAGGGTCCACACTGCAGTGATGCTGTCAACAAGGATAACGTCTGTGCTGTAGTATTCGTCTTCATGCCGAGACGTCTTGTGCTCAGATGCCCAGCGAGATCAACACTTGATCGTCGAGATAAAAACCTGCTCCGCTTGTCAAGTGGCTCTGCATTGGCAGTGGAGGCCTTGTGATTCAGGCATTGGTGGACAATTAGATGCCGATTACTAAGATGCATCATGAAGTTTGAGCAAGTTGAAGCGAGGATAGGTTTAAGTGAGGGGAACTCATGCGGAGACGTATTCTATGAGCTAGAACCAAAGAGGCGCATGGAAGCTTTCAATATGGAATGTACGCGTATAAGTGAAGCATAGCCTCCTGTTTGACTTCATGTGGGTTTATGTGGGCTCCCCACATGAGAATACGGGGTCTCTTATACATGGTAAGTGTATGAGAGTTCATATATAACTAGATTAACATGTGTCTCATAGATAGAACCCGTGAGTTTCAGAAAATACTTGTTCAATGAGTGATTAATACTTCGTAGTTGAGTTCTCCGACATGATGTCTGGCTGATAAAGAGAGCGCTTGCTGAGATATCATCCTAGTGAGATGCCTTATAAAGCATGAATCAAAATATTAGAACTTCATAAGTTTCTGTATAGAGACGGCTTATCTGGTGTTCGACTGATAACTCACAATAGATATTGAGTGAGTCTATCAGCAGCCGAGACCATTTTGCGTCTTTACTCAACATCGGCTTTTATTTGACAGAATTTCTTTTCAAGCCACTCTGATAGTGTTACAACTCGCTTTCTATTATTTATTGGCATAGTTGTTTATATGATAAGCGCGAAACATTCTTTTGCAGTTGTTATTATCTAAATCCAGCAGACTCAACCTTCCAACTATCGGTAATAGGTAGGAATATACATACTATATTAGTATTTATCTCGTTCTTTTGGGTTTCCTTTTGTGTCTTGTACGTCAACTCACAACAGTTCCTTAGGCCAACTCAAGTGATATAAATAGCATAAATCTGCAGAAGCACAAGCTGATCTGAACAAACTGACCAAGTCTATAGTGAGACATTTCAGGGTTGCAAAAGTGGACATGTTCTCCGTCACTCGGTTGCCAATTTGTTTTGGAACTGCCATATTACGCCATGGAGCAACGAGAGCTGACCTGCGTGGATACGCTGTTGTCTCAGGGCAATTGCTCCACCATAGGAAGCCCTCATATACTATTGAAATATGTGAGGATCCTTGAAGTATCATGAGTGTATGTTCTATATCTTTTAGTTATCTTTATCTACAGAGTCTGATGGAAGGGCAGTGTTCGGATCTTTATTGTTTCCGGTTGACCAAAGTAGGATAGAACAGGGCCTCGTTCTTCATTCCAGGCCTTGAGCAATACATCATGATACAAAAACTATGAGATAGTATTCAACGTTGTTTCAACATTGTTTCATGACGTATGCGAGACGTAGGTCGGTCGGCATCTACAGACTACGCTTCATTTGCTCTTCACATGCAGAATGGGATACCCTACACCCTTCAAAACCACCATCTAGAAAGACAAAAGAAAATATCATCACACGAGAATTGACATCATTTATCTATAAACTTCACCAACCTCAATTTCAGGAACTCTTTAATACGTTATCAACCCACGTGGTGGCTGATCAACCTCCCCATGACAAACTCCAAATTGCGCCATCCAGATCACGTCTTACGAACTCTCACCAACCAGCCCATCACAAGCCAAGGAACACGCGGATGTCTCGCCCCGAAACAGGAAACAGCTTATCAATATGAATCCTCTCAATCACGTCTTCATTCCCCAAACCCATAAGAAACCATCATGTCTCGAATAACTCACCAGCAACGTATGCAAAATGGCAGACTCGTCGAACGCGCCGCTGCTTCAATCGCGAAGCTCATACGGTTCAACCGATAAGACCTCTACGCGCCATGATTCCATCGATAGTGAAACTGCGGGAGAGATACAGCCGAGTCGAGATGTAGAAGATGATGTACTTCCTGAGACTTCTACCATCGGGCGGAATTTATCGTGGCAAAGCGCTTATATCCTCGTTATATCGCGCGTCGTCGGCAGCGGTATCTTTGCGACTCCAGGAACGATCGTTCAATCTGTCGGAAGCGCAGGACTATCACTATCGCTATGGATAATCGGCGCTTTCATCGCAGCTTGTGGTCTTGCTGTGTCGCTCGAGTTTGGATGCATGCTTCCTCGGTCGGGAGGCGATAAAGTATACCTCGAGTTTGCGTACCGACGACCACGATTACTTGCGTCTACGCTGTTTGCGATGTACGCTGTTCTTTTGGGGTTTACGGCGAGCAATTGCATTATTTTTAGTAAATATGCGTTATTTGCGCTGGGAGTTGAAGCGACCGATGTGCTTAGCAAAAGTCTTGCTGTTGGACTTTTGACATTCGTCTGCATCACACACAGCGTATTTCCCAAGGCAGGCGTCAAAATACAGGATGTTTTGGGTTGGATCAAGATTGGCATCATCGTCTTTATGATCCTCTCCGGCTTTTACGTTGTCATCTTCCGTCCCGACACGACATCCGCTCCCCTCACGCATCAACTCGCATGGGAACATCTTTGGGAAGAAACGAGCTGGAACTGGGGTGTTATCGCGACAAGTCTGTTCAAAGTATTTTATTCATTCGCGGGACTGGATAATGCTGCGAATGTTATGAATGAAGTCAAGCAGCCTGTAAGGACGTTGAGGTCTGTTGCCTTGACTGCATTGGGGACGGCGTGTGGATTGTACATGCTTGTTAACATTGCGTACTTTTTGGTTGTGCCGATTGAAGAGATCAGAGGGAGTGGTGAGCTCATTGCTGCGTTGTTCTTTGAGAGGTTGTTTGGGGAGAAGTTTGGAAGGGTTGTTCTTCCGACGGCCGTGGCATTATCGTCGGTTGGGAATGTCATGGTTGTCGCTTTCGCAATGGTAAGTCCTTCAACCATCGTCTACGAGTAATTGTTAACGGGAACAGGCACGAATGAAGCAAGAAATCGCAAGACAAGGCTTCCTCCCATACTCCTCCCTCCTCTCATCCTCACGACCATTCAACTCTCCAATGGGCGGCTTCATAATCCACTACATCCCCTCCTTTCTCGTCATGATCCTCCCACCCTCTGATTCAATCTACTCTCTCATTCTCGACATCGACGGGTACGCCGCGCAGCTCATCGGGCTAGCCGTAGCAATCGGCCTCGTGAGGCTCCGCTTTCAACGTCCAGACCTCAAGCGACCCTTTAAAGCGTGGATGCCCGCGGTGAGTATTAGAATAGCGATGAGCTGCGCTTTAATAGTGGCACCGTTTTTTAGACCGCCGAACTACGAGGGGGAGGTGTTTTATGCGCTGTATGCGGTGTTTTCGTGGGTTATTCTTGTGGGTGGTGTAGGGTATTGGTATCTTTGGACGAGGGCGGTGCCGAGGTGGAGGGGGATGAGGTTGCAGGAGGAGACGTGTGTTTTGGAGGACGGGACGACGATCACGAAGCTAAGGTACTCTTAGAGAGATTGGAAGAAACGATTGATGTGCATTGCAGATGAAGATTTGTCGATCATTCAGGTCCGAGACATCCTAGATAGAGACTACCGGTACGAAGAGCATATCTTCAATAAATAGATAGAGGTCTGGTTCCAAACTTGGACAAGACTTGCATAAATTCAACATGACACCCTAATTTTATGGTGAATATTTGCAGACTTATCGTAGTGAGAAAGAACTCTGTTGCCATTTCTTCCGTATTCACAAACCCCGAATGACGTCCACTTCCACAGCGTTCCAAATTCTCGGGTCCGCAATCGATTTGCCAAGCCCTTATCGGGGCATCGTAAGATTGCGTTATGGGTCAAATCGTTCTAGCTCGCAAACATGTCTAGCTTTATTTCGTTATTCGTGTCCATCCACCACGTTTCTGTTCTTTATCTCTACCAGAAAGAAAAAGAACCAGCCTCGAGTGGAGTTAGCCCAACGTCAGTGGAGTAAGCGTTAGTTGAAACGAGACCATGTCAAGCCATGTTTTCTCGGGCAACGGTGGATAGGCCGAGAGAACAGCGACTATTCATGTGATGAGTGAGTGAGTCTTTGTTGGGTGAGGGAGGGTCTGAGTGTTCGTCAATCATTACATGTCATGAGGGCGAACGTTTTCCGATCCTCTTGCTTGAGGCTGTTGCTGCTGGCCTTGGCTCTGCTCTGTCCGGCTGACCTTGCTGGGCGAACTGTCTCTGGTCTGAACTCTGAGGCTTAACTTGGTAGGAGAGCCATCTGAACTATGCCTGGCCTGGTCATCATGTCGTGTCTTAGAAGGCGAACTACCTCTAGGTGGTCGGTTTGTTGTTGTTTGCAAGGGTGGTATGTCAGGTTGCTGCATGGCAAGAACTGACTGCTCCAATACCCATTCTCGAACCGCCGTAGGTGCTGCATCTCCCTCCTCATCAGGATCAGGAGGGAACTCTGGCCAACCCGCAGAACCAGCCATAGTTGCAATCTTGACACAAGCCCACTGGAGATCCAGTACTGTTTGGAGCTTAGAGACATCCCCAGTTGGTACTTCCATCTTGATACACCGCCCTGAGACAAGAGGGACGCCATTCTTAGCATGGAGTGCCGCTACTATCCCATCCTGGGATGGCAGTTGAGGAGCAGGATTGTTCTTGTCCTGGAATGTGCGAACTGTTGTAACCATATCCATAAAGCTGTCGTTCTCCCCGCCAATATGCATATCTCTCGCTCGCTTACGATCATCGCGCATCATCCAGTTAAACTGAATGTCAACCTGAGACATGGGAGGATCGTCTGTAATAGGCTGGTTGCCAAGAAACTTCAGACCGATAAGTCCGCGGTCAAACCAGAAATGGAGTTGATGGTTCATGCAGATAGCATTCCATGGATGGTCAGAGCTTCCTGGATTTGTAGCATCGGCGAGCAGACGGCTGTTGGTAGATGCCCAATCTTCCTCTCTGTTCTTCTCTGCCATTAAGGTCTGCATCGCAAATAAAAGACTATCAGTCTTTCGGATCTGGGGATCAGTTAAATTCCAGCTAACTGGAATTATATGGGCAACCTCTGGATTGCTTGTTCGTAGGAAGACGCAAGCGTTGCCATCCCGTTTCTGAACAGCCTTTTTGGTCGCTGAGCCGCGTGGCTTGTCATCTGGCTTGTAGTTCCCATCCTTCTCGTCTTCGGTGTAAGGGCGCTTGTTGCTGCCTCTTTTGCTGGACACGGATGCGGATTTCTTTGATGGGGGTTGTGTCGAGTTGTTGGTCGAGTCTTCTTTAAACTGTGCATCGGTGTACCTGTTTAAATCTGTTGAAAATCAGCACTGTTAGACGTTAAGATAAAGAATAATCAAGCACTCACAATGGTGCGAGAGTCTAACCAACTCGTTGAGCGTTTTCTTTAGCAGCGCCAAACTCTGCGTAGTTGCAGACAAGTTGCCATTTGGTCGCAGTTGACTCAAAGGAACAGTAAGGATTACAGCCACCTGAATCGCTGTCAGGGAAAAGCCCGGTTCGCGTGATTGCAATTTCTTCTGGATGTCTTTGGCATGTGCGTGTCGTTCTGCGATATCATCGGCTGGGAGGATGGGTTTCGGGCTTAGGAACACGACATCCGCCGATAATGTTTTCTTAATCATTATGGCTCTGTTCTGTTGGTCTGCCGTCTGCTCCTGGTCAAAGAAGTCATCTACCAGCTTGTGAATTCTCGCGCGCTTGTCGGGAGGAAGCGGAGGATCGCCCATACTGGCGGCGTTGTTTCATCTTTCAAGTGTGAAAGAAGAATAAATGAAAGGAAAGGAAGGTTTTGCGATACAGGCGGGCGCCCTGTCAATCCCGCCTCGCATCACGCAGCGGGGTTTTCGCGCCGCGAGAACTGACACGTGCTCACGTGACCGTTTCAAGTGGAGGCTTCATGCTTGAGCCCCCTGACTAGCCACCTCCTCCCCACCACGACACCGTAAGCTATCGATTCTCCCATCCCCGAATCGTGATAGCTTCAACAGGTGAGGTCCAGATTTAGAAGATGGCTTTAACGGTTCGGCGCACTTTTGGTGTGAGATTTGGATCTTTGGTGCTAAGTGACTTCGCTTGCTAGATCGTGATGTGAGGTGGATGGATCGGTAATTAAGCCAAGAATTTGATTCAGGACTCTTATATATCCGTTGTCGTACGTTCGTTCTCTGACTGCTTTTCCTCAGCGGTAACACTCACTTTCTTTTCTTGCTGTTGCTGTGCATTTGCCCCGTCACTCTTTTGACTTGATACTCTCTACCAACTACATTCCACTCACTTGCGAGAATCTCTATTCTCACTTACAATCGTTACTCTTACTGCAATAGCCTAATACCCTCCTTTCACAATGCCTCCCTCCAAGGTCTTTGCAGCCATTTTGGCTGCTCTGGCCGTGGCCGACGCCAGTCCCTGTAAGCCCAAGCCTGTCACAACAAGTGGTTCAACCGCTGCTGTTGTCACTACTTCTGGCTCAACCAACATTCTTTCTTCTACTGCTACTACCGAGACTGCTGCTATTACCACTACTGGAGCTGCTTGCTCTCACTACACTCCCTACACTGAGATCGTCCCCGCTGATTGCGGTAAGACGGGCGTTGCACCCAATTGCGCTGATAAGGTCATTGGATCTCCTATCACTGTTACCGACTATGCTGAGTGCGGTAACACTTGCGGTATGACCGTTGGCTGCAAGTCTTTCTCTATCAAGGGTTCTTCTTGTACCCTTTACAAGGCCCCTGTTTCTTCGCTTGGATATGTGTTTAATGAGGGTTCCGATGTTAGCCACTTCTATGATCTTGATCTTTGCTTTGGATGCGGTGAGGGCACGACTACCTCTGGTACTGAGACTGCTACCGGACCGGAGACTACTGCCACTGGAAGTGAGACTTCTGGTACCGAGACTGAGACCTCCGCTACTGGCTCTGCTACCGAAACCACCGGTACTGCTTCAGCCGAAACTACAACTGCTACCGGATCTGAGACCGAGACCTCTGCTACAGGATCTGCCACTGAAACCTCCGCCACTGCCTCCGAGACTGGAACAACAACAGTTACTGGCTCTGAGACCGAGACTTCTGGTACAGCCCACGCTACAGGCACAACCGACACTGAGACTTCAGCCACTGGATCCCAGACCGAGACTACAACTGCTCCTGGCTCTGCTACTGAGACTTCAGCTACCGAGACCCTCACAGCCAACACAGACACAACAACAGCTGCTGCCACAACAACCACCTCCGCAGACTGCACAGCCTACACCCCCGTCGCCAACCCACCCGCCACCAACTGCGCCGTCCGAGGCACCACCAACGGCCCCAGTGCCTTCTTCAACAACCTCGCAGGCTACGGTGACTCTACTCCTAACGACTGTGCTCTCAAGTGCGGCAACTACCACGATGCTACCAAACCCAACGACAAGTGTGTCTCATTCTCTCTGGATGAGAGCAACACTTGCTACTTGTACAAGGTTCCTGTGAGCAGCTTGGGTGTTGGTGCCGGCACGCCTGTCTCGGAGTTTTATGACTTTGAGGCTTGCTATTCTTGTGATGAGGGTGGTGTTACTACTACTGAGAGTGGAACTACGACTACCGAGGGGTCTGGATCATCTACCACTGAAGCTGGTGTTGACACTACTACTACCGAGACTGGCTCAGAGACTGGAACTACTACTACTGAAGTCGGTGCTGGATCTACAACTACTACTGCCGCTGGTGTTGACACTACTTCTACCGAGGCTGGCTCTGATACCACTACCACTGAAGCTGGCGTCGAATCTTCCACCACTGAAGCTGCTTCCACCACCACCGACTCCGTCTGCACCGGCTACACTCCCGTCCCTAACCCCCCTGCCACCAACTGTGCCGTCAAGGGCAAGTCCTATAAGAGCTACATCTCCTACGACACTGGCAACAGCGCTGATGTTTGTGCTAGCAAGTGTAGCGAGGTCTCTGGCTGCAAGTCTTTCGCTTACAAGGCTTCTTCATCTACTTGCACTTTCTATACTTACACTGTGAGCGAGCTTCAGATTAGCAGCTGTGCTTCTACTGAGGAGTCTGAGTTCTATGAGTTTGAGGTCTGCTATGCTGGTTGTGGTCAGGCTACTACTACCACTGAGGCTGCTGGAGCTACAACGACAACTGAGGCTGGTGTTGAGACTACTGCTACGACTACTACTGAGGCCGGCGAGGGCTCTACGACCACCACCGAGGCTGCTGTCGCTTCTACAACTACAACCGAGGCTGGTGTTGCTTCCACAACTACGACTGAAGCTGCTTCTACCACTGAGGCTCCTACAACCACAACAACCGAAGCCCAGTCCACAACCACCACCGAAGCTCCCACCACAACCACAGAAGCTCCCGTCTGCACCAACTACATCCCCCTACCCAACGCCCCCTCAACCTGCGGCAAGCAAGGCAAAGTCTCCTGCCGCTCTGCCCAAAAGCTTGGCCAAACCACCTCCGTCACCGACGTCAACGCCTGCGGCAAACTCTGCGGCACGACCCTCACCTGCAAGACCTTCTCCTACAGCCCCAAGTTCCGCAGCACCGGCGGTTACTGCCAGCTCTACTCCGCGCCTCTGTCACAGCTCAGCTTCACAGCCTGCAACACGGGCGTCAAGTTCTACGATCTTGATACCTGCTACACTTGCTCCAACACTCCTACGCCTACACCGCCTGCTACGTGCTCCAAGTATGTTCCTGCGTTTGAGAAGTGCGCTAAGGATACGCATTGCGGAACACGCGGTGAGATCTGTCAGGAGGAGAAGATTAATGTTGCGGGTGATGCGTCGTGTCTTGAGAACTGTGCCAAGAGCTGTATTCAGTATGGAAAGGACTGCAAGTACTTTAGCTATCAGCCTGAGTTCTACGGTACGCCTGCCAAGTGTAAGCTGTACAAGAGTGGAAAGATCACCAAGAAGAGTACTTCTTGGGTCAAGTTCTACGAGCAGGATTGCTTCAAGTGCCAGCAGTCCAAGTAAGCGCATGGGACACGATGGAAAAGGGATGGAAGGGAGGAGTCGCAGAACAACATTCTTTTCGTATTCTACGACTTTGAACGTTAGCATTTTTATGTAATTACTTTACTTTTTTGTCTATTTTAGATGGACATATGATATATACACTATGACTTGGGCAACCATTTACTTGTCCCTGATCGATCTACCGAGCCAGTTGCGAAGCCCATACCCAGCAACCATATAATCGCAAGAATGATAAAGACAGATTGTTGATCTGTGTCTGTTATTTCCACTTTGTTCATGGCGAGTCCGCTGTCAGACGGATATTAATGTCCATGTCACAACACCACCTTTCTTTCTAGCCGTGGCGCCTTGCTTTTTCGTATCTTCGTTTCAAGATCCAACATCTCGTACACGCTAGATTACAATAATATACACCTCAACACTATTGAACTTTTAGCAGCGCTGGCTGACAGCTTGTCTTTGACTTTAGCATCGAGCCGCAAGTCCCCATTACACCCCTCCTTCACTCGTACCTACACTCCCACCACTCTCCATCTCAAGTTTCTCTCTCTCCTCCTTCTCCTTATTGATATTTGCCTGTTTCCAAGGCGGGACCTTGGGTTCTCTCTTCATAACAACTACGCCATATTAGCATATCCCCTGCGTCCCTCAAACAGGCACAACTTACGTCTTTGGAACAGATCATAACTCGTAACCAAGAAAATCGGCATCCCAACCATAAATTTAAGCCAATTCCTCTCCAACTGTTTATACCTCCTCTTATAATCCTCCTTCTCCGCCTTCTCCCTCTCTTCCTTCGTCAACCCAGTCTTCTTCTTCTCCTCAGCCTCATTCGTTCTCTCCTCAACCTGCTTTGCCTTTTCCCTCCGATCGTACTCAGCCCATCCCGTCCTCCTCTCGCTAGGCGCCATATTCGCCCTTGCCTCTGGACTCTTCTTTGCATCCGCAGAAAGCTTTCCTAGTCGTGCTGATCTTGCCTGTCGTAGTTTCTCTTCTCGTTCTTGTGCGATTTTTGTAGCCTTTTCGATGAGGCTCTTTTCGATCTCGGCTGATTGTTCGGGTGTTGTTAGGGTTATGGTCATCTTGGCGGGCTTTTCGCCGGGCTTGACAAAGTCGACTGGGCTGGGTATTCGGGGGCGTCGGTTGGAGGGTTGTGTTGTTGAGAATGCGCATTTTGAGGATCGTTGGCTGCGGAGAGGGCATTCGTAATGAGAAGGTCGAGGGAGGGCGCTTGATGCCATTTTTCGTGGCGCGATGCGCAGTGACATTGTTTCTGCGTAAGCAAATATGTCAACTCGGGCGCAATTGGCGAGGAATGAAGTGTCGTAATGCCGGAAAGTTGCTTGAAGTTCAAGATTTACGAAGCCAAGTGGGAAAAGAGCTTAAAGTCCTTATCGATAAAGCCATAGCTCCGGCTCAAAACCTCACGTCAACAAAGTTGAATCAACATTTTGATAGCGAAATACTCCTCATATTGACAGTCAATTCAGTTCGTGCTCACTCATAGTTCTAATCTCACTTTAAATCCTCAATGTTAACCAGCTTTCTGCTATAGTTTTTGATTATACAATATTTAATCTTCCAAAACGCCTTTTGCAAACCCATTTACAGCCTGTCCATGCCTTATGATCTTACTATACCCTCCCAATCAATCGTCATCGGTGTATCGAGGACCAGTGGCGGCAGGCGTCTCTGGAGGAGCATATGCTGCAGGCGTAGGAGCACTATAATAACCGGGCGTAGGAGCACCAGCCGCAGGAGTAGGAGCCGAGTCTGCTCCCCATCCGCCTTGCCAAGAGGCTCCCGGCGTAGGTGCGCTGATGGCCGCGGGAGTCGGTGCGGAGTAAGCACCAGGTGTAGGAGCGCTCAATGCACCAGGAGTTGGGGCACCGAGAGCAACACCGGGTGTAGGGGCGTCGTAAGCGCCTGAACCTCCCCATGAGTCGTTTCCACTAGCTCCAGGGGTTGGCGCAGATACTCCCCAAGCAGGAGTCTTGGACCCTGAACCCCAACTGTCACCACCACCGCCATATGCAGGTGTACGTGAGCCAGCACCGAAAGCATCTCCAGGGGCAGGGGTTCTTCCACCGGCCTGCCAGGCAGGTGTACGTCCACCAGAACCATAAGCAGTACGGTTGCCGTCGTAAGGGTTGACAGTTCGTGAACCATCGGCCCACGCGGGAGTTCGGGCTCCGGACATGTCTGGGGCCTTCCAAGCGGGTGTGCGTCCACTTGCTGCTGCAGGTGCTACATCATGTTAGCATACTGAAACGAACCAATTGCCAAGAAACTTACTTCGTGATCCCCAAGCAGGCACTCTTTCTGAGCTACTACCCGCCATAGGTGTGCGAGAACCACCCTGCCATCCTGGCACACGATCACCACCACCTCGTCCAGCACCACCACCATATCCACCACGGCCTCCTCGGCTAGCGATGTCAATTGTAGCTCCAGTCAACTTGTTCTTGAAGCTCAAACTATCCTTGGGCACCGTAATAGTCTTGCTCTTCGTATGAAGCTCAACCCGGGCGTGGGTGTCTGTTGTATCCTTGACAATACCCAAAAGACCTTTGTAGGCTCCCTTCCTGATAATAACAGTCTGTTCAATTGCCTTATCTCGGCCAAATGATCTGGGTTGTTGTACGGGCTTGTTTTCGGTCCCGTTCTTGTGAAGCTTGAGTGCTGGGTTCATCGCTGTCAGGTCAGGACCAGCAGATGCAGCAGCCACACGACCTCCCTTGGCTGCAACGGTGTTGACCATGCTAGCCTTGGTGACAAAGACACCAGCATTCTCCTTGCTGTCATTGGTGTGTAGGAACACATATGAGCGATGGATGTGAATAATCTTGCCCTGTCGTTGTTGCCCTGTGTACTCCTTGACGACATCTTCAAGCCTAATCTCAGAGCCACTTCGGTCGGCCGCTACAGCCGTCTTTCGCTTTGGAAGCTTGTTGGCAATCTGTGACGGCATAACCTGGCGAGTATCTCCAAATTGGTCAAGAACAACAAGCGACTCGCGATCAACCTTGACAACACATCCCACTGTCGTAGGATCAAGTTGCACCAAATCGTGAAGAGAATACTGTCCCAGTGATCCTTGGCCACCGATATCACTAGCTTCACGCAAATCCTTGCTGAACACAGTGACTTCAGAATTGGTCTGATCTGTCAGAAGAGTAACCTGATCGTCCTTGATGTTGACAACCATTCCGACCTCGTCGCGGAACTTGCTGCCACCAATGACCTTGACGTGATCACCGATCTTGAAGCGCTTGCGAAGAGATCTGATGGGAACATCGATCTCTTGACCAACAAGATCACCTTCAGTGACAGTGATCGAGACGACATCGGAATGAACTCGCATAGCCTTTCCGACAACACCCTTCTGCTCGCCAGTGTACACCTCGACAATATCGCCAGGGAGGTACGTAGCTAGAGCGTTGCTGTCCTTTAGACTGTGGGCCAGAGCCTTAAGATCAAGGTTTTCAGTTCCATCCTCAGCACCTGAGGCGAATCGAGTGACTTCCTCTAGTGAGGGATTGACATCAGTAGTAATAAGTTGCTGAATCTTGATATCCTTGACCTGGAAACCATTCTCGAACTCGTCACCCATGTAGGTCCATGTACCAGCAGTAGGGTTTCCCTGGATGTGTCGAGGATGGCGCTTTCGGGCCTCAACCTCGCTAAAAAGCCTCTGCGGTGGCTTAGGACCAGCCATACCGAAAGGTCGCTTTCGCTTTCCATCGGCGGTGACTGAAGAGAAGGCATCGTCTCGCATACCATAGTCCAATCTGGGAATGAAACGGACACGAGCCTCCAGACCGTTTTCAGTAACATCAATGACCTGAGCAAGATCGCCATTGTGCTTCATAGGTCTTCGGAGACGAACCCAGGCACCAGGCTCCAGAGTTGGTGTTTTGGAAACGCGGAACAGCTCAGGCATATCCTTGATATCGACCAAGATCATCTTGGAATGAGGATACACATTCAGCATACTGTCCAATCCCTTCAAAATGTCGGTTTGACGTCGGGCTTCAACGTAGACAAATCCCTTCATGACAGAGTCAGGGCCTCCACGTTCAAACGCAGCAGTGATGGCCAGTTCATCCTTAGTGCCAGCCCTCTCTTCGATGCGCTTCATAATCGAGAAAACGACTTCTCGCTCCTTGCCTTCTTTACATCGTACGGCCCAAATGCTAGGATCGTCCACACTAGGGAGGAGCAGTCGTTTGGGAACAACCGATGCATCTCTGAAGCCCTTGCCAGAACGTCGATTGCCGTATCGCTGTCGCAAGATCTCTGCCTGCTTCTCGGCGTCCATGCTGGAATCTATCTCGCGACGGCGATCGAGCTCACGATGTCGTCGGTCATCATCGATACCGGTTTCAGCCATATCGTCCGGATGATCGTTTGTGATAAAGTCGCCTATCTCTTCACCCAGCATCTCGTCATCTTCGGCTTCGTCTTCATCGTCGACTTCGGCTTCAATATCGAAGAAAGCTGCTCCTCGTTCCTTTCTGCGTTTTCTGCGATGGCCCTAAAGGGGGTTAGTATTTCAAGGGCAGGCAGGCAACGCGCCCAGGCAGAATCAGAGTCTGCTCACCTGCTGGACATCGTCCTCGTCCTCGTCATCTTCCTCATCTTCTTCATCATCGTCGTCATCATCGCGACGCTTTGGATTATCTTCCTCTTCCTCTTCTTCCTCCTCATCGTCGTCATCGGCGTGTCGCGACTTTGATGGTCGCTCATCCTCGTCATCGTCATCATCGCGAGGCGCAGGGCTGCTTCCGCGCTTTATCTTCTTGTCGTCGCCATCTTGCTCTTCATCGGAAATATCGGCGGGCGCTGGGTTGAAATCTTCTTCATCTTCAGAATCGTCAAAGCGCGAAGGATCGTGGGAGGACATGGTGGCGAGTGAGCCGCGCGACACGAAGCGTGTCTGCGATGATTGGTGAGCGATTGGTGAGAGATTGGTCGCTGGAGTTTGAAAGATTAAGAAAGTATTAAATGCCGTCGATGCGAGACAAGAAGAATAAAAGGCGCTTGATGGATGACAAAGATAAATAAAGAGAGGTTCAAGTAACTTTGAAGTCAATGTTAGAGCTTCAGACGGCAAAATGCCGGGCCTTGTGCAATGCACAACCATGTAATTGGTGGGTTCCGAGTTGTGCAGGATTACAGTGGGTCTCTTGTGAAGGTCATTAATTGATCTCATAACTGTAAAAGAGTTTACGACAGAAATGTTTCTTGTTCAAGTCTTGCAGAATCGTATGTCCTGTTCTTAAGGCTTGGAGGGCCTATCTCAATTATAAACCATGGCTCAGTGAATACCCAGACTACGTGAATCTTGGCCTCAACACTGACGCTGCTATGAATGTACTCGACATAAATTAGCGACAGTGAATAAGGTGAACGTTAAAGGGACTGTAGAGTGATTGGTTGGCCACTTTCTCGAGATTCACAGAGAGGTGTTTTTGAAGAAGCCAACGAGACAACCCTCACCCAGTCACACTCAAACTACTGCATCATTCAGTGATATCTGGTTATAGTCATCATATTGCATATATCTTCTCATCATCTATATCTACTCCAACGCTAACTCCCACCAGCGCCGCCCTCTATGTCCACCCATTCCCAGGCTTTGCACAAGCTAGAACTCAATCTGGCCGCTCAAACTCCTCCTCATGCACAAGACCTCCTATAAAGCGCAAGTGTCCAGGATATAGGTTCGTGTTTTTATATCGACCAGCCCAACGTTTTGATCCCAGCATCTCGAAGATGCCCCCAATCAGACTTTCAAAAAAACCCTTGAATGAAAACTCCAGGCTTTGCGGAATGCAATGACCATGCCCTTAACCAGCCACACTTTACATGAATCGAGTAACGTTTCTGGAACAGAACTGGAAGCTCTGACCTACGCTTTACAAATGATTTAAGCCAGTTCATTACTGCTTCTTCACGCGACTCGTGTTCCCCAGATACCGCGTCCTGCACCAACGCCGAGCCATTCGCCGTACTCGGAGTTAGGTAGTTGAGGTACCCAGCCAAGGTTACCAATCTCGTAATCGCATTGCCAGCTAGCAACAGGGCTTTTGGGGTTCTCTTGTTGAGGAGCGCCGTTCATAGGCTGGTTGGAATTGTAAAGATCCCAGAGGAGGACCTGGCAATCGTCACCACCTGAAGCAAGCATTCCTCGGCGATGAGGTGACCATTCGATGCAGTTGATGTTTCCGCCATGACCGCGTAGCTCGAGCAAAGCCTGGCCGGGTTGTCGCACATCCAGAATGCGAATAGCGTTGGAATCCTGAGCAAATGTAGCGAGAAGATGGGTATCATGAGGTGAAGTAGCAATCCGTAGTAGCGGGGGAGGATTCGCCATCGTTTGCTGAGCGAGTGTTGGACTAACACGGCCACCGTTGGGGTCTATAAGGTCAGTATATGATGAAGAAAGAGCGGATGAACAACCTACCTCGCTCTTCCTTGCCCGTAGGCTCGTAAATAATTGTAGAGTGCTCCAAACTTCGAAGATCAAACATACGGACACTACCGTCTTGACCACAGCTAACAAAAACATCCACACTCTTGGCACAGAACCTAACATCATAAACTTCTTTATCGTGGGCAATAAGTTGGGTCTTGGCCGTGAGTGAGGGAATATCCCAAATAGTACATGTCGTGTCTATGCTGGAAGTAATGATGAGGCTGGGAGAAACGGTGTTCCAATCGAGCGACGTTAGAGGCGCAGTATGATCTGGTGTCTTGGAATTGGAGAGTAACGCGAGAGGTGTCAACTTGGTGGTAGGGTTGTCGCGGCGACCGATGGTGCTGCTAGGCGTAGCAGGATTCTCGTTAGGAAGAGACCACAATCGCAGGTGATCGCCCGAAGTCGCGAGCAGGTCAGTAGACTGCTTCTGCGACGAGGGCGGCTCCCATAGCAAGCGCGTCACAGGATAAGAGTGGGTAGCTTCGGCAGCCTTGGTGAATTCGAGACTAAATTTAGATGAGCCAGGTGTGTAAACATCTTGAGGTGTTGGTGTGATGTGGCTATCGAGGATTTGGATCTATAAGAGTCAGCGATTGTAAATGATCAATTATACGCTGAGACGCACAAAGTTATGACCATCTTCCAGATAGCTCCCCACGGCGAGCTTGCCAGCACTATTGCCCTGGGCAGGCCATTTGCACCAGTCGAAAGCGTAAATGGCCCATGGCGCGAGGTAATTGCTTGTTCCTGGCTGCGCGCTATTGGCGTCATATCCCATAGTAGCTCCATGGCCATCGGACATGCTCGAGTCGGCGCGGGGACGAATATCAGCTAGGCCAAGCGGGGTGTTGGAGATGGTGCGCTGAGATCCTGGAGCATTGTATCTGGCGGGATCGATTGGAGACATCAAATGTGAAGATGAAGCACCGCTGGGAGTAGTGGGCGTGTATGCGTGGTAATTGGAAGAGCCATCGTAGCCAGCGGCTGGGCTGGAGCGAGAATAGCTATGAGACATGCTGAGTGGTGGTTTGCTCGCAGCGGCAGAGGGCGAGTTTGAATAGTCGTGGGAAGGCTGGCCGTGCTGCGAAGGGATCTGCAGCGGCTGCTGTGAGTGATGAGGATGCTGCTGGTGTTGACCTTGCGTCGGCGGCTGGTGAGGAACAGATGAGGCAGCGGGAGAGGATTGCTGCATCGGCGAGGGCAAGTTGGGCGAGGCTGGGGCGCCGCGAGCGGACAGGCCACCGGCGGGTTGGAGGACGTTGGGCACCGAAGAGTTGGAGGGGTTCCTGTAGTGGACGTTTGAGGGCGAAGACTCGAACTTGATCTGAGGAGGGTTCTCGTAGTCTTGAGGCGACATGGAAATTGGAGCACCAGTTTGGCTCAAGCCCGACATGTGCAATTCGTCGTGCTGGGGCTGGGGTTGAGGGCCGGATCCAGAGCCAGAGCCAGCGCGAGGAGCAGACGCAGACGCAGAAGACATGGAGCCCACCTGCGTCTGACGCAGTGAAGGAGGAAATTGCTGTGATTGGCTCATTGTTGGATGGTTTGACTGTTTCTCGGCTTAGTAGCTCGGGGCCTGTGTTTGACGGACCTGGCCTGGGGCTGATTGACTCGACAAGCCTCGAGGTGGCCTGGCGCCAAAGGCAAATAGCAGCAACGTTGGAGTGAGAATGAGTCTGAGGAGGAAATGTATGCGACAGTGCAAGATGAGGGTAGTCGTTAATAAAATCGAGGTGGAGCAAAGAAGTGTTCCTTACAGCTCAACTGGCTCGCGGGCGTCGGCAGTTGGTAAGCCAAAAGATCAGCAGCAGTCGCGGTGCTTGAAGTTCCCGTCGGTTCAAGCAGAAGTCCGAGGGTGAGGCTTCAGGGTATTGACCTGTGAGAGCAAGGAAGAAGAAGCGGAAATTTTGACGAGATGCAAGAAAGAATGCGATGTGGAAGGTTCCTCGTTCGTGCAAGCAAGGTTTCGGTCTGGTCTGGCCCGGTCTGGTTCGGTTTGACTTGGAGAAGGGCGGAGGGGTTAGTGAAAAGTTGCCGGCTGATGGCAGTCTCGTTTGAGTAGATAGGATTAGGCAAGCATAAATATTATTATTCTCGAAGGATTCAAATGATGTATGGCTTCTTTGAAAGTATCACTATATTTGACTGCTGAAGTTCAGCCAATGTTTGCACTGCATGAATATAATTTACTCACGGGAAGACGCGTGAAATTTGGAAGCTTCGAACCTCTTGACGAAACTTGCATTTGTAGATCTCTAAACCCTGGTCAGAAATATCTAATCGTATTTCGTGCCCATCCAGGCCAGAGTACCTTGGGTATCAAGTAGGTATGAAGTCTTCCCCAAGCAAGCTATCTTGTATGTGATGCTACTTTATGAGCTCACAGCTTGACCTCATTGATTTTGAGCCGTCTGGTCGTTTTACATGCAGTGAACAATACTAGTTTCACGATTCCCTTAAAACCGAGTTAGATATATTGTAAAGAAGTATCCGCTTCAATGTGAAGCGAGATAACAGATTACTTGCGCCTTTTCATAGTACGAACTGAGCTTCAGTTTGAAGCTATCATCAAATGTTCAACAAATGATTGACATTCATCACATGAAGATAAGCCCGTGACGCGGTCGTGGTTCAGATCCACTCCCCGCCCTGTGGATCGCGGTAGCTCATGGCAGGTGCACCCCGGAGCAGGTGGGCACATGCCAACCCCAGATAGTGTCCAAAGCTTCCATCCAGTCAAGCTCCATCAAGCTCTTCTCTTATGATCACTACCAACGACTTTAACGACTCATCACAGCTTATACAACTAACCTACCTATCACTGAATATTCTGATATACTTCAGCTAATGTGAAGCACCGCGACTACAGACTCCGCAGCTATAAAAGCTTCTAGCCGTGTCTATCCGAAATCGAGCGAATGTTTGCGACAACTTCAATACTGCAACCACTCTCATCATTTCCATAGCCGATCCTCGCGTATCTCTATTTATAAACCAAAATGTCTTCTCCATCTATCCTCGATCGTATTTCCAGTCCGACCCAGCGACTCCTCAACAACCCACTCCGTAGCCCTCCTATTCGAGAAGTCAGCGAGTATGACTTGGACGAGCTCGAACCTCGAAGTGAAGACCCTCTCTTCGACCAGGGACCTCCACGCCCGAGACTTAGAAAGACGGCCCAACCTACCTCTACTACATCGACCCGGCGATCTTCATCACCTGCTTCGTGGGACAGCAAGCATCGCTATGAGAATTCACCTTCTCGGAGGAGGTCGAAAGTTATCTTCGCAGGACCACCACCTCCGATCGCATCCTCAGTCCTTATGAACCAAGATCCTGCACGACAATCAGTATCCCCGAATCACAGCGACAGCGGGCGAGGGTTCGGGTTGCTTTCACCAAGTCGCTTTGGGTTGAGTGACAGTCCGAGCCAGAAGCATTTAGATAATCGCCCACGACTCGATTCAATATGGAGAAGCTTACAGCGACGAGAAAAGGCTTTGGAACGAGATATTCAGCAGCTTTTAGATCTTCAAGCTTCAGGTTTGGTTGCTGGTAGCGGTGATGGGGGCTCCGAAAGCAACTTTGGGAGCGATACTGGTACGGGGGAGAGTACTTTCTATTCGACAGCTACGTCGAAATCCCGAATGATGAATTCATTACATATGCCGATACGCTCTGCGCCAGATGGAAGTGTTATACCTGTGCGACAACCCGCTCCAAGCAAACCACGCGGCCTCAAATCAGCTCGAGCTGGTCTCCAGCGGGCCATGGCTGCTTTATCGGACTTGAAAGCGGAGGAGGACTCGCATCTGAACACGGCGCTAGAACAACGAAAGGATGCTTTAGCATACCTTGACAAAATGAGCAAGAGGAGGGACGATATATATGCTGAGCTTCATGCCTTGGAAGACGACGAAGAAGAACCTTTGGGCCAGGAACTCCGTGAGCTAGGGGCAGAGCAGCAGGCTTTGGACCACGACATACGACTTTTAGAAGAGAAACTGATTGGAATGCGAAATCGGCGCAGATGGGTGCGAGAGAAGATAGAGGATGTAAAGAATCGACGAGAGGCTGGCCTGAGCGGATACAGAGCTGCTGGTCGAGACGTGGACACAGAAGTAAGGGCACTGATACAAAGACCGCCTGTTACACCGCTGGATATAGATGCCCTCGGCGCCGGTGCAAAATCTCGATCTAAGGAGAATACCGATATGCTGCGAGGTACCGAGTTCCTGCAGCTCAGACCAGAGCGCCGGACGGTAGAAATGGCTAGAACGTGGTGGCAAGGAGAAATCGCTGTGCTTGAGCGTCGCAAGGCGCAAATATCAGAAGACCGCCAAGCTTTGATTGAAGGCTCCGAAGTTTGGTCTGAGGTTACAGGGCTTGTCGCACAATTCGAGGCAAGATTGCGGGAACTGATCAAAGCCAGTCAAGGGGGAGATGCCGACGAAGAGCCTCAACAAGCTGCAATACGAGATCAGTTGTCCCAGATGGACACTGTTGTTGAAGAGTTGGAGAAGCGATTGCAGCTGGCTGAATCAAAACAATGGAATCTCCTTATATGCGCGATTGGCGCAGAGTTGGAGGCGTTCCTTGAGGCCAAAGCACTCCTGAAGAGAACACTTGGAATTTCAGAGGAGTCGGTCACTACAGAGGATCATTCAGAACATAATGGGACACAAGACAATACAGAAAGGGAAACCCACGAGAATACTGAAGAAAGTCACGATGAGAGCGATAACGAAGTTCCAGCTGACTTGTTGGTATCTCGGCTCGAGGAGCATGACCACGATCCTCCGGACAGCCCTCAACAGAGCGTAGTGTTACGACGGGTTAGCTCTGAGAACGAGGTTCCAGCTGAGTTTCTAGCAGAAAACAAGGAACAAACCAAGGTTGACTAGGAGGAAGAGTTTGGGACGTTGATTAGGCTTATGAATAATGACACGAAAGGTTAGGTAGATTTGAGTAACTCGGTTCAGGTTGTTGGTTATTCTCAAAGCAATTCACGACAGCAGGTTAGAAGCTCATGGCCTTAATTGAGTATCAGTATCATTGATCCAATTCACATGCATAGTTAGTCATATATCCGAACGCCTATCTGAAAACCCAGCGCGTCGAACGCGTATCAGGTAGCTTTGGCCATTTCCTCCGCGCGATCGTTAAGTCGTTTTTTAAGTCATTTGCAGCTGTAAAACTGAGTGGGAAGTCCATGGTATCGATAGCTTAAAAGGGTGTTGTTGTTGTCGTCGCTCATCGGGTTCGCTCAAAGTAGCCGCTGGAGCCTGCGATCGCAACGGATTGATCCATGACCCATTCTCCGACACCGAGGTATCTATCGATCCAACCGGTGAATTCCTTGTTCTCGCCAGCGACCTTTTCAGTCTTGAAACTATCGCTTGTTGTTAGATGTGTCGGAGAGTATTTCGGAGGGTTTAAGGCTCACGTCAGGCCGGTAGATCGCTTCATGCCGGCGAGGAAAGCCGAGACTGTGCGGCGTTAGTTTTGCGCTTTCGCGGCGACAAAGAAGGGAAGTATCTTGGACTTACAGAGAACGGCGTCAAAGGCATAGTGTGTCAACCGTCCGACCTTTGACCAGAGTCCCAGAGTCAGCAGGTTGAGGAGCTGTGAGAGGAGTCTTTAGACTTGCCAGGCCTCACGGGCAGAGCTCCAAGGGGGGACAGGGGGAGAGAAGAGGAGGGTACATACCACCATGATGTAAGTGTTTGCAGCGGAAGAATTGTAGAGTGTCGTTTGGTGTTGGATGATTTCGCGGTGTGAAGCGTCGTGAATGGAGTCGTTTTCTGGATCTAACCTTGGTCTAGCTTGGTCGTCATGCGACACAGACACAGCCGCGGCGGGAACCAGGCGATAGTGGAGACTCCGGCGTGCCGGCGCCGAAAGCTCCGGGGTAAAGCCACATCACGTGTTTAACATGTTTGACCCAGACGGGACCCAGGCATTTGGATCTGTTGCAAGTGGATGTGCATGGTAGATGTTACAATGCAAAACATTGTGAGATGTTAGACGTCTCATGAGATGATATTATTGGCATCTGTATCATGTTCTTCTTAAAATAACTAGACTCAAAATAGAATGGTAGATCTAGTATCGAAATATCCAAAAGCGGATATTCATGAGTAACCCCTCAAGGTGTAAATAGCTCAACATGCTTCATCTCGAGATTCACATTCCCAGCGGAAGCTCCTGATATGGAAATGCGCCTGTATAGAATCAACGGGGCTCAATAATCACGTTGCATCACAGCACGTTGCCGCCGCTAGTCTCGTAGTCGCCGGTCAAAAACAAAACCGCTTGTTCGCTGGCATATCGGCGTTATTTACAGGAAAACCCACTCACAACTGTTTTTTCCCTTCACCTCAACGACTGGCGGTCCAGACGCGAGAGGGGTTCAAGGGTCCAGAGAGACATCGCCGAGTGCATCGCCGTGTTCTATCCCAAGAAGAGCAAAGACGAGGAGGGGGGAGTCATGAAGCAAAATCCCTCACTCATGAGGGATCCTCTTTTGCAACAATTGAC
Organism: Fusarium redolens; assembly: GCF_020744475.1. Lineage (NCBI taxonomy): Eukaryota > Fungi > Ascomycota > Sordariomycetes > Hypocreales > Nectriaceae > Fusarium > Fusarium redolens. The sequence goes on along the minus strand of NW_025763695.1, from coordinate 133,446 downwards.
CCCCGCGCCGCCAATCTTTTTTGACAAACATAGTTTTTACCCAATGGGCTTGGTATCTACTGATATCTGAAAACGAACTCGTTTAAAGTGCCGTTTACTCAATGCGATGTGCTGTGTTTGACATATTACTCGCGCTTATTGGTGAGGGAGGGGCGGCTGGTTATTTATTTTTCTGTTGAAAAGGACATGTCGGTCAGCCACAAGCTACGGTATGCGATCAATTAGTCAGTAGATGGGGGTCTATCTGAAGAGCTGAATGATAGCGACTCAATGGTGATCTCCGCGGCCATGATAGAGGGTTTTGAGTGGTATATTCCGTCAGGACATTGATGGTTGGAACCGACGTCGATGGCTTGAACTTAGGCTGAACCAAAAGCCAAGAAAAAAGACGTTGAGCTCAAGGGTTGATAGTTTGAAACGATAGATAAGACTCGTTTATTCCCTCGCGTCATAAACATGACTCTGCTAAAGACGTAGGCTAAAGCACTTGTCATGACATTCATCAACAGTAGTGTCCTGCCTGAAAAGGAAGAGGATAATGAGAAGCAAAGTTGATGTGTATCATGCCAAGAAGTTCCTTACCTGTATGTAATACTAAGACAAACCTCAACCCAATCGTAGCAGCATGCCTGGCAAGTAATTGACTGATTGGTCTTGCATTTCAGCCCAATCAAAGTTTGATGACTGTTGTTGAGACGTTACAAGCTCAGGTGAGGCCAATGCTTCCAAGGTGAGAGGGCGATACTTTATTCGTTAGAAATTAGGCGCTTTCTGACTCCAACTCCGACTCTGTTGCCACCATCAAAATACCCTGCCACTACTCAACGAATTGGTATTGAGTCAAGGGATGAGGTAACTACGGTCAGCATGAGTGGCGGGGGATTGACATTTGTTTGCGCGTTTCATGACAACAGCCAATGCACTTGATATGATAACCCACCTGAGTTTTGGCTAATATGAACATAAATCACCAAGTAGTGGCAAGGTAAGGTATAGATAAATTACCGATTCGGGGTTGGGAAGAACTGTTCGTAGAGGGAGAGCTACTGTCGGATGCTGCAGTAGCGGGCGGAGTGCTTTGCCCCGAATATGCCGCTGTAACTTAACGATGCTGATGGATGGCAAAAGCCACCAAACACCCAAGCCAAGCGCGATAGCGGGGTCGAGTTTGGTGGGGGAACAGAAAATAGCTACACGACTTTGACGAGGGCGGGCAAGACAATGACTCCAAATTGGAGACTTCGAGAATATGATGATAAGGTTATATAGAGTTACATCACTTTATACATTACTACTTAGAAGTTTAGAGCATCGTGAGCATACACATCAACTCAAAAGCTAAAATATATACTTCAAGGCCTGTAAGCTTGCATCTCACAGGAAGCGGGGTGCAAGGAACAGCTCCCCATAATTTCTGAACCAGATCGCCAGAAAAGAAAAGAAAAAAAGAAAAAGGCAAAAAAAAAGCTCTCCGTATCTCAACCACAGAGGGAGCTCAGACACTTTCACCAAAGCGGGCTATGAATTCACCGTACTAAGTACATCTGAGGCAAGTACTCCGTAGCGCTACTCCATGCTTGGCTCTGACCCCTCCAGTCATGATGGCTGTGATTTCTCGGTGAGGTACAAATCTTTGTTGATTGGGGAGGCAAGAGTAAAGTACCCCCCTACCTTGGGCTGCCCTGAAGGTTCGCTGTGCTGTACTACGCTGTGCCAACTGGGCTCTCCCGTCTTTATTATTATCATCATCACCACACCAAATTTCTTCCTCTCTCCCTCTTCTTCTCTTTTTTTCTTCCTTCTCATCTCTCAACCTTTTTCTTATCAACGACAAAAACAGATTTTAGTACCCTCCCGCCCCCTTACGCTTCGACCTTTGCGAGCTCCCTCCATCGAACGTCGTCAATAAATAATACCAGGAAGAGCGCACGTTCCTCTGCCTCTCTGACCACATCATCCTTCTGGGTTATTATCGTACGGTGCAACATTCGTACAACAAAATCCATATACTCCCGTAAGTCAACATGTTGCTGCTACTGTTGCTGTTGCTGCACATGAATGGAGACGATTGCTGTGGCTTGGGCCTTTGGGGTTTAGTCTATCGACCCTCCAAATGATGGCGATAGCGATATGGAGGTGTGGCATATACCCGTCTTTGCAGATGCGCTTCTGGCTTTTGGGTTGCAAGGGCAGTTCAGAAACACTGCATTCTCTGTGACCCATTGACAGTACGAGACAAGGTGTCGGGTTTGGACTCGGTTCTTCTGGCCCGATTAGCGATTATCTGACGATTCTGTACTCGGCCCATCTATTGAGCTCATGGGTCGTCTTTTGTCCTTCTCGCCAACCAAGCCAGCCAGACTGTGTCGCACCGACTGCTCTGCCCACCGAGAAGTGCCACGCCCCATTGCTATCGCCTTTCCCACCACGTCACTTAACGTCAGATCAGATCCACGTTAGCCCCATGTATTTGCCTACAGCTCACGGATGCATCCCTGTTGGCCTGCATAGCAAGTGCCCGCAGAACGACCTGATCTTTCTGCTCTGCTACTTGTTGGCTGCCATTATCAGTTGATTGAGAGACATATATTTCCCGTCTTCTCCAACTGTTCCGGGCTGAATTCCTCAATCTTCATTCTTTTGCAGCAGAGCTACCCCGCCAAGCTCATTCCACCCACTACACAACACTTGCTAACCACTTCTTTCGCAATGGCTCAGAAACCCTCACACAAGCATACCAAAAGCGTCATGGCTGCTACCGCTCAGGACCACCTCGAGTTTGGAGGCAAGATCTCATGGCTTGCCTCCCTCGACACCGCTTTCCGACCTCAGCGCAACTACCGCCGCTCCTCCATCATCTGCACCATCGGCCCCAAGACCAACTCTGTTGAGGCCATCAACAAGCTCCGAGATTCCGGTCTTAACGTTGTCCGCATGAACTTCTCTCACGGATCATACGAGTACCACAAGTCTGTCATTGACCACGCCCGTGAGTCCGAGGCTACCCACGCTGGTCGCAATGTTGCCATTGCTCTTGACACCAAGGGCCCCGAGATCCGAACGGGTAACACTCCCAACGATGAGGATATTCCCATCACTGCTGGCCACGAGATGAACATCACCACCGACGATGCTTATGCCACTTCCTGCGACGACAAGAACATGTGAGTACAATAAAATTGGTGTAACTCCTAAAGCTAACTCTTGCAGGTTCGTCGACTACAAGAACATCACCAGCGTCATCGAGCCCGGCCGCGTCATCTACGTCGACGACGGTGTTCTCGCTTTCGACGTCCTCGAGATCAAGGATGAGAAGACCATCCGAGTCAAGGCGCGCAACAACGGTGCCATCTGCTCCAAGAAGGGTGTCAACCTGCCCAACACTGATGTCGATCTGCCCGCTCTTTCTGAGAAGGACAAGGCCGATCTCAAGTTCGGTGTTGAGAACAACGTCGACATGGTTTTCGCCTCTTTCATCCGCCGCGCTCAGGATATCTATGACATCCGTGAGGTCCTCGGCGAGAAGGGCAAGCACATTCAGATCATCTCCAAGATTGAGAACCGACAGGGTCTCAACAACTTCAAGGAGATCCTCGAGGCCACTGATGGTGTCATGGTTGCCCGTGGTGATCTCGGTATCGAGATTCCCGCTGCTGAGGTGTTTGCTGCCCAGAAGAAGCTCATTGCCATGTGCAACCTCGCTGGCAAGCCCGTCATCTGCGCTACTCAGATGCTCGAGTCCATGATCAAGAACCCCCGCCCCACCCGTGCTGAGATCAGCGACGTCGGTAACGCCATCACTGATGGTGCCGACTGTGTCATGCTTTCTGGTGAGACAGCCAAGGGTAGCTACCCCTCCGAGGCTGTCAAGGAGATGCACGAGACTTGTCTCAAGGCCGAGAACACCATCCCCTACGTCTCCCACTTCGAGGAGATGTGCACCCTCGTCAAGCGTCCTGTCAGCACTGTCGAGTCTTGCGCCATGGCTGCTGTCCGCGCTTCCCTCGATCTCGGTGCCGGTGGTATCATTGTCCTCTCCACCTCCGGAGAGTCGGCCCGCATGCTTTCCAAGTACCGACCCGTGTGCCCCATCTTCATGGTCACCCGAAGCCCCACAACATCTCGATTCGCCCATCTGTACCGTGGCGTGTACCCCTTCCTGTTCCCCGAGACCAAGCCCGACTTCACCCAGGTTAACTGGCAGGAGGATGTCGATCGCCGAATCAAGTGGGCCGTCAACAACGCTCTTCAGCTCAACGTCCTCACCCCCGGTGACACCGTTGTCGTTGTCCAGGGCTGGAAGGGCGGCATGGGTAACACCAACACCCTCCGAATCGTCAAGGCTGACCCCGAGCACCTCGGCATTGGTCAGCTTCAGTAAAGCATAAAAAGTCTCTTAAAGATGAAACCTGGAGTGATGGGGAATTGTTTAATGCGAAATTAGTAATGATAGACAGGGCAATGGTTGTTTCCAAGGTTAGGGTACTGGTTTACGAGTTCTGAATCACGTAAAGGAATAAACAGGGCAAGTCCCTTTGCATCATATCATCTCGTCTCTGTGAAATGCGTCTGAATAATCTCAGTGAAACCAGTTGTCATAACATGAAAGCTTTCGAGACTCAATATCCAGAGTACTACGGTTTGCAAGCCGAAATCCCGCCGTAAAACATCCAGTATATCTCTCGCATCAACACATGTGTCCCTAACGACCCGCCTATCCGAAGCTTTGTAGCCCACACATGCAGCCAAGGATTAAAGGGCTGAGCTATGGAAAGACTCCGAGCTAGGGTCCGGATCTCTCGATTCAAGGGTACATTGTTTACCCCTGACGATACGATATATGATGAGATGGGTCTATGTTTTTTGTGGTCCGTGTACAAACATGTGGTCTGATTTGAGAGAAGGTCGGTGGTAACCGATTCTGGCATGATGGTGATGTTTGGGGTGAAATGTCGGTCCTTTAAGATCATATTTGGTGACTGGGTTGGGATGCTGAGATGGCGAGTGTCGGTTTGAGATGGGGATGCTAGGGATGGAACGTTTGGGACCCAATCCTAAGGGACATGGATACTTAGATAAGTCGAGGATAGTTTAGGATAAATTTAGGAGGCCCTTTGACGAGGTATTACTCGTACCCTGGTTGAAGAGCCTAGATCTTTGCAGACCTCATGGTGTTAATGTTGGTACAGGTCTAGTGGATATAGGCGCTGGAGTTTACATGCGATGGATATCAAGATGCAGGGCACTTTCGGTGCTTTTGATAGCGCTTCTATGGTATGATCGGGTCATTGAGAGCGCATAGTTTGTCCATGTGTAGTCGCTGAAGTAGACATTGTGTAAATGTCGATTAGTGATAAAACATCAAGGGATGTTGGAAGGTTTCTTTAACAAAACGCCTCTTTATGCATATGATATCGACTTTCCGTCATCATTTCCTGTCTTATGGCCCTGGCGGTTCGGCTCGAGCCGCATCAGTTGCATCCAACGGCTATGCGTTTGCGCGCGTGATGAACGCCTCATATGCGCTTCCGTTAGAGAGGGTTGGGAGTAGTTTCTCTTAGACAATAAAGCTGTGGGTAAAATGCAAGTGACTTTGTGAATAATTATGAAAACAAATGCTGACTCCCTCTATGTATGCCTGAGAATCGTCCGTCTGCCCACTTTTCGGTCTATAGATCCTTGATTTCAAACTTCTTTCTCAAATGCTCTCCATACTTGATAAACAGCCACGGCGCAGGTATCAATGCAGCAGCAATGAAGCCCAGAAGACTGTTTCCCCATCCCATACCGAGTTTGTCGTACATTGGCAATCCAGCGAGTGGGAGGAATGCACCGGCAATTGATCGCATGACAGCGTTGGCGGCGAGGGCGGAGGCTGCGTAGACGGTGAAGCTGTCGATGAGATACATTTGCAGTGACTGCGCTATGTTAGTCTTATTTCTGATAGAGGGGTATGGACTTACCATGAAGATGACGAGGTTTCCGACACCAATGACACAAGTTCCAAGGATGGGCGCAATCCAATGCGTTTGATACTCAGCAGTCCATCCGTAGATGAAGAAACCAGCCGGGAGCAAAACAGCTCCAATTCTCAGTGGCGGGAGTCGATTCTCAGGTCTCATCGACTCAGCAGGATCGTCAATGCCCTGTTCCTTAGCAGCTGCAGCCTTCTTCTTCATATACTTATCGCTCGAGACAGAAAAGTACGCTACGCCAATCATACTACCCACACCAAGACCAAGGAACGTCAGGCCTGCGTGAACTGTGTTGAAGTGATAAATTCGCATAAAAAGTGGTGTGAGACTTGTGAAGAGTAGATAGAGGTATGCGTAGGCGAGACCAACGTATACACCACAGATGATGCAGATCGGTGAGAAGAGGAGCATCTTGAATGGGCGTAGGATACCGCGCTTAAAGTAGTCCGCTGGACTGAGGCCGGCGTCGAGTTTGGATCGGAGACGGTCGTTGCCTGTTTCCTTCTGGAGTCTCTTCGTCTTTCGGGCGAGAATAACGGGTGCGTAGGTCTCCTCCGAGGCGAAGAAGAAGACAGAGGATAACACACCAGACATGATGGCGATAATCCAGAATACCCAGCGCCAGCCAAGGGCATCGGTTACGACACCACCAACAACCGGGCCAATGATGGGACCAAGAAGAGGCCCAATGCTGAAACTGGCCATTGCTGCACCACGCTTTTCCTGAACGATCATATCCGCGATTGTACCGCCGCCATTGGTGATGGGTGTCGAGCCAAATGTGCCGCTGAGGAAACGGAATGCGATGAAACTGCTCAACGAGGGAGCTTTGGCACAGGCAATGACGAATACTGAGAGAGTTAGAGAAGCCCAGAGGTAGTAAGGGTGTATTTCATACCGATGAAGCCAACGTTGCAGCAATGATAGACCACTTGACGTCCATACAGTTCGGATAGAGGAGCGAAGATCATGGGACCTGCAGCAAAACCGAGAATGTAGACTGACACACAGAAGGATGCTAGTTCACGACTTTGACTACCGAACTCGACCATAAGTTGAGGTACTCCGGGAGCAAACATGGCTATGTCCTGTTAGCATGTCTTCATCGTTCAGTAGTCCATCGAAGACCATGATATCGAAAAGGATGCGGAAGAAAGCCACTTACAAGAAGCTAGGGGAGTCACGAAGGTGAGAGCTGAAACGAGCACACAGTTGAGAACCTTCTTCCATGTTGCAAAATTGTACGGATTCTGGCGATCCTTATCACCATCCCACCAAACAATATCGCTCTCGCTCTGCGTTTGCGAACCACCCTCTTCCTCATCTCTCACGAATCCGTTTTCCTTTCCGTGCTTCTCTGGGTCGAGAGAAGCTCTTTCCCTTGCATGGCTTGCACGTCTATGGCTCGTGAGACTGGCTCGTCTTTGTTCATCTGCTGGAGTAGGTATAAAGCCAATATTGCTGGGAATGTCTGCATCGTGACCTTCGGCAATAGCCTCCCGGGTCTTTTCTTCACGTGTTGGTTCGCGGGTCAAGGTATGAGATCTTGACTCTTCGTGAGTCAAGTCATCTTCTCTGCTCATCTTGAACGTCTCAGCTGTCTGTTGAACTACTATTGAAGTCGGAGATAGTCCGTATTGGGTAATTCCCAGGTTATGCTGGTGGAGATTTTGCGTTTCGTCTCCCCGGATTTTCGCAAATTCTATTCTGTGGTTCCTCTCCACTGAAGTCGGCCAGGTTCAATTTTCGTAAAAGTTGTCTGCGGAAGACGAGGTGATTGATTCGCCGATATTTGGAATTCGGTGACCTGACGAGACGGACGAACGAATGGATTAATGAGGTTGGAAGACCTCACAGAAGCCAGTTACGAGGTAAATAGCTGTCTGAGAACAGATTCAAGTTTGTTTGTTTCGCAAACCGGGAGGAACTGTTCTCGTTTGCGGATGGAGAAACACAAACAAGTTCAGTGTGCATTCATAGGAGAGACTTATGGCGTGAAGCGAGGCACAGAAGGAATAAGAGTGAAGAGAACAGAGAAAAAGCAGAGCTGTCCCTACATCCTTGAACATAGCCTGAAGCAATGTAACAGGGTCCTCCGCCAATTCGGATTTCCGTCTAAATCTGTTGGAGATCTCCTCTTCCAATGCAACGAACCTCGGCCGGAGCACTTCTTCCCCCTCCCTCTTCTTCGGCTCCTCGCTCGCGTTCGGGTTCAGCCATAAACTCCGTCTACCTACATGACATTAGAGCACGTTGTCTTCGCAAAGGGTCCTGTTTTCGCATGGGTCTGCCAATTTTATTGGACAGGGGTCTTGCTTGAAACAGCCTGATCACCCGGTTTGTTAGACATGGCGTGCTGAGATAGTCTCGGCCGAGTCATGGAGTTGACGTCCGGTCTATTTCCTCGCAATATCCGTCGGCTTTGGGGAATTTCTCTAATGCGGAGGTGCCCCCATGGCTTTGACTAAGACATTTCCCCGCGCTCTTTCATCTTCTCAGCAGTGAGGGTAGTCTCGTATATTCAGCCATGAACTGAGGTTGTTCACATAACATCGGAAGAATTCCCAGTCTGACCACCCATAGAATTTCACGTGGTGTGACAGCGGCACCAAATTCGGTACCTATTCTGACGGTATCACTTTAATTCGACTCAAGAAACAACCTGCAGAGGACTTCTCGTTTAGGCCGTAACCCCGACCCCTCAGCCTTAACTTCCGTGCGACTCCATGATCGGACAGCCAATGCCATCGCCAAAGGTTGAATTTCCACTCCCTATAGCTGGGTTACACGCGCTTACCCGTGTTTCTGTACTGGCGTTGGGCGTCGTGTACCCGCGAGCCGCAAATGTCACCTACAATGTTATCCACAGAATCTCTTTCGTGGAGAACACACAGTGGAGAATGACAACGATGGTATCTCGGCCACGGCGAAGCGTTGCGATAACAGAACAAATGAGATGGTGGTGCATAACTGGCTTGCAACAGCTACATGCAGATAAACTGGCAGCATGGTTTCTCTGGTTGTAAAACATTGTGAGTTTGTGTTGCAATCGGGTTTGTTGCTTGGGGGCGGATCTCAAAGTGGCAATGCTGTAACATCTTGGACAGTATTGTAAGGCGGCAGTAGGACAAGTCTTCTGCTGCCTTGACGTTTTCTAGTGATCGATCAGTGTCACAAACATGTAGACATTGTCTGCCTGAGCCAAAAACCACCTCAGATGTGTGTTTCCGATTGAAGGGCATGCTCCATCGAAAGGCCAGATGAAGGAGCCCAACAAACTCATAGGGCAGGCGATGAATCAAACCGGCCCTTCTCAGGCTCCTTGCATCAGAAGCCAGCATTGATATCCGTTTGACATGTCAGCCACTGTCTGCCTTTCTTGCACACGAAGAATGAGCTGCCCCGTTGACTCCCATGCATTCCCAGTGTCCAAGGCACCCGCAAGACAAAGAACCTCATACGCATGTCTTCTGTCTTCTCTTAGCTTAAGTACCAGGCTTGCGCTTCTCATCTGCAGGCCCCTTGAGTGTATATTGAAGTGAAAGGCGAAAGGATTTCATCTGATGACACCCAGTTTCATAAGGTTGTCTCTAAGAGAACATAGACCCTCAAGAGTGTCTGAAGCTCGTTCTTTCAGTGACTCGCATTGAAGACTGATGATTTTTGCTGCCTTCGATTCATTGCCGACAGCTAATGATACAGCACCCTCCAGTTGCTCTGCCCTTGAGCTGAGAGAATGCTGAAGCTCGATCACCATTGCGATCATCATGGAAGCTGCAGATAGCTTCGGGGCAACAAAAGAACCAATCTTGATCTCGGGCATATCGAATTTGGGCTCGTGCTCTCTGGGTAACAGCGGTACAGCATGAGCACACATACGCCCATGGTTAGTGATCATGTCAAAGATATCCAGTAGCCGAAGATGGCAGGCCATGATGAGGTGAATGAGAGACTGGTCGATTGAAATTCGTGATTTTGAAGGTGAGAATTGCTTTTGTGCGTTATGTATGCAGTCAGGAGCATCACAGCTGATGTCCTCAGGTTCAAGCCGTTTAAGGACTTCGGGATATAAGTGAAGCAGCTTCTGAGAACGTTGCAGTAGATCTTCAAGGAATGATCCAAGATCAAACCTGCATCGCTTCATAAAATCAGTGAGCTCGCGTATGGATAAATGATCTCGTTGCGAAGTTGGAAAGTTGGTCTGTAGACGGTCCAGCCCAGCCATGAGATCTGTCAACTGAGATATCTCAGTGACTTGAGCAGGCTGAGGTGGGTCTGTATCTTCGCTAACAGGCGGCGTTGTGATAAATTGATCCAGATTAATGCTTGGAACTGGGTCGATTGCAGGCTCGTCCAAGCCAAGCATAGACCAGTTGAAGGCAACATTGTCAGGATGGCGTAGAGATCGAGTGGGAGGGCTGAAGAGACAGGTAACTCCAGCTTTGACACATCGGGTACAGACTGATGATGCTGGGATCTTTGTACACTTCAACTTCTTGCTGTGGCAACGATCACACGCTTGTCGGAGATCTGACATGGTAGTAAGTTGTTCGGGACAAAAGAGAGTGAGTGGTTGTGTGTAATTGGGAAGCCTCACGATAGTGGGGAAGGAGTTGTTGGTCGAGGTGTGTGGAAGGAACATACCCTAGACTTCAAATCTGACAGCCTGTGTTCAAGTCAAACGCGCCTTTCGCAGAATAAATCATTGAAAGAGAGAGTTGATTTCCAAAATCTTATAAGTAGGTATGTTTATTTATTCTATTGGTTTGCTGACAGGTGAGTTCATAGCCTAGTACTCCCCGTCAAGATGTAAATTACAAAGTTTCCTACCAGTCGGAGTGCCTGATGATCCACGCATTAGCAATATTTAAGGTTCCACTTTGTTATTTGAGAGCAATTGTTCATAGGTAGTCGGGAGCTGTCACCAGTACAAAGCAGTTAAACACTTGACTTTTTAATGAAGTATATCTACAGAAGATGTAATAATCGCAGCTAATGACTCAAAAGGTCTCATTGTAATTTTATGGACTTTCGAGTCGTACTGTTGCGTGCTTTTGTTCACGTTACCTCGATATTTCCGATCCCTGTCAGCATCGATCAACAACACCACTTACTACCACTGTACAGCTTCCCCGCGAAACTTTCCACTTCCACTTCCATTCCCACTTGATCCAACAGCTCCAACACAAAATCCTCAACCTCCCCATCGCATCATCTCTACCATGATTGCGGTCCTGGATTTTGTATCTGACGCTCCCGTACCAAGGACATGTCGCTAATTCCATACCAGCCCCATGAGGGCAGAGAGATTGTTCTGTACGTCATCACCCTTCCTTTTGTTTGTTGTGCGAGGTAGGTATCTATAGCAAGCTAACCAACTAACCCTTGTACTTGCAGCCGTCACCACAACGCTATCGTTGTTCGCGATTCTCAATCACATCGACTCGAGATCAGAGGCATCTCGACTTGTCCTACATGCCATCAGCCGCTTACTCGTTCCGAGAATACTTCCGATCGAAGCTATGATTCCTTTGGTGCTCGCCAAGAGACCTATGTCGATCCCGATTACTTTCGTATGCTCCGAGCTGCCAACGCGAATAACGATAATTCTGCCGATCATCCTCCACCGAGTCCAGTAAGAAGACTTTTTGGTCCTGCCTTTGGCGGTAGTAGCCCGACAACAAATCAGACATCGCCATCTCCAGGTCCAGATGAGGCCGAGTTTGTGTCGAGTACACCCGGTGTCGCGCAAGCGGAAGGCAGCAGAATACGGCGAGATGCATTCAGTCCAAACTACTTCAACACATTTTTCGTCGAAGAAAGAATTTTAGGAAAGGGAGGCAAAGGTGTCGTGCTTCTTGTACGGCACGAAATTGATGGATGCGCTCTGGGTCAATTCGCTTGCAAACGAGTCCCGGTCGGAGATGATCACGACTGGCTTGAGAAGGTTCTCATCGAAGTCGAACTTCTTGCTAAGCTTTCTCATCCAAACCTCGTATCGTATCGGCATGTCTGGCTCGAGGATGTTAGGCTCACCCGATTTGGACCCAGTGTTGCCTGCGCATTCATCCTCCAGCAATACTGCAATGGTGGTGACCTCCAACAGTACATCATCGGCGGAGCTCCACGCGAGGCGACCAAAGAGGAACTCAAGGCTCAGATGCGTCGCCGGTCAAAGGGCCAACTCGACACTCCTGTCGATTTGTTAAATGGCAACCGCAAGCTCCCTTTTGATGAGATTTACGCGCTGTTCAAGGATATCACCTCCGGTGTGGCGTACCTCCATGCAGCCAACTACATCCATCGCGATCTAAAACCAAGTAATTGTCTGCTTCATCGCGAAGGTAGCAGGACGATATGCCTCATCAGCGATTTCGGTGAAGTTCAACCCGAAAATGTCGTTCGCAAGTCTTCAGGCACTACCGGAACCATCTCGTACTGCGCTCCCGAGGTCCTCAAAATGGATGTTTCCTCAGGTCGATATGCAAACTTCACCACAAAGTCGGATGTCTTCTCGCTTGGTATGATCCTGTACTTTATGTGCTTCGGGAGACTTCCTTATCAGAGCGCAAATGCTCTGCAAGAAGAACTCGAAGATGTGGATGAACTTCGAGCAGAGATCACCCACTGGCAAGGGTTCCAGGATGAGCGACGTGAGCGCCCAGATCTTCCCTCAAAGTTATACCAACTCTTGAAGAGACTGTTGGCTCTTAACCCTGGTGAAAGACCTAGTGCCAATGAGGTTCTCAAAGCCATGCGAGGCGAGTCAATGACCTTCGAGAATGGTGCAAGTCAGGAGCCTGCGCCAAATCTCGGGATCGGAACTCGCATACAAAATCTGGACTCGCCCGCTCCCCCGAGTACTCCAGTTCCAGGTAAGTTTCTTTTTCTTGTGTCGTAACAAACCTACTCTTACAGCTCTACAGGCCCTCGACATCGTCATCAAACGTCAACATCGGACAAGTTTGAAGAGCTCGGTGCTCTGGCTAGGACTACTTCGAGAGACTTGTCACCTACTAAGAGTGGACAAAGTTCTCGCCTGGATCCGCACCGTCAGTCTCTATCGAGACATCGTGGCTCGCAGTCCATGGTCATGTCTCACAGCCAGGAAAGTCGTCGTGGATCCTTCGTGACACCTGCCGTGAGCGTCAGCGACGCATCTGAGCACTCAGAGATGCACGAGAGACGAAACTCCCAAAGCCCTCCACTTTTGATGCCCCCGCCTACGACCACAGCTGACGCTCTTAGACGGAGAGCAACTGTGTTCATCATCCGTTTCATGCATCTGGCAGGCGATAACTCTCCGCTACTAAGCTATACACTTCGCCTCGGCCTGTTTGGCATCAAAATGATCACTCTCACACGTCCCTGCTGGCCACTCATGGTCCAACCCAACGTAGGCATTCCGCTCGTCTGCATTGCAGCGCTAGATCTTGGCTTACCGCATATGACGAGTTACTCTCCTGTTCTGAGGCAAGGCTACGGAGATTACTTCACAAGCGGTCCACGAGCGTGGGGCTTAGGCACGAGCTGTCTCCTTTTGTTCCTTCATTTTACTGTGCTGTGGGTTGCGTCAGGCTGGGCGACACTGTGTGCCACGAATGAGCATGACGTTTGGGCCGATGGGCCGTGGTGACGTGACTTGAAAAGCTGTAGTGATGCGAGATGATGTTTATATATGTGAATTGATGAAGCCATTCGGCCTGTTGATGCAAGAGGGGGGGAAAGACGCCTTCCTAGGATCATAGATTGACCCGTTTTGCGAAACTGATTGGATCATACAAGTAAAGTGACAGTGATACAAAAGAAACGATAGCGGAAGCGATTGAGAATGACAACATCTTCAGAATGGTTGAAAGAAAAGTGTATATTAAAACAAAATAGAAAGAAGTTTGACCTCGCCATGATACCATACGCTCTCCCAAGATAATCGACACTAAATGATACAACCCAAACTGCCACTCCCTTCACTAGTCTCTAAATCTTTCTCAATGGTTTCTGCGTCAGGATCCTCCGTCTATCCATCTCCCTATTCGCTAACTCACTGCCTTTACTATCTGGCGCAATGCGCTCGCCACGAGTCAAACTTCCAAAGCCGAAGTCAGGCTCGCCACCGAGACTGCCAAAGATGTCTCCAATGTAGTTCTCTGCTCTGATGCCATCTTTGAACGTGGTGTCCCAATCTTCAGTTATGCCTTTGACGATCTCAATGCCGGCGTTGAAGATGTTGGCGATGGCGATTGAGAAGCCGTTTTGTTGGGCTGCAGTGAGATGGTCTAGGTCGGTGTAGTCAGGAGGAGGACGATCAAAGTTGGAACCTGCAAGGGTTAGTGAGATAGTTGATAGGGGCTATGGGAGGGCTTGCCTGTTCTATAGATCATGATTCTTGAGAAGTCGCAGATCTTTGCTATCGCTGCTCTGACGAGGACTTCCAAGATTGCATTATCCTCCTGAGCGCTCATGCAGTAGATACCAGTGCCGTTCGTCCACACTTTTGTAGTGTTCTCGAAAGACTCAGAGAGTCTGCTACCAGAGTAGTATACATCACTCGTAGCAGAGTCGCACTTGATGACAGATGGAGGTTGGGAGGCACTTTTATAGGACTCGCCCATTCGGCGGTAAAGTGCACGGTACTCCTTTGGGCCATTCGCATCTTCCAGCTGAGCCTTTGAAGCGAGTTTATATGCAGTATCTTGAAGTTGAGCGTTGAGTTCAAACACTTCAGTGCCATACGTGATAAAGGGCTGTTGGTAAGGCTGGTCACGACCATATGAGATGTAACCAGTTGGCCAGTCTGGAGGAAGAGACCGTACATCAATCTCATACTGCAAAGCAACTTGGACTGCATAACGAGCAATAGCAACTGAACCAAGAGTACCATACTTGGGATTCACCCCAGCTATACCAGCGATGAGGAAGTAGGTATGGCGAAAGTCAAACTTTGGTGATAGCATGAGAGCCATGAGTGACGCGGCGGAGTTGATCTCCCCCTCGCCGATGGTGAGATGGCAGATACTTCCATCTTCGGTGCAGGTGGCGCAGGGGAAGAGCATGGAGAGGCCAGGGGAGTGAATGGTTTTGGAGGAGAGGTTGCCTAGCTTTGAGTCGGGGAGGCGATCGTGCCAGATCTGAGCTTCGGGTGACCACTGTTGTGCAGTGTTAGAGAGGTGGTTTGAGATGGGGGAGGGGGCATACCATTGAGATGATCATGACTTTTGGAGCAAAGACTTCATCATCTCGAGGGTTCAAGGGAGGTGGTAGAGCTGTTACTAGAGGCAAGAGAATGAACTGAAGAAATAGCGTGAGTAAAGCTCTTGGTAGCTCCATAGTTGATGGTGTGAGTTGTTTGAAGAAGTTACTCAAGATCGAGGGGAAGTTGAAGAGCTTTATCTCTGAATCACATCCACGCAATCTCAAGTCGATACCAAGAACATGTTCGAGACCTTCAACACCGAACCCGTTTCACAGAACCCATCCTGTCAAGGACGGCCATGTGGATTCAAGGTCTTTGTGAACCGGAATAAGATTCAGAGCCCAGAACGAGAATCCCAACGGGTATCGCGCAACGGATGTCGCCCTTCAAGGCAAACCACAGCAGCGAGTCAGGTCGAGGCATTTTGGGATGAATCGGAAACAAATGGAGGACAACGGCGGGATCTTTGATACGGGGAGTTGCTTGTTTGGAGTATCATGTCCGTCCGATAGGGCGGCCTTTTGAACGAGGTTTGTCTGTTGGGAGTGTTTATAGGGTAAGTTAGGGGTAATATGAGATCCATCAAGAAATGAAACGAAACAGAACTGAACAGGACAAGACACAATGTGCTCAATGTTTGGAGGTCGAAGCGAAAGACAGCGCCATGTCTTTGATTCAAGCTTAACATCTAACGACTTGGCATGTCTCTACCGTTTACATGATCCTATATTCTGTATTGTATCACTGTGTGCAAACAGTCTCGATGGGAAGTTTGTTGAACAGGATTGGATTTAGGGTCGTGCAAATATCCCGGAGTCGATGTGAGTTCTTGTGCAACGAATAGTCTGGAAATGTTCGTCTGGGAATGCATGTCTCGGACGGCAGGGCGCTGAAGCGATCGGGGAAGAGAGGGAGGCATTAATTGGATAGACGAGACGAGATTGGTTTAAAGTGAAGGATATGGTATTCTATATTCTACCTTTACAGTGGAGAGCGATCAGAATGTCTTAACCACTGATCTGGATCGTGCTGAGTGGAAGATAGAGGTGACGCAAATGAGAGGAGAGTATTAGGAGCAGTCACGAGCATAAATTGACTTGTGCACTTGTGTTATTGATGGTTTTGGATAGACGGATGGATTGTGATATGTGAGGCTGTAGGGACAAGACGACACAGTGAGATGGAGTTTAGTCTTGGTGTAGTGAGTTTGTGCTCATTGCACGTGGGTTGTGTCTGTACTTCTTGCTTTTTTTGATGAAGATGAAAGTTACTCTTGAGTTTGTGCCGTTTGACTTTTTGGTCGTAACGGCGGGCTTGACTGTTGTCAACGGCTTCAATCGTCACCGTTTCATCGTGGCTAGGTAGCCATTCATCATCGCTGAAAGCCGCCTCATTGTAACTGAAAGTTTGCCAACTCAACTACAATAGTTACTTCTAACCGTACACAAAGTATCATGTAGTTCTGGGAACTTGGCCACCCAATAATATGCATCTCTCCAACCTCCTATCGTGGCTCATCATCTCGGTTTATTTCTGGACCCCAAAGTCTGGGCATCTTTTCGACTATGGGGCCTCGGGTTATCAGATGCGCCCGGATCCGCGTATTTGATCTGTTTTGCTCACTGTAAATGTCATCGACTTGAGTCAATTATTCCAGTTTTTCTAGAATTGTTATGATACTCCCATCATCTGACTCGTTGGTAGACCACTTGGAAAACCTTGGCAGAGGCCAAACTTCGCTTTTGTGTTGGCCTCAAGATACAGTAAAATTTCTTGGCGTGGTTGTTTTTCGCCAAGAAAATTGGGTTGCCTCTTTTATTACTCAGCTAGAGACCGACAAGGAAGGTCAAGCTTGACCCAGGGGCCGCGTGTAAGGTTCGGGGCTTCAGCAATGTGCATGATCTGCCTCATTCCTCGTTATTTCCTAGTGTTTAATTCTTAATTCAACGACGTTTCTTAACATCTATGGCTTCGACGACTCCAACACCAAGGCCGCTGTGATGACGACGACACGCTCCCGCTAACCAAAGCTTCTGTCTCTCTTAGCACAAACGACGTTGCAGCCAAGACGACCGCCAAGACACGATAGCAGCAGCACCAAGCATTTTCAGGATTACCTAGCCCCCCTAGAGTCTCGGCCCTTCCGAGAAGATGGGCAGTGACAATATCAGTTCCCAGTCCTAAAATCCCCCAACTACGGGGGGCCCTCGGTCCTCTGTAAGGCGGACCAGTTACAGTGGGTTAGCGACGTGTCGCTGCTGATTGTTACTGGATATGGCGTATTTTGTCAAGGCGGACCGCCCGGGACCCCCAGACAGAGTGCGCCGCCACAGAATAGAGATTGACCTGCCAAGCACCACTCACAATTAACTCTGCCCAGGTGAAGGTCATTTCCTGGTGGAGACGAGTCGTCCAGGTATGACGAGTTTCTCTTTAAGGTTCTTTATTTTCCTGCTGGGCCTGGCTGGCTCTAACGTTTTCGGGGTAGAGTTTTGTAAAAGCCTCCCCCACGCTAGAGCTTGAGCATGATTTCAGTGCTTCCTCCACCCTTCAAAGCGTCTTCGATCCACCACTGAATCTCTTCCACTTTCTTCTGGTTTGTTTTCATTCAACTTCTTTCTGTGGCTCAGTGCCGTACCAGGTTTCTGGATCAACGGCTGCTCACAGACTTCCAACACAGGTTTCCATTGATGGACGACATCACGAGTGTTCCTGATTCACGCTATGGCGGCTCTGGCGAAGGGTCCAACTCCAACTCCAACTTTGACGCTGGTACAGTCCCGTGCAAAAGTTCCGACACATCCGAGGTCCGGACCCCGCTTTCAATTAAACATCAACATCAACACCACAACTTCATCGCGTTATTTCTATAGGAAAAGATGCCTCGAATACGGCAAAAAACACATCATTCTCCTTGCAAAAGAACGAGGTTTGTGACGATGTACGAATCAGGTGTTCGCGTGCAGGATATCGCAGACAGTGAGGGGCTAAGTCGGCACGCGATCTATGGAGTCATTCGACGGTACCGTCACCAACAATCAGCAAAAGATTTACCTCGCTCTGGAAGGCCATCACGACTATCAGATATAGATAAAAATCATATCAAAATACTCATTGGAAGAAACGCTTTTATCTCATACCAAGAAATAATTGATTGCACCTGTTTGAACTGCAAAAGAAGCACAATTCGTCGCTGGCTTATCAATCAGAAGATACAACACAAGCTTGCACTTCGACGCCCGTTTCTCAGCGAAGAAAGTGCTCAATTGAGAAAAGCTTTCTGTGAAAAATATCGTCATGAAGATGAGTCTTTTTGGTATAGCTGGTGGTTTTCTGATGAGGTCTCTATCGACCGTACAGACGGTGACTATACCAAGTGGTCATTTTACTCTGCTGTAAGTCTAGCCCCTTCTATTTCAGAAGCTTCTTTTGACAACACCACAGGGTGAGAGACTCCATCAAGATAAGGTGCAGCCCTGTAGACGGCCTGCCAGACATTCTCAGATGTTCTTTGGTGCAATTCACTATGATAAGCCGTCTAGGATCGTCCCTCTTGCCGGCGATCCTGAGTCTGAGAGGGGAGGCGTAACAGGAAGGATTATTCTATCCTGTTTACAGTCTTATCTTCCCGGACTGGTCGAGGAAGGAGAGACTTTTCAGCACGACAACGCCCGTACATATAAATGCCGGAAAGTTCAGAATTGGCTGCTGCCCTGGGCAAGAAGAACAGGAGTCTTTCTTGCTGACTGGCCGCCATACAGCCCTGATCTCAACCCCATTGAAAATCTATGGAAAGTCCTGAAGAAGAGGATATGCGATAGATATCCTGAAATTGCTGCTTATCCAAAGTCTGCAGCAGCTTTGGCCCGGCTGATTGAAGCTGCAGAGGAGCTTTGGTCGGAGGTCGAAGATGAAGTGGTCAAAAACGTGATAAAATCGATGCCCGACCGGTTGAACGCCTGTTACAACGCAAATGGCTATTATACCAAGTATTAAACTATATTTCTGGAATCTCCTTTTAAGTCTCTACAGATTGATATATATATTATCTAAATTGAAGAATTATTGCCCATGCAATTGCAATCCGAAATGGCAGTATGAGATCGAGGTAGTTGGGGTGGATCCGGAATGTGTCGGAACTTTTGCACGCCCACTGTAGTCACGACCAGCCGAAGACTGATAACACGATGAATTCCCAACCTCAACCTCACGACGTCGACCCGCCCTTCGATTTGCACGATGACGAACATGTTCAGGGAAACAACTTTGCTTTTACCCCATCTCAACTACATCGACTCCTGACCGCCAAGAATATCTCCGCTCTGCGCGCGTTTGGAGGCTTGTTGGGTTTAGCCGCTGGCCTTCGTACCGATATTTCAGCTGGACTAAGCGCCGACGAAACAACATTGGAGGGTACTGTCACTCTGGATGAAGCTGTAGCCTCTGGCAGCCTTGAACGACCACCAGTTCTCTCTGCTGCGTCACCTCCACCATCGCCGCCGCTCTTACATAATGGGCTGTTCGAACATCGCGACAACCACTTTGTCGATCGAAAACGAGTATTTGGGGATAATCGTCTTCCGCAAATAGCACAAAAATCTTTCTTCAGACTATTATGGATAGCATTCAATGATAAGCTTATCATTTTGTTAACCATTTCTGCCTCCATCTCACTCGCTATTGGTATCTACCAGTCTGTCGACAAGTCGATAGGCGCATCGCGTGTCGAGTGGGTAGATGGTGTCACGATTGTCGTTGCGATCCTCGTCATTATCATTGCAAGCGCAGCGACCGATTGGCAGAAGAATTACAAGTTTAAGAAGGTCAATGAACGAAAGCAACAAAGGGACGTAACGGTGATGCGCTCGGGTAAACTCCAGCGCATCCCCGTTCAAGATGTTGTCGTTGGTGATCTTTTACACCTTGAGGCTGGAGATGTTGTTGCCGTGGATGGTGTCCTTGTGCAGGCTTCGAGTCTGCAGATGAACGAGTCTTCCATCTCTGGAGAGGCTGACCTTGTGCACAAGACCGTACCAAGGCCAAACCATTCGGCGACATCTCGAATTGACCCCTTCATTCTCAGTGGGACTACTGTCGCGCGCGGTGTTGGTTACTATCTCGTCACTGCTGTTGGCGTCAACTCGACCTATGGCCGTATCCTCATGTCGTTGAGAGACGACGTCAAGGAAACACCACTCCAGGCGAAGCTTGGCCGTCTTGGCAAGCAACTTATTGTCATCGGTGCCATTGCTGGTTCCATCTTTTTCCTTGTCCTCTTCATCCGTTTCATGGTCACTCTTCACACCGTTACTGGTGGGCCTTCTCAGAAGGCAGAAGACTTTTTACATATTCTGATTCTGGCCGTCACGGTCGTCGTCATCACTGTTCCAGAAGGCTTGGCGCTTAATGTGACCGTTGCACTGGCCTTTGCTACGAAGCGTATGCTCCGAGATAACAATTTGGTGCGATTGATTCGATCGTGTGAGATTATGGGGAATGCAACGACAGTTTGCTCCGACAAAACAGGTACCCTGACACAGAACAAGATGACTGTCGTGGCCGGACGTGTTGGCTTGGAGTCTTACTTTGACGATACCGACCTGGTTGTTCCGGATCCCGATTCGTCCATGTCGCGTGCCTCGACTATCAAGTACGACAGTTCAATTGACATGGCAAAGTCACTCTCTCCAGAATGTCGGAGGTTGATCAAGGATAGTATCGCTCTCAACTCCACGGCCTTTGAGAATGGTGACTCGGGTGCCACGACTTTTATGGGCTCAAGCACTGAGACTGCTTTGCTTCACTTCAGTCGTCAGCATCTCGGTATGAACAATTTGGCCGAGGAGAGGGCCAACTGTCCCATTGTTGCGATCCTACCGTTCGACTCATCCCGAAAATGGATGGCAGTCCTGGTCAAGATTAATGAGGATCGCTACCGACTTCTCGTCAAAGGAGCAGCGGAAGTTGTGTTTGAATATTGTGCTTTTGTTGTTTTGGACCCAACTTTCAGAGTACCAATTGCACGACTCTCGGAGAATGACCGTGCAAGCTATCGTAACACAATTGAAGATTATGCCAACAGGATGCTCCGACCTGTCGCTATTGCCTACCGAGACTTTAGCGCGCAGGATATCTTTGAGGGTCCAGACGACGACCCTGATAACATTAATCTAGAATGGCTGGCCTCTGGAATGATCCTCATCGGCGCCTTCGGCATTCGTGACCCATTGCGCCCCGAGGTCGTGGAATCAGTCCGCCAATGTCAGGCTGCTGGAGTGTTCGTTCGCATGGTTACAGGTGACAACTTCTTGACCGCCAAGGCCATTGCAACAGAATGTGGTATCTACACAGCTGGTGGCATTGCCATGGATGGCCCAACATTCAGAGACTTGACACCTGAGCAGCTAGATGCTGTTATTCCAAGACTCCAAGTCTTGGCTCGTTCAAGCCCAGAGGATAAGTTACTTCTCGTAACCCACCTGAAGCGAATGAATGAGACGGTAGCGGTGACCGGTGATGGTACGAATGACGGTCTGGCACTGAAGGCGGCGGATGTCGGTTTTGCTATGGGCATTCAGGGTACTGAGGTAGCCAAAGAGGCTGCATCTATCATCCTTCTCGACGACAACTTTGCTTCCATTGTCAAGGCTTTGGCTTGGGGTCGAACTGTGAATGACTCCGTCAAGAAGTTTTGCCAGGTAAGGTTATCGATCAATATGGCCAAGTTCTTTGCTAACCAGATGATAGTTCCAATTCACCATCAATATCACTGCAGGTATCATTACTGTTGTTTCTGAACTTGTCGGCGACGCTGTCTTCACCGTCGTTCAATTGCTTTGGATTAACTTGATCATGGATATCTTTGCTTCTCTTGGTTATGCTACTGACCACCCATCGCCCGACTTCCTCAAGCGAAAGCCCGAACCTCGCAACGCCTCCATAATTTCCATCACCATGTGGAAGATGATAATTTGCCAAGCCATCTATCAGTTGATAGTCGTCTTTGTTGTTCACTACGCTGGATGGGATCTCTTCAACCCCGACACTGAATTCGAGATTGAGAAGCTCCAGACATTGGTGCTCAACATTTACGTCTGGATGCAGTTCTTTAATCAGCACAACTGTCGCCGGGTGGATAACAAGCTGGATATTTGGTATCAAGGATTCCTGCGCAACCCTTGGTTCATCGGTGTTCAGCTTATCACTATCGCCGGCCAGTTCATCATCGTCTTTAAGGGAGGTGAGGCATTTGACACAACCCCTCTTACAGGTGCCCAATGGGGATGGAGCTTGCTCTTTGGTGTCATGTCAATTCCACTGGGAGCTTTGATTCGACAGATACCTGATAGCCTGGTCCAGAGCCTTTTCAACTTGATCTCGGACTGTTGGCTCACAATTTGGCGACCGACTCGCGCGCTCCTATCAAAGGCCTTCAGCTGCTTCAAGCGTAAGAAGGCCGATGATAAGGAAGCCCAACAGCCAGAGCAAGAGATGGGTCCTGTTGAGAATATCCTTCACATGATGCACTTGACCCACGAGCCCGATGAGGACGAGACACCCATGACACAAGAACAGCGTGAAGCAATGGAGCGATCAGACCAAACACGAATGATGAAAGAGAAGGAAAAGAAGAAGCGAGATATCGACTTGCACGGCCTCGTAGAGGCGGCCAAGCTGGGAAGAGAGCACAAAGGCGCCATTTTGGAGATTCACCCAAAGACACTAAAGGACGACCCAATTCTAAGGACCAGTAGTGGTAAAAACAGTACGCTGCCACCAAGTCAAGACGCCGAATTTATGAAATTCGTCGCCATAAACACACGACGGCCTCGACAACCGAGACGAGCAAATCCTCGAGATCCGGCACGACCGGCTCAGCGACGACAGCAGGAGCAGAAGAGTTCATGGAGGCATCATGTTTCCTGGGAGGGACTACTAAGATCTAAGAGACGATAATGAGCACGTTTGTGCGTTCATACAAATGATATTTAAGAGGAGGGTATATAGTAGACAGGTGTGAAGGAAAGACCTGTTTTCTTGTAAATGACAGATTACGACGTTATGACAGATAAAGGGATTCAAGATACCAATATACAGGTCGCTTTACTAGGCCATAATAACAACGCTTCCATCCCAAATTTTGCGATATCCAATCCTATGATGCGTTTCCAAACTCGTCAAATCATAAACTTTTATCGTGTGCTCATCCTGTTTTGATGATGGCTTCCTCAATCGCACTCCCAATCTCGGACCTCGGTATTCCCGGTCCCCGCATCAAACAAAGAGATCTCGTAGCGAGTGACTTTATAAGAGCTGGTATACTAACCCGCACTGTAACAGGACCAGATTTTGGTTCAGTGGGAAACGAGAAACAATTGACAAAGCTCCAGCTCTCGGGTTGTTTCGGTACAGTGTGTCCAACATTCGGCATCGGCGAGTTATTCAGATTGAGTTCCATAGTTTCAGCATCCACAATCCTAGCACCAAGTGCGAGGAGTTGCTTCTCAACTCCAACGATGCTGAAGAACCGCGTGAAATGGTCGATGCGCGTTCCAGCCGGTCGTGTAGGCCATGGCCATTCTATATCCTCTACCGTAGAAGGGTTAAGCTCTGCGCGAGAATAAACATACTGTCCATATCGTCCGTACGGTAAATCGATAACGCGATACATCTCATGTCGACCCGGACCGATGAGCCAGCGTAGTCGTGTGAGCATCTCGTCTTTTGCGCGGCCCTTGAGGGTGTTGCAGAAGAGGCGCGATTCACAGGCTGACATGGCGTAAGGCGGTGGTGAGTTTACGAGGAGGTGGCATGCTATTGTTAGTATGTCGCAGGCGAGGCGGAATGAGAATGTTGAGTGTTGTGTGGATGAGGGCACGGCGAGATCGCCCGGTGATGCAGGGGTTGTGCCGAGCCAGCCGTTGCCGAAGATCTGAGGGGATAGTGAGAATGTTGGTAAGTTGAAGGATTTGGCCATTGGTGGTTGTTGAGAGTTGAAGTATGGCGGTGTTGATAGTGAAGCCGGTGCCGAAGTTGATAAAGATGGTGGAGTAGGCGTAGAAACCGAAGACATAGCCGTTGACATAGGCGGTGTCAATGTCTGAACTTGAGTCTTCCTCACAGCAACAGCCATCGAACCCGAAGAATCCTCCGTCGTTTCACTCTGCTCACTCTCCGGCGATCCAGATCCTCCACCCCTCCTATCTTCCCCCTCCCTCGGCATCAGCACAAGATCCTCCTCTGGTCCAACAACCTCATGCGCCAGCTCAAGAATCCTCTCCATACTTCTCCTCAAACTACCAACAAGACTCGGCTGGGCTCTGACCACAGCTTCGGTGGTGAGCATCTCGTCAACGAAGGACATGAAGACGGAGCTCATCTCCTCGACTACCTGCTCCAGACGACGCACGCGCTGGGCCTGTGCTGCCTCGGCGGCTTGGCGGCGGCGGCGGAAGATGTTTTGGGCTTCACGGTTACGTTCGCGACGGGCCTGGGGGTGTAAGTGGGGGTTCAATAGGAAGAGGGGGAGGGATGTACCTTGAGTGCTGCATCGTCGTTATCTTGGGCGGTTGAGGATAAGCGACTTCTGCGCTTGGGGGGTGATTGCGCAGTCATTGTATAAGTGGATGAATATGAGGATGAGTGAGAGACAGAGAAGAGGTGAGTGAAACAACGTCAGCCCTGCGGCTTTGAGAGAGACTGTCTGGTAGGTCGAAACTAGCTTGCGACGCGAGTAAATTGACTGTAAATAACGAATATGGTGAATGGGCTGATACGTGAATGAAGAGTATTTCGTGTTTCAAGGTGGCGATGAGATGAAATGGGGACGACGTTGGAATCTTCGGGACGTTTTAGGGCCGTACTTCTATCCCCGTGACCCTTGTTGGGTTTAGCGGCTTATTAATCAAGCGGCGATCAATCAACATTCGAGGCTGACTTTAATGGGCCCACAGTAACTTTAAATCGTGGGGGTGAATCTGATCTCAACTCCACTGCCTCAACATCAAAATTAAGAAGAATTATATATATATACAATATCCAAATGCCCGTGAACATCAATTAAATTCCTTGCTGCCCTCCCATATCAAATCTCCAACCACTTGTGCAAAAGGACCTCTGGCTTGCAGCAAATCATGATACGTTCCCTCCTCAACCTTGACACCGTTCTCCAGGACAACAGTCCGATCCGCGATTGCCATCATCTCCTTGCTATGCGTCACAACCACAATCGCCATATCTCGCCTTGACTTCTTCGCAATCTTTTGCATTGTATGTCGAATCATCTCCGCGCTCTCTGCATCTAAAGCACTGGTAGGCTCGTCCAGCACAAGAAGTCGAGGCTTGCGTACAAGTGCGCGCGCGATGCTGAGACGTTGCGCCTGGCCACCTGAAAGGGCTTGACCTCCATCGCCGACTCGAGTGTTGTATCCATCTGGAAGAGTTGTGATGAACTCGTGGATACCGGCTGCTCTCGCAGCAGCTAGAATGCTAGGAAATTGACGGAGGGGCGATACTTCACCTAAGCCGTACACGATGTTCTCTGCAATGGTAGCTGGGAAAAGGAACGGCGTTTGTGGCACATAAGCCATCATCGAACGGAGATGCTCCATATCGACGTGCGCATGGGAATACCCATTAAAACTTAATGGTGGCCTTGTGCTGAGGATCTTGGCTTTGGTAGGAGCACAGAGACCCAACATCAGTGAGATCACCGTCGACTTGCCGCAGCCTGACCGACCAACAATCGCTAGAAAATCTCCAGCATCCACCTCAAATGACACTCCTCGCAGGACTGGTCTCTCCGAGCTTAACTTATATGAGAACCCGAGATTGTCAAGTCGAACTGGGAGCGGTGTTTTGGGCTTGTAGTATCCACGAGGCTCGCTTTTGGGTACCAAAGGCATATTGGCGTACCCCAACATCTGCGCGGCGGTCGACTGGGCCATCGTGACTTGTGGTATCGTACTAAGAATACTCGTCGCCGTGCCCATGCTGAACAGAAGCAGATTCACTACTGCTACCACGGCTGTTGCTGTGATCGCCCTCTCCGACGCCAGAAGCACAGTTCCATAGTAGAACACAAGTGCTGTAAGGGGGTAGTTGACTGATTGGTACAGTCCATACAATGTACTGGTGTGCCCTGCCCTCTTCTGCCCCAGGCCCAGGGTGTGCCTCACTGCTTTCATATACTTCGCACCCATGTATCTTTCTAGAGTGAGAGCTCGAACGACTCGGATGTTGACAAAGATCTCAGTCAAAGTTGCACTTGCATCTTCGGCCCCCTTGTTGCAGCGCGCCTCCCACTTCCCACTAATAATGGTATAGCCTTTGACTGCGCCCATAACGACAGGCAGCGGCGCGAGAGTGACGAGCGTGAGTTTCCAGGAGATGACGAGCGCCCAAGCAACAGCAGCAATGATCATGACGGTGACTGTGATGATGATGGGCAAGAATCTGCCAACAATGTTGCGCATCTCTTCGGCGTTTCGGTCAAGACACTCGTTGATACGGCCAGGAGAGTTGCGTGATCGATCGAACCATGCTCTTGGTTGTCGGAGGATTCGTTTCAATGCTTCGACTCGGATGGTGTTGATCCAGGCTTGCCCCACCATTTCAAGAAGATATCGACCACCGCCAGTGCAAACACCATCCATGACCGCGATGACAATGAGATAGATAGCCCATCTCTTGCCCTCTGCTAGCTTGTCACCTTGTGACCACATCGCGCCCAGGAGTTGCGCGAAGCAATACGCAAATGCAGGAATAGAGCCTGCTCCAACCAGGCAGGTCAGTATTCCGAAGATAAGAAGAAGCCGATGCCCGCGTCCCAAAGCTGGCCAGACTGTCTTCAATATTGAAGCTAGAGGCATTGGTGGAGGGAGGTCCTTAGTCTCGCTGTCTTTATCATCCACCTTATCTGGCTGAAGCTTGTCGTTATACCTGGTTTGCCTTAGCCTTCTAATGCTCTTGGGACGTTCGGCTCCCCCAAAGAGATATTCTGGTTCGTCGAATGACACCAGTGTGCATGATATTTCCATACCATCCAGACTGCTGTGAGATCTCACTGCACTGTCGTGCTTCTCGTCGTAGAAACTGGCCATTGGATGGTTGTCGGTGGCGGACTGTGATCGTACAGGTCCAGGTTCGGGTATAGCTACAGTGAGGGTTTCCCTCTCCCAAGCCCGAGCTGTCCGCATGCGAAAAGCGGCTGCTGTGTTTGTGCCCAGAGTCAATCGTGTAGAAGCGTTTGTTGGGGCTGGACTGAAAGACTCCAATCCTCCGACGACTATCTGTGAGAGACGCGATGTCCTACCTGGAGGGGGAAATATGGGAGAAAGGGGAGAAAGAGGCGGGTTGGGAGAGTCGATGGTGATATCTATCGGCGTGTCTGGTTCGTCTGATACGGTTGATGCGAGAGTGGCAAAGGTGCCACCAACTTGCGTATCTAGATCCTTTCTAAATCCCTCCTGAACGAGTGATGCATTGTCCATCACATAGACGAAGTCATCGGCGTCGATTTGGGCGACATCATGTGTGATGATAATGGTAGTCTTGCCCCGTCGCCATGCTCGGATCGCATCCATGATGAGCACGCGACTGACCTGGTCAAGACCACTTGTAATCTCATCAAGGATCAGCACTGGAGGGTCTCGAAGTCGAGCTCTGGCAAGTGCTAATCTCTGTTTCTGCCCACCGCTCAAGTTGTATCCATCAGCGCCGACATTGGTATCTAGACCTTCGGGAAGTCCCGAAATCGTCGACTGCATTAATGCTGCATCACAGGCTCGCAATACTTCGGACCGTGTTGCTCTTCCGGGATCGTGGTGGCCAAATGCTACGTTTTCTAAGAAACTTTCGTTGAATAAGATACTGGACTGTTGAATCAAGGTAATATTTTCGCAGACCCATTGTCTGTCAAGAACCTGTAGGGGTTTATTGTCGACATAAACATTTCCGCTCAAGGGCTCATAGAAGCCAACAATGAGGTCGCCCAATGTACTCTTCCCAGAGCCGCTTCTTCCCACAATAAAGGTCATCTCACCCGAGGGGAAGAAGAAGCTAGATTCGCGAAGCACTTTTTGGGCCGGGTTCGAGGGATATGCGAAGCTCACCTGTTCAAGTCAGTCTTTGTCTTTATTAACACAGCGAAAACTTACATATTTCAATTCGATATCACCGCTGCAACTCAGGGGCCGCAACGCTCCCGTCATTGGCTTGACGATTTCGCCGTTCCTCACATTCCGCGTGATGCTGGAGAGGAAGCTACCGGCCGACATACCTTTTGCGAGGACCAACCACTGCGGCATCAAGGCCTCAATGCCCTGAAATGCTGCAAGTGTTGCATAAAAAGTCGTCAAAACACTGCCAGCGGCAAGACCGTCGTTGTTGACGAGCACAACGCCGTACCAAAAACCGACAACGAACATGGCCACGACCCAGAAAGCAACGTAGCCCATTTGCAGAGCGTTGCATTGCGCTTGGATCAGGTACTGCTTCGCTGCAGCTTTAGCAGCTGGGTAATACTGCCAGACCTCCTGATCGTATCCGTTGAAGACCTTGACGAGATCGATGGCTGTGATTGAAGCAACGGCGAACTTGGAAGCGACTGCCAGTTCACGCTTCTGTGCTTGGATGGCGGGTTCTAGCCGCTTTGTAGCGAGTGAGAGTACGATTGCTGAGATTGGAAGAGTGGCGAGGAGAACGAGGGTGAGTTTCCAGGAGTAGTAGAGGGCGATGCCGAGGGAAGCGATTGAGGTGATGATATCGCCAACGAGAAGACCGAGAACTTGAGATGATGCGAGTTGCAGTTCGCGAGTTTGTCTATCGATTGTTAGTCATATGTAAGTGTAGAAGAGGGATACATACGTCTGTATTCTGATGAGAAGACTTGATATGCCTTCGGATTGAGAGTCGAACCAGGCCATGTCCTTGGAGAGGAGACTTGCAAAGATGCCTTGCCGAACACTGCATGCCTGCAGCTCTCCAAACATGACCCAGAGGGCAAGGAACGCTGTACTTGCGATCCAATTGCCAACGCCCAGTCCTACAAGGACAAGTGCCCATCTTCCCACCTGTGAAAGGGCATCACCCCCGCTGAGCGATCCATTCCCAAAGCCCGCGATAATATCGAATACTTTTCCAAGAATGACCGATAGAACAGTTTTGAAGCCTGCTGAGAAGCCAGCCGCAAGCAATGCAGCGATTAAAGCACCGGAGTGTGACCGTCTTGTGAAGAGAAAGAGTTGTTTCCACGATGATTTAACGTCTTGTTCCATTTTTGAAGTATAGAGGAATTGAGTATCTTGTTGAAATCATGGAGGAAACACTTGAAGAAGTGCTCGAAATAATTTAAGAGGCGACATGGCGATACGAAGTGTAAATCCAGGTGTTTGGGGCGACAAAGAACAATATCAAAGGGTGTGCTGTGATAGTGTGCACAGACGAGGCTGCGGCCAGGGGCTTAGTATTGTTCTTCTTGATATTGTTCAGCCTGCGGTCCCGCACGTGAACTATTGGCGAGAAATGCACTGGAAGAGAGGGGAAGATTGGACGGATTGAACTGATTGTTTTTGATAGGCTTTGCATCGGGTTTTGGAAGGGTGCCGAGGGGCCGATCGATGTTGGTGAGAGTGTTGCCACTGTCATTTTGAGGGGTGAAGTAGCGAAAGCTCGCGAGACGAAACTATTTGCTTGAGGTGTTGGTTGGTTCTTCTTCGTTTAAATGACAAATTGATTTCGGGATCATCGGAAGTTTTGGAGTACAGCACCTGTCAATTGTCTCTTTCGCGTGGTACAACAGGGCAGGCGGGAAGCGTTACAAAACGGATAAAGTCTGTTGGCACCTTACGTAAGGACACTGAAGTAAATCTCTTAGACCAGAGTGTGAATTGCATGCAGTTGTCCCTGTTTATCTCTACCCAACGTGGAATTTGCTTCTGAGCTTGCGATGGCGGCTGTCTGGGAATGACCAAGAGCGAGAACCCAAGACCAGCTTACGCCTTCCCTGTGACTCAACCTCTACAAAGGTTATCGGATAAGATCTTCCTCAACGCCGATGCTATTTTACTGTGTACATACAGAATGCACCTAACATGCCCGATTTCTCCTACAAATGGCATAAGGAAAAACTCATCAAACCTCGCGACATGGCATGGACATGACTTTGGTCCTCCATGAACGGGCAGGAGCTCCCTTTTTAAAAAGGACAAAAGACTTGGGAAGCCTCATCCCTACCAGTCACTCAGTTAACAGTCCATCATATCGTCACCTGCTTCTCAAGGTCCGGGGTCAAATTGACATCATGTTCTGTACATTATCTACAGCTTTCCTCACCAACCCACACAGATCGCAAATGTATCGAAGTTATTCTAAGAAATATTTTCCTAAAGCCAAAATACAACTAAGACTGAGGGGCACAAGCTGCAAAACGGATCCTCTGGACGCGACGACGAGGCCATTCTCGAGAAGCTTCTTTCACTCCAGGTCATTGATGTCCAACGTCTCTCTCCAACATAGACATCGGATTAGTAGAATTACTGTGTCTACGGCGACGGCTGAGCATTCAACAAGCCTTGCGCAGAGTTTCCGATGCGATTGTCCCAAGACTCGTTCTCCTTATCATTGACAGGCTTCGACAAAACTCCAACGCCATCCCTAAACATCGAAAATACTTATTAACTTCGTCCAATACCACAAAGAGAGCAAACATCTCGTGTCTACAACCGGTTCCATGATGAGGAACAGATCAGGGACTGGACGAGCGACTTAAGGACCAGGAGCACAACGAAGCTCAGCGCAGACTTATGCGACAAGACGGCGAGGCCGTTAGATTTCGCAGAGGCAGAGTCGGGACTGATCAGCTCAACCAGGTGAGGCCCTCGTACGTCAATGCTTTTCTCATCCAGAGTAGAGGAGTTATTGTCGATCCTTGCAGCGAGTGCATTCGCAAGATGAGGGATAGAACTCCTAATCAAAGACACAGCTACTAGCGTTCATATTCATAAAGGGAAGAGAGAGGACGAAAACTTCGTTGTTGAGCCATTCAGAGGCGTGGGACCGGTGAACAATCCTGGGTATAACGATAAGTTATTGGGAGTAGGATTGGGAGAGGGCGAGGGCACGTGGGTGCTCTGGATGCGAGTCTGGAAATCTTAGACGGATTTCATGGTGATCTCAAAACGACGAGAGAGGTGCTGTTCTCTGGCGGTAGGTATATGCTCGCAAGTCTCTGGTTACATGTAGTATGACAATTAGTTAGCTCTGAGTTGTTACTACTTGAGTTCAATACGGCTTATATTGCTATACTAATTTCCCAGGACCCCCTGGGCTTGTGCCTTTTCTTTCTCCCTGCGGAGAGCTCGAGTTTGTCTTTATGAAGGAGCGAGCGGGAGGATTCTCATCCCCATCCCAACCTTGATACCCCCGTGCTTTATCACCATCATTGACCCCAACATCATTCTCATCACGACCATTGTTATCGAACCCACAAACTTTCTCACACTCTGGATCAAGGTACGTAGATGGGATAGCGATTCCCTTCTTCTTGCAGTAGTCCCGGTCTTCTCTACTTCTTGCTGCGGAACCTCGTGCACCTAGTCGTACAGTAGGGTGTCAAGTGTCGATGCGTTCCTTAAGATGAGGTTAGCTACATGTATCATGAAGAGTCGGAGGATAACGCGCTTGGAGATGGCGCTGCACCATATCTTTCCCGTAGCATTCGGCACAGTGCATGGATATACGCTCAGAAGGATTCGTAGCATTAGGAGCTTCATAATGCGTTTGCCTCGGGTCTGCTTCGCCGAGTGGGAAATTTGCCGCTTCTGTGCCTGTCTCTTCTACTTGCCTTGAACTCATCTTTAGGGGCTAGATTGTTTAAAGAGAAGTGAGGAGTAAAGACTTGACCTAGGGCAATTCGCTCATAATATAAATAGGAAACTGTCATCGTTTATAAGAGTTGCAGAAGAGGTACTTCAATGGCGGGCGCTGTCGGCAAGAGATATATCTTTAATTTGCCAGGGTCTGAAGATTCGTACAGTGCAAGAATGGAAGAAGTAAACTTTCATCCACAGCCACAAATCGCTAAGCTGTACCCCTGTTTTTGTGTACCTATCTTGTTTTTACTGAGAAGGATTATTCGTAGCCATATGTGCTTGACGAACGCTTGTCGTCGGGGAGTGACGGTTTGGGATACCATGGCCTTGGGCTCGCCTTGTTCGCGATGTTTGCGCTTTTAGCTTTGAACTGGAAATTTGGGTCTTGACGTTCGCGGATACGGGCAGCAAAGGGTCGGTCTCTGACTGCGTCAAAGGTTTCAACCTCGGGAGCAGAGTGTTAAGATGACAGCTTTCGCAAATCGGCCATGTTGGTGATATCGCCAGCAACTGAATATAGACCGGAGGCCTGTTAATGCCCCGAACACCCTATTCCCTGAGATCTATATGTATAAGTCAGCATTGGTAACGATAAAGCAATTGCGAAATATACCGCACTTCAGTCTCTAACAGAAACCGGGCCAGGGCTGACTGGGAGCAGCCTTTCTCGTGGAGCTTCTCACTGTAAATTCTATACCATGGGACGCGGAGCCAGGGATATTTACTGATCATCTGACCAAGATAGATATAGATGATCTAATATGCGCAAATAATGTAATTCTCCTTAGTGATAGCTTCTAGAATCTTGCCTTCTGTTGCAAATGGCCTTTCCATCCATTAGGCTCTGACCGTAAGAATCTCTCCTTCAGTTCTGGCTCCATGTATCTGTGAGAGAGACACTTGATCCAAATCGAACAGGACTCAACTACTCTTTGTGTAGTTTCTCTGCACCGAGGTATTAATCGATAGGTCGAACATTTTATCTGCCTGCCCCTTGAGGGCACTCCATGGGATTTCGGTCGTGGTCATGCCGGGCCCCGAGCCGTTGAGAGGCACGGTGAAAATGACGCCCAGTTTTCCTCTCGGCATCGTGTTGTAGAACTCTATCAAGCTCTGGGCGTTATCAATAACCCCAGCATAGGTGCTCTTGCTTTTCCGAAGAGAATGTCGTTCGCTTTGCTGATCCTCTCGGGCATGCATATTTGCATACCAAACCAACACAGTGATGTAAAACGCAATCTGGCTTACAACGCCAACCAATACCTAAGCATTTGCATCAGGAATCTTTCGTAGTTGTCAGCATAATCGGCAAGGCGGTAGTCAACTTCTTGCAACTGTCGTAGCAAGGAATGCGTCGCTGGCCGTGTTATTGTGGGCCCCGGAGCTGAATGTAAGGCTTACTCCCGGCGCGCTTCCGGGTTGAACGGACTGAGTAGTTGATGTTGATACGACGGTTGGGTGAAAATGAATGACTCCGTATCTTCATATTAGATATATATATAGAACTGTGTAATCCTCTAAAAAGCCCTCCGAATTAGTGATAGAAGCATGAAACATGGTTGCTAAACTCACTGCAGCTTCTCTTTAAGCTCCTCATTTTCGGTGATGAGGCGGTCGTTTTGCTCTCGCAGCTCGTCGTTCATTTTGTTGACGTAGTCGTTATCCTCTTCGAGGAGCTTGACGCGACTACGGAGGTAGTTAACCTCTGGGTTGTTGGAAGGTTGGGTTTGGCAGCTTATAAGTAGAACTCCATAATAGCGATATCATCGTTAAGAGATTGGAAGGTGACCCCCTTTGACCCGGCGGTCACAGAGAATGACTTGATCGACTTGATAGTCGCCGCTAGAGTAGGAGAGGCAGGTTAGCGACACTGTCCCGCAAGAGGTTATCCAAGGGAGAGGAAAGACGGGTGGGTATACGGCCAAGCTGAGGCTGATTCGGCATTGGAGCTCATCAGTAGTCTAATACGAGGTGTCTGCGATCTTACACCAGTGTTCCATACCTTAAGGTCCACGAGTCGACACAATGAAGAACATATAGTTTGCACCTACAAAGAGATTAGTACATACGACCAAAGGTAGTGGAAAATACGGGATCCCGTCCGCTCTCCCATAGTCAAGCCACTAACCGGCGGATTAGTAGTTGGGTCGGTGACGACCAGCGAATCCCCGCTGTTGTATGTTTTTGCTGATTTCCTTTTTTTGTTACAATGTGTAAATTCACTGACATTCCTGTCGCTTCTGATGTTCGGACGTGAGGGCATGCGAAGGGGTATGTAGGATAAAGCTTCTGCGGGGCGTGGTGTTAAGAGTTGTCAACATCATCCCTGCTCGCGCCATCATCGTGTGGAGGTAAAGAAACATTGCTACGCATCATCGACTAGATGATGAGTGAAAGGGGTTTACCGTGAGCAAGCAATCGCTCAGTTCAAAGTGATTTCCTTGGGTTTGGTCAGTTGGCGAACCTTCAAGTATCCATTGTTGCCAAGCTAATCTTTGGCTTCTTCTGACACGTCGATATGGACTTTTCGGTCATCATCCTGCAGTCATTCCTGAGGCTCGGATTTTCTTTTATACAGTGCCGCAATTGAAGTACATGGCTCTTCGAAAGAGCACCAGTGGGCAATATGAAGTATGCCGCAAACTGCTCTTTCAGTGCCAAGGACCCGTGGGGGGTTTGGTTTGACAGAATGTTTAAGAGTGTGCTTCAGGGACAGATTTATCCACCCCTAATTCCAATGATACAGGACAATGAAATGCGAACCCATCTTTTGGCGTCTTGCAAACATTGACGGCTATCTCATATGATGCGAAGACGTGGCCATACCACTTCGTCGAGCCCCAGTGAGGACAGTTACATGTCTTCCATTGTTTTCCGCAGTCATAGCAGAACTGGTAGTCGCAACAATATGCTATATTAAGCGAACGGTCAGATAGCGCACGGAACAAAAACTAGGAATATAAAGTGTTTGATCTATCGTAGGCACAACAACTGAGGATGTGTGTGTATTAGAAAGTTTAGCTAGGGCTACGGTGGCCAGATGTCTTCCGCAGAGGGGTTGGTGAGAAGAGGAAGAGTGGTTGAAATATTCTAGCTCGAAAAAGGGCTACCGGTTTGGTATCGTTTCCATCAAGGAGTATGCCATCGTTTGTTATACGTGGGGTTCTCCCCAATCCAGTCTTGGTCTTGTGGTGGGTGAGTCCAAGAATTGGAATCTGCTCTCATGGTATTCTCGTTCTTGGAATATTCCCGTTCAACCATCCAGGCACATCGATTAAAGGGTTGGTTCCAGGGTGAGGGTAGTCTTTCGGGACTGTCTTTATATATTGGTACAAGGGCAATACTGCACGTGGGCGCCATTAGAAGTGGCCATTGCCGAAGTCTCAGTGAGATAAAATAGTTGATTCCTAGAGGCGAAGCACGTAGGTTCAGGTAGCACCAGTCGATATCTAGCGTCGTTTCTGCGCTTGACAGGGTCGTTGTTCGGGCCGTGAGGAGCACTCGGCGCGCGAAACATCTGCTGGCGGCTTTTGATTCTCCATCATGGTGCGCTGGATCGAGGGGTGCTTCGTAGAGCTCCGCGGTAAGGCAAGGGGGAGCATCGTCGAGTTGGGTGGCAGTAACAGGTCCAAGATTCCTGCCGGTCATAAATGTCAAGTCTCGATCTTCTTCCACATGTTGCATCGATGTTCAGAGTATTCCGACTGCTTTCTTAAATTCTATGCCGCTGCAAATCTACCATAGGAACGCAGACGTGCGTTGTCAATGATCAGGGTGTATATAACTCAATGTATTGGTGGTGCAGTTTAACCTCCCTCGACTGAGATGATGTTGGCATTGGCAAAGAAGCACTCCTGATTCATTCCATTTGCCCATGTCTGTGCTCTCTCGCTAGGGTTGTCCTGTTTGCGAACGGTGGCGGTGTTGTATTTATAGAGGTTCAGGGTGGAAACGACCAAGCTGTATCCAATAAGTAAGTATCTTATTCCGTACACAATAAAGGGAAAAGGAAGGCAATGGGAAAGGACAAATAGTAATGATCTTATTATCTGGATGATTGAAGGGTCTTATTATCTAGATAAGAAGATTATTGCCGTGGAAAATCACTTACTTCTGCATCCATGGAGTGTAAAGGACCGTGAGCACACGATCATTATTCTCACGAATCTACTCGTTCAAATCTCCATGGCACATATCATGGTTGGGCGATTTGCCACCAGCCATCATGCAAACCGATAATTGTCGTTCTAGGAGACGTGTGCATGAAATTGTGGCAGCAGCGAGTGCATGTCGGTAGAAAGAGAAGAGATCCAAAGCCATGGCAAAGCTTACACTTGAGTGTCTTGTCTATGAGTCTACAAACTGACAGACCTACAACTGTGTCGTCGATGATAGGCAGCCAGGGTTTCTCGACTTGGTTACACTAATACCATAGTTGGCTCTTTGCCTGCAAAGGATACACCAATCATCAAAGCGAGATTAGAATGGGGCGAACAACCATGTCAATCTTTCGCACTTCATTGTCAATACTTCCATCCGACATCTTGACCCGGAAGGAGACGGTGTGCTTTTCCTCATCAACCGTGTGTGAGAGGATGGGTTGCCTCTTTCAGTTGGTCTGATCACTGGTGCTCTTATATACAAAGTATCTGAATATTTAGTAGATCGTACATCGTATCAAACGATAGGGGTCAAGTGATGATGTTGATGGAAGGTATGTCCTTGATTTGAGCTCGATCTTGTGCTCCTTTCTATGAATCATTTGTGTCAGATGCAGGTGTTGAAAAAGCCTGGTTCTCCTAGATCCCTTCAAGAGGATAAGTGCGATCGTAGAAAACACGTGGCCGTGTATGAACCCAGAAAGCTCTCCACGTTGACTCGTTTGGGTATCGGAGCTAACGCACTTCTCTGAAGATTTTTTCTTGGTCGAAGGATTCCGGTTAAAGACTCTCCAGTCAAGTTCGTGTATGCCCACAGCATCGAACGCTTGGGCTATCTTGCGGTGCCAGCAGACTCCTGTGACCAGTTTGGTCTGTTTAGCGTGTATATAAATAAACTGCTGATTGAGTTGGGATCTCAGTAGTGGAGGCGATGGGAGACCCAGCCTCAGTAGTAGTGGCGACAGGAGTAATGGTAGCGTCAGGGGTGAGGCGGGTGGTGGTGTTTGCAGTGTGAGTAGTCGTAGAGGTGTTGTTGGCGGCCGGTGTGGTTTTGCGAGAGCGCTTGATGAATTCGCGCATGTAATCGCGTCCTGAGCGGCTCTTGTATCATCGTTCCATGAAGTTTTCCAGTACAGGCTTTCACTTGTCAAGCTGTGTGATGATCTTGTGCCTCGAGATACATGTTCTTGACGCTCTTCATACATGTGAAGGTACAGTGTTTGCTGGGTCTCATCTTTCATTCTCAATTCTCTTTACTTACCCTGATAGGTAACATTCCCCTCATGTAGCCTTGCCCTTCGGGTACCTAACCCATTGGACAAGGAACTTGCAGTCGTCGCCGTCGTCGCCCCGATGGCCATGAATCTCGAAGATGTGATGCCCTTTTAGTGGGGTTGGGATGTCTCTCGACTTGGTCCGGCGTTGCGGGCAGCGTGTTCAGGGCGGTGTCACAGGATTTGTGGCAGAGAAGGCAACCTCGATCGCTGCAGAGACCAATACGGGTGTTTTCGTTCATATTCACAAAAAAGCACAGCTGGGTTGATTAACAGAGCTGGCGTGCTTTGTGAGAGACATTATAAGCTGCAACTTGTCCGAGGAAAGAACTGTTAGCACTGTAGAACCTTGATTGATTAGACTATTCATACTTGACTTCGGCTCGCAGCCAGTAAACTTGTTGCCCCGGTTGATTTATCAACGTATTCTGTTATTGAATCAAGTAGAGGAGCTGGAGGATCAGTTAGTGGTAAAACAATAACTACATTCAACGAAACTTGCCATTTGGACCATGCGTATAAGCATGGCAATGTTCATTTCTTCTATGCCTCCTTTGTCCATGTCTGGTTTGTTGGTTGCAAGGGTGATATGCTTGCAGAGGTGGCTTATGTAGATGTGGTTTGTTGTTTGTGGATGAAAAGCTTGCACTGGCGGTTTTTGAGATTTACATATTTCGTGAGTAAAGCGGTTTCTACGGAGACAACTGACCGTAGCTCGCTCAAATGATAATAGGGCCAGGTAAAGCATTGTCGTTGAGGTCTGCCGGCTCCCTGACAGCCGCTGGCACTGCCAGCCCATCTTCTCAAAAACCAACGTTAAGGCCCATATAATGGCCAACAGTTCTTTAGAGCTTGCCCATGACTCTGTATCGAGTCCCAGTGCCATTTAGTGAAATGCTGATTTGCTGCAATGTGTTTCTGTGACCAAGGTGATCTCAGGCTGAACGACGAAGAAGACGAGGCATATCGACAAAAGTTAGACTGGTAAATTTCGAAAGGCCATGTAGAGACTATATCATCCTGTTTCAGTATTATATACTGTCCCATTCAATACCCCAAGTCAGCCTGTATTTCTTGAAGCATTGCATATTGTTCAGACCCATGTAGTCCTATCGACAGACTCACGTATGTTAGAAGAGGTATATTAAAATGTGCCGGGAGCGTGTGACGATAGGTTTTTAATGATAGAAGCACTTACCAAATTATCTTCTAATCCTCTCTGGTCCTTTTTTTCTTAACGTCGAATTCTTTCGTAGGCCTTGGTTTACAGGTCATGCCTTAAGTATATGAATACTTAAAAGACGCAAGATAGTAGTTAAGATAAAGTTACAAAACCTTGATCCAGGATTTATTTGTTTATACGCTATGGAAGCTGAGCTTTACTTGAAAGCCAATTTGGGAGGAAGAGCAAAGTATGATGCAGCATGCTTGAATGCGAGCTTCTGTGCTGTCCTGAGTAACTGAACTGGTGATGTGTGTAGGAGATATCAGCTCCATCTGGGAGTCTGGGTCGTCGAAGAACTTTGAGAATGAAGCAGGATGGAATAAGCAGAATGCTGAGATGAAAGCTGGAGTGGTCGATTGAAAGGGGGAGAATGGGCTTCTTATACTTGACCCTGGCTTACATAAACTGATGCCTCAGAGTCAGAGGCAGCAAATAACCCAGTATTTTTGTTTCGACAGTCAGAGGTGATTCCTTTCAATTGTGACCAAAAACAACAAATGTACTCACTTCTTGCAAATACAGTTGTGCTCTCTTTGCTAGCGATAAGGCAAAGTCAATTGTACACAACCTGCAAGTTGATTGAGTTTCCACCTCCGAATTGGTTCAGTCTCTTGTTCAGAAACAAACTTGTACAAGAAAACTCTACTGATATTTCACCAAATGAAAGGCATAAATAAATAGGAGGTGTTTGTCCTCTACATTCTCGTCATTCATGAAGCGGGTCTCTACATGCAAGTAAACACAATGACGTTAGCGGGGTAAGGTACCTCGGCCCTGCAACACCAACATCAATATCACGACATTCTTGCTTAGGACCTTCAAACATCGGATCATACATTTGAATTCACTCAAATTTGGCTCTACAGGCACGAATAGAAACATATAGCCAAACACAACAGTCTAAAGTGAAATTTACTATGGCGCCATCACTTCTTCTCCTACCTTCTCCCCCCCGCCCTCCATCCGCATCTACCCTCTCGGCTGCCTATCGCTCACCATTAACATCCGTCCTCACCAAACTCAAACAATCTTCAACTCCCCAAACTCTCATAGTCGGCCTCGCACTTCCTCTTCTCACCGGCTCATCACACAGATCAAAGACAATCGCATGGACAAACGCTCAATATCTCCTCGCAGGTCTTTACACTCTGACATCCGTCATATGCGCCAAGGAGAACATTCCCGTTGACGTCGGCGCTGGAAATGGCAGCGTAGATGTGCGCATCATTCTTATCGACCATGAGAGGGGCCGACGCTACGAACCAGATTTTGATGGCGGGTTTGAGGCGAATTGTACTGCTGTGTTGGATTTAGCTGCGTTTGCGACAAAGGTTCGACCATGGCAGACTGTTTATCATCCAAGCTGTGAAGAAGGATATGATTTGCTTTCCTCGTTTCTCAAACTTGCAGAGAAGAAGCAAACGTTTACTCAGAGTCAGCTTGTGGCTATTGAAGGTGGAATCAGTTTGACAGAGGAATCGACTTTGTCACCAAAGGAACAGCAAAAAGGCTTCAACACTGTTTGTCTAGGAGGAACGTTTGATCATCTTCACCCGGGCCACAAGTTATTGCTTCATGCAAGCGTTCTTCTTCTCAATATCCCTCCAAAAGACTCTGACAAGACATGCACTCTCGTCGTGGGTATATCTAGCGATGAGCTACTCGTCAAGAAGAAATACGCCGAAGAGCTTCAGTCATGGGATGAACGCTCGCAGACTGTTCTCTCATTCCTCTCAACGCTCCTCGATTACGATACAACATCTACATCACCACCAATAGAACGCACTCCCGATGAAGCAATTGCTACTCTACGCGATGGAAGAGTCAAAGTGCGATGCATCATACTTCGTGATCCATTTGGTCCACCAATCCACGAGGAAGATGCTGATGCGATTGTTGTTTCTGCAGAAACACGGAGTGGAGGTAAAGCAATCAACGATCGTAGGGTGGAGAAAGGATGGAAACCGCTTGAAGTATTTGAGATTGATGTTTTGGATGCTGATGAGGTTGGTGATGGGGAAGTGAGCAAAACGAATGATTTTGCGACAAAGATTAGTAGCACTGCGATTAGACAGCAGAGGGCTGAGGCAAAGAGACGGTGATGTCAGAATAATACCATCAGCAATTGCCGATGACAATCCAGAATACTGCGTTTGCTAACATTTAGCATCAAATGTAATGCTTTTGGCGATACCTTTTTGGGTGGTGAATGAATTGGTGTTAGTGTTTTGCATGGAACATTCACTGTTGTCTGTCTGTAGGGCTAGACAATCGCCGCAGTGGCATCATCAAGCAGCAACACCGCATGAGTCATATGACTCAAAGCATTCAACAGAAGAAGAAAGTCTTGGTAAAAACAACAATATGCTTGAGAATTGTAGTAATCACGAGATATGTCGACCATGTTCCAGCAGGCACCAGATGCACCGTGCAGACAAACAGTGCTAACAAGCGCAAACACTATGCGCTGATATCATGCCCGTCCCTGGTTTCTTTTTGTGGCTGCCCCTCCATCAATCATCATTGCCCCACGTTCAAGTTTTTGCCCAACGACAACTTTACCTTCAAGCCCATACACAACCACCAAGCAAATCTTCTCGAGCAAACTGACATTCACCATGGATCCCCTCGATAACATGGCCGGCGCCCCCGTGCCCAAAAATTTCGATGCCGAGAACGCCCAGAACAACGAAGACGTACGCAGATTACCCCACGATCTGAAACAACCCTCCATACAGAAACTAACACCCTGCAGATCGAGAAGCAATTTGCCGTCAAAGTCGTCCAGCACATGCAAACCTACTGGTCCATCCTCGAGCGCGTCAAGGGCTCAACCCTCCGCCTGACCAAGATCGACGACGAGATCATGGAGCACCTCAAGACCGACTTCCCCGAGTTCGACCCCGCCGCCAAAGTCGACGAGGACGAGATGAAGAGCAAGGCCGGCAAGGAGCGCTGGCGAAAATTCATGATGGCGTACGAGAAGAAGGTGGATGATTATAACTTTGGTACCATGGTGCGCGATAGACCCGATGTTGAGTATGAGGAGGATACCACGATTTTTGTGCCTCGTATGCAGTTTTACGCTCTTGAGATTGCACGGTAAGTTTTGTTGTGCTGGGGAGATGGGAATGAGTAGAGGCTAATGAGGAGTAGAAACCGTGCTGGTCTCAATGACTGGATCTACGAGCAGGCTCAGGCTCAGAAGAACAAGTCCAAGTAATCGGAGATAAGAAGAACGAAAAGATACAAAACAGCTC
Source organism: Fusarium redolens (assembly GCF_020744475.1). Taxonomy (NCBI): domain Eukaryota; kingdom Fungi; phylum Ascomycota; class Sordariomycetes; order Hypocreales; family Nectriaceae; genus Fusarium; species Fusarium redolens. Next base: position 91,488 of record NW_025763695.1, on the reverse strand, counting down.
TCCGAAGTGAGCCATGCGTCCACAGCGTCGGGCCTCGAGCCCACACGAACCCGTGCAGGAAAGAAAACAGTCTGAGTGGACTTTCTGGGCGAGGGCAATAGCCCAGATGCAAGACGTCAATGATCTATGCAAATCATGATATCGGACGTACGATCCGAGAATTGAAACTGATGGTTTACATGTACTGGAATATTCCTTGATACCCTTAGAAATACATGGCATCAACGTTTGGCTCCATCATGATTTTCTGAATGCTCGCTGTAGGGTAGGCAACCGGGAATGAAGCGTTTGGCATTTTGTACACAACATGACCAAAGATAACGCTGTGAAGTGGATCGAATACGTCTTATATGGTCTTAAAATCTTATCGACTGTAAGGGAAATTCGTTAAAAGTGTAGATAGGGTTGTCGAGGGATCCAGAACGCGAAGAGTTCAATGCTCATAACGCATCAACCACAAACCCAAGGGACAGCCCTTACCATGAATGCGTAAATTAAGTATAGTTTAGTCATGTATCACTATAATCAAGCCAGAACTTCTTCTCTGACCACCAGATTGACTGTAATGAGGATCATCTCGTGCCCATTCTCCAGACAACATTACACCTTCAGGAACTCACCAATGTCCACCCTCTGAAAATAGTTGATATGTCCAAGCCCAACCCAATGTTGCGCAAGACGATCGTGGCTAACAAATATAAGCTGGCTCTCAATATACCGGTCTGTTTTCGTTACCCGTCAGTGCAAGCTCATTTTGAAGCCTAGCCCAAGTGAAACAAGGGGCTCATTCATAAATTCTTACCTGAGGCGAATCCCGTATTCGCAATATGTCCTTTGCTGTGAACCGCTCTCATTCCCTGGAAGCGAGGATCTACCGGCGGACCGTCGACGACACCATCAGGTCCAATATCATCAGCTACAAAAGTGATTTCTCCCCGCGGAACATTGGGATCACCAGTTAGTTTGATAGCCTCCAGTCGTCCCTGAAACGTCCGTCCTTCAGTCCGTCTTGCTTCCCACTCCTCATCACTCTCAGAATCCCTTCTCACAAGGCCGAGTTCTTCATCCGTCGCGGCCGTCTCATCGTCAGGTTGGTGCATAAGCAAAAACTCGCATCCGTGGGTACTGTAATCACCAACCCAGATTCCCCTCCACGGCTTTAACAATGTCGGCGTGTATAGCTTCGGATCGAGGGTGGAGTACGTGATGAGCTCCTCGCCGACGTGAACGTTTGGTATTCCACCTTCGACTGCGGTGCGTGATAATCTTAGCATATTGTATATCCTACCCAAACCAGCTGCCATACCGACTCGGGATAAACCGCCTGCCATTTCCATCCATTGACGAATGCGGAAGAACCGCTCTGATACTTCTTCGCGGCGCTGAGGCCGGGACGATGGTGTCTTGACGAAGATGCCCTCTGATGTTACTTGTGTGCTGCTTCCCGAGACATGGTGGTTTGAAGGGATGTGAGGCGATGGCCAGATATTGCCGTATGGGAATTTTGAGGTGAGGTTTTCTTGGGCTTCTTCTTGATCGAGCTCGCATGTTAGCATGAAATTGCTAAATAGAGCGTCGATTCTGTCATCGAGAGTTACGGGCATCTCATCAGCGAAGCGATTGGCACCAGGTCGATTCAGAAAATCCTCCGGAGCTCGTTCTCCCACGCGAAACTGCAGAACAGGCTTGTCGAGATGGAGCTTGACCTTGGGATCGAATTCACTAATCAAGACGTCGCCTTGTCCGAGGAAACTTTGCTGTATTTGCCGGTCTCTACTCGCGAGTAATTGATAGCCCTCTATGCAACCCCGCCGAGGATCATAGCGAACGAGCATGAGTCTTCCAGTAAGATCTCTATCGCAGAACCAGATTTTTTGTCTGGGAAGAAACCAAAGACGATCATGAGCGGCGTAAAGCTCATGATAGCTGTCGCAGGGCCGGGGACTTGTGAGAGTGACGCCTGGGACGTTTTCTTGAACGAGTGGGTACCAAAGGACATCTGAGAGAGCGTGTTTATGCAGATCTCGACAGGTTGCGGATATGGCGGAGAGGTCGTAAGGTGAAAGGTGAGAAAGAATGTTATCAATGAGTTCGGGAGGAAGATGTAGAAGAAGAGCAGGCCCGGGGTATGGATCTGATAATGGCCCGGACAGTGGTGACTGGGGTTCACTGGAGGACATCTTGTGGCTTGTTCTGAGAAGTGAAGTTAAAGATGGCAGTTCCTATCTCATGAGTTTGATCAGATAAAAATGTTGAATGTACCTTAATTTATCAGATTGGGGTTCAAAGCAGGGGTGGCGAGCTGATGAGCCGAGGGAGGGTCTGGACTTGAAGCTTCAGCGGTGACGATGATGGGGAAGTCGAGTTAATGCAGCTAAGCGGAGTTCAGCCGCAGGAGATGCCGACTCTAGAACGGAACCACTTGATTCTGATCAGGTCATGAGAGAGAGAAATACGAATTAACGCTTTAGGTCGTAAAGAAGTTGGAGGAATATGTTTTATGTTACACCTTCTGTTGTATTGGGATATTTCGTTGACGACATCTGTTCGCACGGGAAGTGGGGAGATCATCAATCAGTCGCCGACGTACGGAGCATTCACGAACTCAAACAACAGCAAGTTACAATAGAACGAACATAAGAAAGAATAGTAAAACAATGTAAATATTGTTTCAATATTTAAGATCAGGTCACACCACACCTATTCAACCCCCATGTTCATCAACCTGCCTTATCAATCTCCATCCTCGTCAGGGACTCTTCCGCCACTAGCTCCGGTGGCTGGGCCGCTTGAGGCCTAACGCCTGTTCTCACTCCCTCCCCCAGCTTGACCAAACCGAAACACCAAATCTACCCTCGAATCATCAGGTCACGCGCTTCTTTTTTCATCGCTCAATAGTGCATCATTCGAAATCTCATTCATTGGACCCCAGAATCTCCTGCGTTGCTGGCATACTTGTTCTCTTAGCCAATTACCATTCTAGCGACGTCATCTCCCGCTGGGAATACCTTCATCTTTCGCCGCCCACGTCACGCTGCTCTCTACTATACAACTGCATCTCTTTGTGACTTGGCTTTCGATACCACCGCGTATTCCTTTCAACTATTGTGAACATAACCAAACTCGCCGATGATGAGCTCGCTATTACCGCTTATCTCGGAGATTCTTCCGATGATAATGCCCGCCTCCGCCAACATCACCCGTGCCAAACAACTTGAGCCTACTCACCCAACAGTCGAAGGTCCTGTTATAGAACGTCCCGCTGTTGTCGGAAAGTGCGATAATATGTGCGTAACTGGTAGGTCAAGTTATCTCGCATCTATGTCTCGAACCTTATCGCTCACACGTCAGTTCTTACAACGCGACCGCATTCCAAGTCTACAGTTAGACACAACAGTGAACAAGGTAAGTTTCTTCAAGCCTGTCTGCCCCAGATGAGAGCTGAGTCTTCAGACACCATCATATACGCCGTCTCTGGAAATGGTGTTCTCATTGTGAACGAGGCTGTCAACTCTGAATTGAAACACCATGACCTTGCACCCGGAGACTTTGCCTTTGTGCCCGCCTGGATCGAACATCAGGTCAAGAATGACACAGACGAAGATGTTCAATGGCTCATGATCCAAAGCGGTTCAACTCCTATCCGCGCAGACTTGACAGAATGGGGTGGCGATGTGATCCAGTCAAAGAATTGAAGCAGGCGCAGTTTCATTATTATATCGATCTATTTCATCGGCTATTCCTGAGATACCATCCACTAACTTTCGCATCTCGATCTAACCATCTGAATCACCGACTCTCTACTCGCACGGTCATCAAATACCTGCGCGTGGTCCAGTTTCGGAAACATAACTACTTCAACGCCATTGTGCGATTCCGCTACCACGCCATTACGACCAGCACCAAGATCAACTCCCAGATATTCTGCAACTGCTGTAGTGTCGACTATGAGGTCGCGACCAGACAGCGTAACAGCAACGTGCCTTGCATGATGGCCGCCACTTTGAGTCCCCAACAAATCTTCCTTCCAGAGGATATTCTCCCGCCAGAAGAAATGTCTCCCCAGACAAAGCGCAACACCTGGGTCGGTGCTAGCGAAATACCACAGTTGCCATTCATTCGCCCTCTTGGGCTTTCGTCGAGTAAAGTTATACGCTACGTTGGGAAGATGTAGCATGATGGTCACAGGATCGATGAGGACAACCGAGGACACACGATGTTGAAAGCCTGGTTCGTGGAGCATGTGAGTTGTTAGGACGGAGCCGTAGGAATGTGACACCAGAGCAAATTTGTGCCAGCAGTGGTGTTCCAGGATGGATGTCATATGAGCTAGGAACTCGGTTTTGTCGAGAATGGCTGGGGTGAGGCGGAATGAGATGGGTAATATCTCAAGGGCAATGACGCCAATACTTCCTTTGCCATCACCGATCTTATGAAGACCTGCCAGAAAACGAACATATGTCCATAATCCGATTCCGATACCGTGGAAGAAGACAACAGGGAGCTTGTCTTCAGCTGTATGAGGGCGGTGCCAGTAACTCAACCGTGTGGATGGAGACTTGGGGCCAGGGAACAGCTCTTGGGGCCGTGGGGGGAATACACGAAGTGCAGAAGAGCGAGGTCGGCGATAGAAGTCGAATCCGTGCCAGCGAAAGGCGAAATGAGTGGCCTGATCAACGAAGAAGATGATAATATACCAAACAAGACTTCGATACGTTGTCGTGATACCATCAATCGTGAGACGAAGACTCTTGACGTTGCCCCATCCTCTCTCGAACTTTCGACCAAGTCGTTGTTCAACAAGGCCCAGATAATGTTCAACTTCCTCCTCAACCGTCTCCCCTTCATCCACCAACCCTGCACCATCGGACCTTTCGAAGAAAGCCCATAACATGAACTCTCTTACATTCTCCCTCCGTATCTCCTTCGGATCCGCATCAAGGAACCACCATCTCAGATAAATCTCCAAAGACGGCACGTTCCCGAAACATCTCTCAAATAGGGCTTTTCGGTCTTGGCGCGACAGCGCTGGTGGGTGGTCTGCATCCCGTTTGAGCCGTTGGAGGTATGGTCTGTATATGCACAAATAGAACACCACTTCTGCCAGCAACGCTGCTAGCAGAACACACACAAATGGAAAGACGACGGATACAGGTTGGATGAGAGGGAGGAATAAGATGAGAAAGATGTAAATGAGAGGCGTGTAGCGAAAGAAGGCGATGGATAAACGGATGAAGATCCATTCACCGAATGATGTGCCGATCATGATGATATGGCACTGGCCGGTTCAGGCCGGGCTATATCTTTTGAAACAAGAAGTTGTGGTTTTTCATGAAAGTAGATTGGAATTTGAAAGAGAGGAAAAGATCGGTGACGTGTTTGTTGAACACATTCTTCTGTTGGGGCGATGGTGGTAGGATGAGCATCAGCTGGAGCAGCACAAGGGTCGCAAACACGGAAGGATTGTGGCTTCCATTGTGGCTGGTGTGAGCGTCAATGAAGACTCACTCAAACGGGGCCGGGCCAGGGCCATGTGGTCCACTGTGGTCCACTGTGGTGGGGCGGATCGTCTGTGGATGCTTCGGGCCGTACCAAGACTTGACCCCACGATCTACAACGACTTCATGTTAACATCAGATTAAAGGGCACTTCATAGAGCAACAGGGAACTCATTTATCAGGTTGATGCTCCTTCTTAATTGTATCAACACTTTCGACATTAAGGTAGTGCTATCATGTACACCATCAATAATTCCAAATCTACACGAGTGCTTGGAGTAACCTCGCACGCCAACATCTGAAGATAACGGGGTGTAAGCCACAAAAGGCGCCCTCGCTGCAATGCAAGGGCCTTGAATCTCGTGCAACACCAACTAAGAACCCACATGAAGTATATCGCCGTGTGGAGATGAATGATTATTAGATCCACTAGGTGTCGAGGAGTGCCGTATGCAAGTAGTCAATTTCTAGCCCTAGTAGCACAGAACGGTAACACTGATGAAGAGCTAACTTTTGAACAGTTGGCCAGGAATTGGGTCTTTTTACGTGAAACCCTCAATGCGGGTAACCTGTGGCTCATCAGAGGTCTCAAGAAGGAAACACAATAGACGTTTCTGAACATGCATGCTTACGGTTAGGGAAGTACCTGGAGTTACCTCGTGCGATGGGCCAGAAGCTGTGTTACCCAGGTATCTCCGTAAGAGCTGCGCCCCAACTTTCAATCCTTCGTTGAGCCACAGCTAAACCCGAGCGACTGTTACCCGCATTTGAAGATGGTACGAGCGAACTGCTGGCCGCAAGTGTGTCTTCACAGTTTTACTTGGCGGTTACACGCTAAGCTTATCCACTTGCTGCAGGTTTCACAGAAGCGTGGGTTCAGATCTCTACCTCTTCTCTTCACTCCCCCGCCGCAGTTTGTAAGTACCCAGCAAGTACTGCGCCGGTGGGGAACTGTCAGGCACCCAATTGATCCAATCACACCTTCACAAGGATTAAGATGTTGCGAACCACCAAATCCGCAATATCTCTCTCTGCCCGTTGCCATTTCTGGGAATTAGGCTTGATGGTATCACGCAAAGTTGGGGACTCAGCTACGCATTCTTCCGAAAATACAGAATGTTGGGTTCGATTTTATACACAAACAATTTGAGTTACATGAAATACTACACGCAACGTTGCGAGGCTTACGAAGCCAGGAGGGAAGGCATCTCTTCATTTACTTGTAGACAATCGCTGCCACAGCATAGTCAGCCTTATTGGTAATGTACAACCCACGTATGCAGGCAGCTTCTTCAAGTAATCCGCATACCGAAGCATCATAGGTAGGTATCCTTCACTAGTGTCATCAAGCATCATACGCACCCTTCGACAGCCCCGGAGCATGCGGTTGATTGCAGAAACCTCATCGCCATTGCATATGCAATTGCAACCACGCCAGGGGAGTACCCCATCAATGCGTAGGTACTCCCAGTGATTGTAATACGCCTCGGTCTGTATGACCGGCGCGGTGAAAGATACGGGATTGTCAAACCCAGATCTTTACCGGACTTGCTCATTGGATATGCAGAGGAAAGAAGAGGAAAGGGGAAACATGAACAACTCAAGTATTGTAGAGTATTCCAATTCCATCAGGCGACTCGAATAAAGCTACAAAGAGTCGACTTACGCATGAGACTTCTGGTGAGCTGTTGTCAATGGAACAGCGTCACTGTCTCCCAGTGTCTTACACGTTGTGGAAGACAGATTGTGCATATAGAAGGGTCCAATTCGTTATCGTTGTCGGCTAATATGAGCAGAGAAAAGAAGAAAGACGACGATAGTTCATGTGATGAAGCGTGGGGGGTGGGATAGGCTAGGAGTGAGGTTGTGTGAGGTCCAGGATACTGTCCTCTGATTGGACGGTGCGGGGGAGCAGGAGTGTCGTTCCTTGGGCCTCCCATATATAGTCCTCCTCCCCCCTCGACCAATTTCTCTCATTCTCCCCCTTTCGTATCACTTCATGCTTCCCATCAAAAATCCATCAAAAAAACTTCCCAGTCTCCCTTCCATTTCACTTGCATCAATTGACAGCGTTCAAGAACCCTTTGAGTCCAAGTAGGACAACCTCGCATCCACACCTGTCCTACATTGCTGTTGCTCTCACTTGATCTCCATATATCCCATCATACTTGTGAACATCCCCTTCCTCTGAAAATGGCAATCAACCCTTTCCTCGATGATGATGAGATGGCTTCTCATCGTTCTCCCCGTTCCCCTCCCTTGTCGTCGTCCGCCCCAGAGTTCACACATAGCTATGCCCCGCTATCGTCCCAGAAGCAGGTCACTGAGAGGCACCTCACCTCAACGAGGCACAGAACGCAGAACAAGCCCGTTGATGATAGTGCCATCTCCAAATATCACCGCTTGGCTGATATCCCTCGCAGTGTCGAGCGGATCAGAGCTGCGGATGCTCGGCTGCGGAATGAAGTACCCAGAACACCTGGCCCATACCACCTGCCAGACTTGGATCAGTGCTCAAATAGAGCCCAGCCGTCCCCAGATGTTCTCGAGCCAGAATATGAGCTCTATCAGACGGCTCCGCGCAAGCCATATCGTGTCTCACTTGAGGCGGCCGTTGATCACTGGCGAGGTAGCTGGCAACCATCGTATCCCTCTCCTGACGGAGGCTTTGCCTACGCGGGGTCCTGGTGCCACTCAGCACCCGTGGAACCTAGTCACCTAGAGTTGGAGTGGCACAACTCCGAACGAGTTGTCCTCACAGACGACTGGCGCCCCCAGACCCCTAGGGATACTCGACTCTCCACGCCAGACCTGCCTCCACTGTCGACAGACTTTGAGTTTTGTCCATGCCATCGCTCAGGGGAGCATGAACAGGATAGGATAAACCAAGAATTCTACTTGGCGATAAGATCCAAGATGGACGTGCAGAGTATGTTAATGCTTACATGGCCAAGAGGCCTCCTTCCGTTGCTGATGAATGCAGTGATAAATGCGCTGGCGCACATCGCACAGGACCAAACAACATCTGGAAGCGAGTTTCGACGAGTATCTCGAGAGATGAAGGATGAGTGATGGTGGATCGAAGGTAGGATTGACAGCATCTGTATAGTTTTGAGACGTGGCGTTTGTGAATTGGTATTGTGAAATGAGCGGCGTTTTGGAGAGTGATCAAGCTATTAATAATGTTTCAGTTGTATATAGAGTGTGTTAGTATATTGCGCTTAGAGAATGATCATATGCCAGCATTTTGTATTGTATGTTGCTTTTGAGGATGAATGTCATTTGCTGCTTGTCGCAGGTATGAGTGAGAGATTGCGTATGCCAGAATAAAGATGGACAGACGAGTTATTATGCGAAAAGTGAGTGAGGTCGTTGGAAATGATAGAAGATGAGACCTTGATGGTTTCTTGATGATTTCTTTGACCCGGCGTCTGGTGTAATGGACCCAAAACCGGGGAGATCTGGAGTAGGGGTCAGACTGGGAAAGTGGAAAGCAGGCAGAGCGCTGTATTAGCCTGAGGCAGAAAATAAGGTATCCAGTTCTCCGACCAAACTGGCAACACCTCAGACGACAAGAAGCCGATAATACAGCTGATGAAGCTCAAATTAGACGACCAGACTGACGAATCCGTTTCGATCATGCAATGCCATCTCAAAACATATTGCCTAACCTCACGACTGAGGGCTGGCTTCTCTACCAGTGCCCTTGCATATGTCGTGCACAGTGATGAATGCAGCTGACTTGAACCTGTGGTGATTGTCAATGACACAGCATACAATTGAGCCTCATTCCCTTGTCGTTTTGGTCTGGTGGCTTCGTAAAAACGATGCCATGCGATGGCGGAGCTGCTTTTAGGCTGGCGTGGTTGACCCAATGAATGGAGTCTCAAAACGCAGCACAAGAGGTGAAAAAACCCTCACGTCATTCTTGTAAGGCCATTATCAACGCCACTATCCAAGTTGACAATAAAACTAGACTCGTGCATTGTTATTTCACTTCCATTCTTCAACACTTTTTCGGGTTACAGTACAGTACCAACATCGGCTTCTCTCATCTTAGTCTCACCAACGGACTTGGTTACGTCATTCATAATCGCCTTCATTCTTGCGTACAGCGGGTGCTTTGAACAAAACTTACAAGATATAGAAGATACACGGCAGGATAGACAAAATGGCGGAGAATTACGTCCTTCGCATCACAGCTGGTCCTGATTACGACCAATCTCAACAGGTTGAGGTCCCAGTCAACACCGCCAAGCCCATCACCATCAAGAGCGATCGCGCTGACATTGAGCTCAACGTTCGCGTCAACGATTACAAAGGCCTTCCTCGCAACTCACCAGCGACTTCACCATACTTCTCAACTGAGCCTCATGCCTACAATAGGGATCAATACAGCATCTCATTCCGCTTCACACCAAAGAAACCCTCCAATGACGAGGACGATGGTATCAAGGCCACGGATCTTCAGTTCGGCAATGACTTTGATCATCCCATTCGAGATCGTCTACCACCCGGTTTCAACACGGCTATGAGTATAGTGCGCTGGTGGATCGATCCTGGTCTGGATGGTGATGCGTATGCTGACAAGCCCTTCTTGTATGGCCCAGCGCTGAGTTCTTTCAACACCATTCATGTGGGCAAAGGCGAGTTTGATGAAGAGAAGGGTGGTCTTTGGTTCGAGGAGGGTGGCGATGAAGATGGTCTTGAAGCTCGTGAGGAAGTCGGCGCTCCTCTTACCAGCAAGGCGAGAATGAAGTGGGCTCTCAGAGCTGACGCCAAAGAGAAGTGGGTGTTTGAGTATGATCAGACATACGGTTTCGACTTCTTCAATCCGTATCTTAACTTCTCAGACCTCGCGTTGAACCTACCTGGCTTCCAGCTACCCATCATGAAGTACTGGGACGGTCAAGGTCTCAGGTAAGCCAAACCCAACCCTCCTTTTCCACAGCACCGGGACTTTTTGTCACACTCATTCCATGCCTTTCCGTTTACACTCGCTACAGGCCCGGCCCGAAACGCTCACATCAACTCAGATATGTCTTGCGCAACAAGGAAACCGGGGAGCCGTACCTCGTGATTCTGTTCTCGCTGTACCACAAGGATTATGTAAACGAGGATGGGTCGTTGAAGGAGGGGGCACAGGATTCTTTCAAACAGCCTGAGAATGTTACTGATGATGAGGAGTTTGACGGGGGTGGAGCGTTGAAGGAGGCGACGGAGCTGTTGGGCCCCAAGATTGATGAGAAAGGAAATGGGGAGACGAGTGTTGACGATATTGACTAAGAGATAGAGATAACCCTGGCCAGGGTGTAATAATATTATCTAGATCTCGGGATGATAACCTAAAGGAGGAGAAAAGAAACAAGCCTCTTCGACCTCTTCGTTTCGGGCAATGGATCGTATCCTCACTTATTTTCGGATCCGTTTCTCATTCGTTCCCGAAGATCCCATTGTGGCTTCACACAGTTTGAATCATAAAAGCAATCTAAACATGAGACTAATGAGTAATGCCTGCGACAGCGGGGAATCCGGTCACATGAGCATTCACGTGCCCGTTTATCTTTTCTTCTCTTGAAGCCTGCAGCACTCGTCACAAAAGATACGGTATCAATTACAGATCCTCGGTACCATCCACGCATAAATGGCAGCGCAGAATCTTTTTCCTGTCCACTAAAAGTACACGTATGCCCAGATTTCAAAAACTTGTGTGGGGGCTCGGGTAGGAATCTCAGATCTGCAAACGAGGTATCCGGTAATAGCAAGCATTCACATCACTGCTATTACCGATACCCCTCACATTTGCTTAATCTCCTCAAAAGGTCGAGACTTTTGTTCCTCGGGTACAAGGTCCAATGGGATTTGTTCTCGGCTGTTATCATCCGAGCGTGGCTTTCCTAAAGAAGTGGCTGCCGAACGGCATCTCGAAAGTGTTGATGGTGATGGGGGACTTGGCGTGCGAAAGAGGCTTGGTCTAGGGGTTTAGCGTCTGGCTTTGTTCACGTCCGTCTTGTTCCCGATGTCTTGGTGCCGGGTTATGATGGATGACTACGGCATTGTCCCCGGATGGATGATTTGCGAAGGTTGTATACGTAGGAGCGTAGAGAGGAAACTTGATCTTCCCAACATCCTCTTTACGTTCCCACTGAAGCTATAACAACGGTGAGGTTTCGTGTTTCTTCAGTTGGCGCCTATGTCTTACACGCAACCACTGATCGACACAAGATATCACCGCCCTCTCGCTGACGTCCCTGTATCTGACCGTGCCGCACAAAGATCTCCTCCCTCCCTCAATGGTCATTCGGAGAGAATGTATTCCCCGTTAGCGTTTCCCAGTGTCCGAGTCACACCTCAAACGTGGGCCTAGCAGGCGGATACAGCGCCAAGACACCATTATTCCCGTTGGTATCCCGCCTTTTGACCCTCACCCAGCCCTTGATAATCCCGGGTTTACGCTCCGGATACAACACGGTCGTTGTTCCTGTCCTATTCTTATTGTAATCATAATCCGCCCTTATGTTTCCCATTCATTTCGCTCTTCTTCTCTCACCGCTGTGTGTCTGGTGAAATATTCGGATGTCGTTGGATTATCGCTACAGTATAACTTGTTGGTTTCTGGATATTAACTATCACGAACTATCGATATGAAGGAATCAGATATGGTTCAGACTGCGGGTGCTTCCGTTCAGAACAATGACGATCTTGAGATTGGACCCAGCACCCTCCCGCTTTCATCAACACAACCGAATCTTGGTAGTGAAGACCCTATATCCTATCTATATCTAACACTCGACACTCCCCTCCCATCACCACCCTCATCAGACTCAACTTCTGCACAAAATGTCCCACCATGCCCGGATCTTCGACCCTACGCTTCTCCCTTCACGTTGCCGCGAGCACGCAAAAACATCTTCCTCGCGCTCTCGTGCATCGCGACAATGCTGACGGCATACACTGCTGGTACCTACTCGCCACCCTCAAGAGCAATGGCTAGAGATATCGGGGCAAGTCATACAGCTACACTCGTCGGCATCACGACTTTCTGTGCTGGTTTCGCTATTGCGCCTATGGCACTCGCTCCCATCTCTGAGATCTGGGGCAGACGTCCTGTTTTTATCCTCGCTGGTTTTGTATTCGTCATCTCCCAAGCTGTCTGCTCTGTTATGCCGAATCTGGCTGGCATGTTGATCGCTCGCTTTTTTGTTGGAGTCGGCGGTTCTGTCTTTAGTTCGGTCGTTGGCGGTGTCATCGCTGATCTGTGGGAGAAGGAGGAGAGAAATACGCCCATGGCTCTTTTCAGTGGCTTTGTGCTGTTTGGAACAGGTCTTGGACCGTTGGTGTCTGCTGCTTTCGTCAACGATCTTGAGGACGATACGATGGCTTGGAAATGGTCGTTCTGGCACCAAGTTATTCTCGATGGGTTGTTGCTGGTTGCCATCTTGATCTTGTTCAAAGAGACGCGAGGCTCGGTTTTGTTGTCACGCAAAGCTAAAAAGTTGAACCAGTGGTATCAACAGCTCGAGGATGCAGGTGTCTATGGAGTTTGGGTGACCGACCCTCGAGAAGATACAAGCAGCTCGTCATCATCAAGTGTCAAGACCATGCCAGGACACGAAACGATGCTCGAGTACAACAGACAAACACAACTACGAAGAATTCGATGGCTCGTTGAAGCCGATGAACAACGACCTCCTCTTCGACAAATGATGGCTACCTCTATCATGAGACCCTTCTATCTCTTATTCACAGAGCCAGTCGTCTTTTCGTTTTCTCTCTGGGCTGCATTTTCTTGGGCTGTGCTTTACCTCTCCTTCTCCATCGTACCATATCTGTACTCCGACAACTACAATATGTCGATGCGCATCTACGTTGCAATGATGGCATCTGCTATCATTGCCACCGTAGTTGGTATTCTTCAAGAGAACTTGATGAAACATCCTCTTTGGAGCGGACACGTTGATGAGAAGGAGGTTTCTCGCTTCTGGCGATTTATGAGGAAGCATTTCCCTGCTGATTCTCCCGAGGCTCGGCTTTACTTTTCCTGTCTCACTGCTCTTCTGCTCCCAGCTGGTTTGTTTGTCGCGTTCTTGAGTCCGATAAGCACGAGTCACTATACACAAGCTATTGGTATTGGCTTTGCGAACTGGGGCATCTACTCTGTCTACCTTGCCACGTTCAACTATCTCGCTGATACCTATCACATGTATGCCTCTTCAGCTCTTGCCGCACAGAGTTTCTGTCGCAATGTGCTTGGTGGTATATTCCCTGTATTGACCAGCTTCATGTTTGACAATCTTGGTTTGAGAAACGCAGGTTGTGTGTTGGGTGGTATTGCTTCAGTTTTGACACTTATTCCGTGGGTCTTGGTATTCTTTGGAAGTCGAATTCGAGTGAGAAGCAAGTTTGCGATCGTAAGTTTACCACCCGTCCACATCTACTTCAGTTTGAGGGTTTGTTGCTAACTTTTGACAGTCTTTACAAAAGCAGTGAGGATATTTGTCCATGAAAAGGCGGAGTCTAGTTAGAGTTCTTTTATTTCTCTAGATGGCACCAAGAGGCGTGCTTGTATGACCTGATGAATCTAAACGGCCTGTCATAATCATCGTTGAAATAATCGTACACATCATTTGCCCTCCATTTTTCAGCCACATGTCGGGTTAATACGTGGTAGCAGCATCTCTGCTCAATACCCTCTTCTTCTTCTTCTTCTTCTTGAGCTTCCCCTTGCCGTAATTGCTCTTGAACCACGCAATCGTCCTCTTGTCCAACGTATCGCCCTTCGAACCATCCTTTCTGAGATCCTCACATGTCCGTTCCGACAAGCTAGTCGCACTTCTCGCATAAGTGCTCCTCAGCTTCTGCAAATCACCCACGATGGCGGGGAGTAGCAAATCTCCGCTTGCATCGATCTGGGGCGGAGGAAGCTGCACGCAACCCTCCCAGATGCGCAAAGAGCTGGGAATGTCGTTGGTAGCGGAGACTTCGTGATCGTCGAGAGAAATATTCCCATCGCCAATATCAACGTAGGACTTCTGACCGACTAGCTTAGGCCATATCGTCGATGGCGCAACGCGGTATGCGTAGCTCTTTGTGATCTTGCTGTTATTCGAGAACAGTGTCCCCATGAATCGCGCTGTGTACTCCTCGCTGAAACCGCACATGCGGACCGAACCGATGCGACCCTTGAGATGGAGGACGTTGTTGCAGAAAAGGAGGTACGAGTCGGGACAATACTCTTCGACGAGTGATGCAGTTGGATAAGTTGGACTGAGGATATCGGGTAAAGTCGGACTTCGTAGGCCTCCAGCGTCTTCTTCGAAGTCGAATCGTCGGGGCGTTGACGCTGTTGGACTGTACGGCTCTGGTGTTTTGGCGCTTCGCGATGCTGATCGTGATGCCGAGCGTGAGCCTGGTCGACTACTGATGGCGCGAGGTGGCTCGGCGATGGCTCTTGGGGGTCGTCTTCCGTGGAAACGTCGACAGAGAAGGACTAGACTCTCCATGGGGCATGATTCCTTGCGCTTCATTTGTGCATTGATGAAATCTTGGAGCAGTTTCTCGATCTGCTCGACGTTTGGCGACAGCCCTACAGCCCCAGGATCAGAGCCGCAGCCTAGATGAGTCATGTCAAGTTCTATGACGATGTTCTTTGCGTACATTCCGTAGTTGTTGAGCCATGTTGTTGCAAGTGGACTCACTCTCGGTCCAGTGAATGGTGACAAGACGGTGTGTAGTTTTGTGTTTTGCAGAAATGCGACAAGAATGTCCGCGCGAAAGGCGAAAGATACTTCAGAGTAAGAGGAGATTTGCAGTAATGTTGATGAAGGTGACTCAAAGTCTTCTTTGCGCCAAACATCACGGCTAAGTGCATGTTTGTTTAAACGCAGGGGCTTGTCGCAGGGCGAAAGTAGATAGCGACAGATCCGGTACCGCACAGAATCAGGCAGTCGAAAATAGCCAGAATTTGGTTTCTCTCTCGCATGATTCTCATAGAAAGAATTAAGCACCTTTTCGAAACTTCCTTTCTCAAAAGCACCGTGATACACAGCATCAAGTGTCCGATCCCAAGCCGGAAGCCCTTGGCGATGCGCACTCTGCGACACACCCAGCCCGGGAAACACAGTAGAAATAGGCGTAGGAGGCTGCGAGCGATTCCTCCAAGATGAAGGATTGGAAACACTTCTTGTGCGCGCTTTCGCACTGGCTTGAAGGGGCATTATGAAGTCAGTCGAGCTCGATGTTGTATTTATGATGCAGAGGTAAAGACTGGAGACGCACTCATCCTCAGAGTCTCGAGACGCTCAGAAATGTCATTTTTGGTCTTGATAGAAGCGACGCGACGGAGGAGGGAGGTTGCGGATGTGGAGGGCGATATAGAAGGTGATGATGATACTGGAGTCGCCATTGCGGTGGCACTGTCGCGGTCACTGCCCTGGCACCGGCACCGACTTTACCCATTTCTCTATACAGATTGGATCACAAGGGATGGGTAATTAAACAATGTGAGGTCCAAGATGTGAGGGATTACTAAACAAGTCGTCGTTTCTTGTACTAAAGTTTTGCGCAGAGATAAACTTTGGTCCGTCTGGTGACTTGCAAATAAGACATCTAGTAGGAGTTAAGTACAGGTTAGGCAATCCCTAAGGTACGATTCATGTAGTCTACTGTCAGTACATTACTATGACAACGGGAAGTTACAGGCTTATTGACCTGAGGTATCCTGTCGTTTCTTCATTTTCTACCATCTATTCTTCTTAATGTTTATTTAGAAATTATTTCTCTAATTTTCCTATCACTTGATGGTAAGACCCGCTATCGTATTGCCTCCTTACACTTTATACATTACATTGTATGCTTTAACTGAGGCATGAAAGTCAAAAATGATATACTTTATCGTTCAAATCACTTTTCACTTCACCATATCTCAAAAACAGAAGACGTGGCCGGTTCTTTGACCATCAAGTCGGCGACATGCCAATAATGGATGCTTGAAAGCTGTCGTGGAAGGCATCTTAGTTCAGCCCTGGAAGTGAAAAACACCATAACGAAAGGCTCATTCCTCAGGGTGGTTCGTCAGAAGTCAATGTGGCCAAAGACTATCGTGACTTCTCAAGATGTCTAAATCGGGATGACTTCTAGAAGAAGATGGAAGTCTATGAAGCTAGCTGTACTTGACTTCTTCAGCCCTGGCAGAACGTGGTGAGTTCCGTCAAAGTAACTCTTCCTAAACACGAAGCTTTCGTGCGCGCAATATCCAATTCTCATAAAGTTTGAAACAACCTTTTGGCATGAGGGAAAGCATCTTTAAAACAAGTTATATCTTTCTTCTCCTTCGACTTCAACTCCTCTCTCCGTCCATCCTTCAGTCTTCCCGTCTTTCATGATTCTATGATCTTCGTGACCTCCAAGCTTAGCAGATATCACTTTCATCCAACTTGATCTCCGTGGTCATCATGGCCGCTCCCTCCACATCGGTCATCGAGACCAAGGTCGTGATCCATCCATCAGCTTCGAGCGTCATAATCAACGTAATCATGCCAACACAAGCATCGCCCGCCGGAAACTCGACCAATAACATCACCGCCAAAGCCCAAGACCATCCGATCTTCAAAGCCGACAAGGAGGGCATCACCGCATTGGTAATTCTTGTAGCTATCTTCGCCTTCTTCCTGGGAATGATACTCCGCGATCTTCTTAACAAGAGACGCACTGGCGAGTTCAGGGAAGACAAGAAAAGTTGTCGAAACTTTCTTCGACTACTTTTCTGTCTGCCTTGTCTGGTCTGTAGCAAAGACAACGTGAGGCGACTATGGATCAAATCTACGAATCTCTTCCGCTCCAAGGACAACCAGCGCGCTGTGAAGAAGTCGGATCAGAACGGCATCGAACTGTTCGAAAGAATCGAGAGTGGGAAGTCCACTGAGAGATTTGGTGATAACTGGCTGCCTAAGAAGGCCCTTGGTTCAGAGACAATGAAGAAAAAGAAGAAGTCCAAAGGCAAGGCCATTGATACGAGCGGTCTCCCTCAAGTCACCGAGGTCGGCGTAGACCCAGATCATATTGACCCTGGCAAAGACGACGAAGGCTTTACAGCTACTCCTGTTCATGGAGCCGGCTCAGGGGCTACCCGACATGATAACGCTTTGGGTGTTCATAACCACGGAGATTCGTCCACCCAGACGGCGGGTTCTAGCTCGACAAGCCACCATCACGGCGCTGGTTCAAGTTCTACTTCTGCCGGTCACAACCGTTGGTTCTCGTCCGGCCGTAGCCATAGCAATAGCTATGGCCACAGTCATAGCAACTCCCACAGCTATCATCATGGGTCGCATTCTCATGATTACGGTCACACTGACTCTGGTGGCTTTGATGGATGTGATGGCGGCGACTAATGCTGGGTACACGTGTGATGTTTTTGGAGACTTTGTACCGGTTGAAAACCACCCTTTGGTTAACTTACTTTCGGGAGATTAGACTTGCTAGAAGAACATGCTGGGGGTTGATCGATGGGTTCGGCTGGTAGAATCTCGGAGGTCAATAGAGAGTTTTCGGTGATGGAGAGTAGACTTGGATCGAGACACTGCTGAGCACGTAATGCACTGTAGAGTTTCAGCAGGAATAGAAAGGAAAGGTTTATCTGCTGCCTGGCCAGCCGGTGAATGTAGGTGGTCAAGATTACACATCAAGTTCTGGCCACGGCCATTGAGCTCTACCATGAGTTATCGCTCATGGATATATACCATTGCATCATCTACATCTATTACATACGACCAAAGCTCGTAGAAAATACGGGATCCCGTCCGCTCTCCCATAGTCAAGCTGCGAAGCGCTGGATTAGTAGTTGGGTCGGTGACGACCAGCGAATCCCCGGTGTTGTATGTTTTTTGCTGATTTTTTCCTCTTTTGCGAATGATGTGTGCCTGATCACTTATATCCATTAACCAGAATGAGATCGCCTTTGGGGGGGCGGGGGGGAGGGGATTGAAGGTTTGTATGTAGCGTGAATTTAACTGAATTATTATAAGGACGTTTGTAGAGTAAAGTTACTGGACGGTTGGTGTCACTTAAATCTAGACTTAAATCTTTTGACTTAACACAGATGTGTTTCCTTGGGAAACCAATGCAAGTCATAACTGGGTTGGGCCAGAATTATGATGATAACTAATCCTTTTATTTGGGATTAATGGAACTGAGTTCTCAGAAATATCTGCGTGTATATCCTGGTTCAAGTGAACTGTTAAACACAAGACCCCGCTATCTGATGGCCGTAAAAGACATCGCACTACTCCATAGGTATAGGTAGTGAATGGTGCAGTCTGGCCTACTATTTAGATGAGGCAGATCGAGGCATCAGGACCGTGCAACAGCACGGCCAGGCCACATGCCAGTAGTTAAGAAGATTATCTGATCTCCTTTCATGTTTGTTTCGACGATAAGTAAAGGATAAGTCTCGGGCGATTGGCATCGATATAGGATGAGCGAGCACCGGTCGCGTGATTGGCTACTCCCGTTAATCCTAGAATAAAGGCGTAAAGGGGAGAGTACGCTGACCCGACCTCGGGTCAGTATTGAATCGGCATTTTTTTACTGTTTAAATAGAGAAACCGATGCCTAGTATTTTGAAGAACTTAGCATCTCTAATCCTGTTCGAAGAAGAAAAGAATCAACTCTGACTGAAGGATTGGTTCATCATCATTGTTCTGACCCCCTGTTCCCCAATCTAATGAGCCATACTGTAGCGACGGATGCTGAAAACATCGAATCCGGGTAGGAACCACATCTGATGAAGAGGAAGAGATTTATCTTCTGAGTTGGACCCGAGTTGCAATTTATATGCGCTGCAGGTAAGGGTTTGCCCCAAAAGTTCTTTAAAATCTGATACTTATATTGGGTGTGTATACCTGGCTCACCCTGAAAGAGGGTGCAACTTAGTCAGGACATGCAAAGCATAATATAATAGAGCTGGTGATTAAGAGTATTGTTCAACACATTATTTAGTTCAATGGCATTCCTCACGGCGTTTAAAATCCGGCATCTTTATTTGAGTGCTGATATCTTTCATCTCGTGAAGAAGATAAGACCTGTTGGTAGGTATCTTTGTCATAGTTTACAGAGTGAAGTTGCTGCAAAGTATATGGTATGTGCCTTAGGACAACGTTTGCACATGGGCTACCTATATAAAGCAGAGGAGATGCCACAAATCCAGGAGCGAAACCTTTCCACTTCACATATGTGGCTTTGGCCCTCCGTCGCTACTTGAATGGGACTTATTCAACATGTTGGCACCGGGGGGGATATATAACCAGAACGATAATGATAACTAATCTCCCTCTTGTGCGGGATTAGAGAAACTGAGTTCTTCAATATGTCCGCAGATCAACATCAATCTAGTTCAAGTGAACCAACCATCAAACACAAGCGATCCCAGGTCTATGTGAGGGCCATCAACACACTACAATTACTGAGCAAGGGGCAAACAAACGCACGACAGACCAGGCAACAAGCCAACAGTCTCAAGAATCAAGAGGAGCATCAGATCTCTTTCCATATTTGTCGAGGAACAGAAAATTGTCTTGGCCAACGAACGGCCAAGCACAAGTTCCCGGCGATTGGCATCTGTGCAACTTACACACGCACAGTACATGAAGACTTGTTTCCGTGCCGTGACACAACAAGTCTGGTTGCTGATAGCGTATTGTCCAAAACGATATTAAGTTCGATAGGATCCATTAACACTAGAAGGGTCGACATCAAAGTTACTGCGCTGGAATTGTCCATCTAATGGAGAAAATAAGCCGTATCGATGTCTTTGTCGTCGGGGATTGATACGAGGTTACTAACATTTCACTGACCGGCAGTTGTGCCGCTTAAAAGTGGCTGCAGAAGATTACAGGGGTCCCATCACTGAGCCGTAGCACCTCCAGGGGAGTTACCTTCCATTTCGGGCGTCTTTCGGCGTGTCGACCAATAGGATCCTCTTGTCATGTGTCAAGTGACGTAACTTTAATAACAGACAGTCGGCGATTGCAATTTGATCGGCGACCAAAATAATGTCCATGCTCTGAACCTCAAGAGAAGTCACGATGCTTGTCTCGGCATCTCAGGTACCTACCTTGATTAATTGCTTTCTTCTGACTCGTTCTTGCTGTTCACGTGTCACGTTGCTCACCGCTGGCATATCATGAAATAGAGAAGGGCTTGTATAAAGTGAGATTCTTCATCTCACAGTTTTGATGATTGTTCTCCGAGATATTCCCCAACGTCATTTTTGTTAGAGATCCATCTAACTGTAGTCCACTGTGACGTCTACTAGAGATTTGTTTCGTTTGCGACAACACTCACAAAGTGTTTTTGGCGATGCGTTGTTGCTCATTTTTTGAAGTGACTCTCTTAATTCTTCTGTAGCCATGTTCTCGCGATCAACACGGCGCTTGGCCAGCCAGCTACGACCCCTACGATCCTTATCTACCCCTGCATCACAAGCTCCAGCGAGGGCACAATCTCGTACCTTCATCGCAACACGACTTACAAGATCTGCACAGACAAAACCTCCCGCGTCTAATAAGTCTGCGACGATATCGAGAGATCCAAGCACTTCCTTCGCAGTTCTCCTCGCTGGAGCAGCCTCCTTCTACCTCGCCTACAGCTTCGCGCAACAATCGCCTACACGATGCGATGCCATCTCCCATGACGAAAACGACCATGATCCTCGAGATCCTTCGCTTCCTCGATATCGCATCAACGAAGTTCGCAAACACGATGCTCATTCTGATCACCCCTGGGTCATCCACCGCGACAAAGTCTACGATATCACAGAATGGATAGGCGCACATCCCGGCGGCGATGTTATCCTTCGCGCTGCGGGCGGTTCCATTGATCCCTACTGGGACATCTTTTCTATACACAAGAACGATTATGTTTACGATATTTTAAATCAGTACCTAATTGGGTACGTTGACCCGGCGGATCTTGTTGATGGACGACCGGCGCGAGAAGAGATTGAAGATCCTTTCGCGGATGATCCAGTTCGACATCCAGACTTGATTACGATGACGCAGAAGCCCAGAAACGCAGAGACGCCGACGTATGCTATGACGAATGACTTTCTTACACCTAATGACCTTTTCTACGTGCGCAACCACATGTGGGTGCCGACAATCGCCGAGGACCCAAATGATCACAGTCTCACGATAGAGCTTCCTGACGGGACCACAAAAGAGTACACCCTCGCGGACCTCAAGAACCGCTTCAAATCTCACAAAGTCACAGCCTCTCTTCAATGCTCTGGCAACCGCCGGCGACACATGAATGAAGAATCAGGTCGCAAAACAAATGGTCTTCCATGGACTGCTGGAGCTATCTCAAACGCCTGCTGGGAAGGCGTCTTGCTCTCTGACGTCCTGGCAGATGCTGGCTTTGACCTGCATTCAGGCCTCACAGGAGAATCTGAGGCAAAGCATGTTCAGTTCAACGGCTTAGAAGCTTACGGTGCATCGATTCCTATCAAAAAGGCCATTGATCCCCAAGGCGACGTGATACTTGCCTATAGAATGAACGGCCAGACTCTCCCGCGCGATCATGGATTTCCTCTACGAGCTATTGTTCCTGGACATGTTGCTGCACGATCTGTCAAGTGGTTGAACCATGTCACGCTTAGCGACGAGGAGAGCACATCGCAGTGGCAGCGACGCGATTACAAGTGTTTTGGACCGAACCAGACAAAAGTCGACTGGGATTCGGCACCCGCCATTCAAGAATTACCTGTTCAGAGCGCCATTACAACGTGCAAACTTGGCGATTGGACAGCCAAGGATGAAAATTCTCACACTTACACAAAACCAGCTTCATTGGCTGGCTACGCATACTCCGGTGGAGGCCGTGCCATCGTCCGTGTCGACATCTCCCTCGATAACGGCAAAAACTGGTCTCAAGCCTCCATTCTTCCCGACTGTTCCACGAAAGACGGCGAGCAATCACCTTGCTTCGGTCACGCAGCCTGGGCATGGCGGCGATGGAAGTTTGACGGTGCTGTCCCGTTGGAGGCCTTTGAGCCTGCAGCATCCGGGAAGCGATGTGCGACGTTCGTTGTGAAAGCTACAGACGAGGCGTACAACACACAACCAGAAAGTCACGCAGCAACATGGAATATTCGCGGTAATCTTGCTACGGCGTGGCATCGGATGAGGATCTGTGATGATGGTCCTACGGGGTCAGAAACAAAAGCGTAGATTTGAGTGAATAGCATGGCATTTGGTTTTATAGTTATGGTTAGAGTTTGAGCAGGCGAATGGGGTTATTACTGGGAGAACGATGAATGGCGTTTGTTACAGCCAAACGCACGATGAGTACAATTACTAGAACAATGACTTGCATCAGAGTGTAACAACCATTCTCTAATCGAGTTGATGACAAAATAATATCACTGGCGGTAGACCACCCACTTCTATTCTCAGCTAAGTGAATACATCGTCCCTGGGCATATTGTACATTAGCCTTAGCCCCGTACCCGCTCTATTCGCTTGATCTGCCTTCTAAGTGTACAATCCAACTATCCCCACAGTATCGACCTCGCTTTTGAACTGTTCTGAGACATATTCATACCTACTCGTCATCGTCATCGTCCTCTCCAGCATCAGTGAAGTACTCGAATTCCTTAGGTACCGGAGCCTCTTCATCGTCATCAGAGTCCTCATCGACGGCGGTCAATACACCCGCAGCAGCGGCGGCGCCTGAGGCGTTACCACCAGGAGTCTGGGGCTCGGCGTCGAGCAGGCCGAATGGTGATCGACCTTGGTTGCGAAGCAACTGTCCGAGCATAGCGCTGTTGGCTCCTCCTCTGGATTCGGCAAGGCTATCAAGCACAGCGCGCTGAGCGCCGGCTCGTCCGCCTCGTCCAATTGGTTGACCGGCCACAGGGGCCCGTTCGGTTGTAACCTTCTTCAGCTTCTCCTCAAGTAGACTCTTCTCCTCGTCGGGTTGGCTATCGTGCAGGAGCAGGGGACCACCAGTGGGCTGTAAAAAGTTAGCAATGCAAACGACGCAGCAAGACTTGTATGCTCACCTTCTTAACCGGCTTGTATCGGCCGGCGGGGAAGCTGATATACTTGAGTTGACCGGGAAGAACTCGAGTCATGTTTTCGATTTCGTAGCCAACCTTCTCCTTCTCGGGCTTCTTCTTAGTATCAGCAGAAGCGGCCGTTTCCTTCTCTTGCTCTTCCTTCTTATCCTTAGTCTCGTCCGCCTTCTTGTCCTCGTCCACGTCCATCTTGTCGCCACCGCTCTTAGAGGGGGCGGTATCGATTTCCATGCTCTCTCTTCGCTGGGCGCGTTCCTTCTTCTGAGCTCGTCGTTTGGCCTGCGCAGTTGTTGACAGAATTGCGGTGGCAATCAGAGCAGGGCCTTCTTCAGTCTTGACTTCTTGCTCGGGAGGGTAATCGAAGAGGCTGGGTCGTGTAGCACAGTGGAACTTAAAGTTGGGCATCTCAAGATCGTGATCAAGTCCAATGATGGAAGTAGGAGAGAAGCTTAGGGACAGGAAGTGGGTAAAGGGGAACCAGTACCAGTATTGTGTGAATACAGCCATACCAACGATGCCGGCCATGTTGAGGTTGCCAGTCTGGGTCTGGAGGCCGATGGTGCAGTTGCGGCCACCAGCATCAATGATACCAAGCGCCAGAGCAGCACCGAACTTGGTCATGGCATCCTCGTGACGGTCGCCAACCACCTTCTTCAGAGTTTTGCGGATCGATGAAACCTTGGGGTTCATGACCTCGTTCTGTTGAACAAGGATCATGGCGAGAGAGATGAGGGCACCCTGTCGCACAAAGTCTGTAGGGTCCTTCATCATAGGTTCGAGCAGGTCGATGGCCTCGTCAAGACCTGTGCCAGCACATGAGATACCAAGAGCCATGGCGGAACCGTATCGCACGTGAGGGTTGTATGATTCGGAAAGGAGCTCAACCATTCGAGGCACGCTTCCAGGCTTGCGGAAGAGAATGAAGCCTAGACTCATGACAGCGATACGGCGCACGTCATCATTGACATCGCTAACAGCAATATGAAGGAGCTTTCGGATAGCCTTGTTGCTACCGGTACCGCAGTAGGCAAGAGCAACAGTCATGATACCACCGTATCGCAGCGTGGGATCAGGGTCGTTAAGGAGTCCTTCAATAAGAATATCGGCCCCTTCTTGGCGGCCAAACATAATAAGCGCCATACCAATAGCAAGACCACGGACAATCTTCTCGTGTGTGGTTTCGTGCGCATATGTAATCATATCCTCCAGAGCCTTGACATTTCCGGTGCCAAGCATGATAAGACCCATAGCCAAACCAACAGCCTCACCGTTGAGAGCAGAATCCTGGAACAGGATTTCTCGAAGCTTCTCAAAGATTTCCCAATCTCCAGTAGCCATACCAGCAATACCGAGACCCAGAGCACCACCATGTTGAACGACCTCTTCCTCAGCCTGGCCAAATTGCTCCTTGAGGTAGCCCAAGGCATCGGCTCCGTGGTTGGCATGGATCAGTCCGTAGGCGTAGAGAGCACCACCCTGGCTGAAGATAGAGCCACTGCTGAGGCCACCTTGTCGGGGGAGATAAGGCTCAAGCAGCTTTCTAGATTGAGAAAGGTTTCCGCGGTGAATAACACCAAGAGCGGCAGTCGCCGTGAACTTGGACCAGTTGACTGCCTTGCCCAACCACTCCAAGTTATCGCGGAAGAACTTGTCGTTTGTAGTTCCTTGGTTCATAAAGGCGTTGCAAAACGTAACCGCAGTGTGGAAGATGGAGTTTCGGCCCTCAAGACTGTCGCGGACCTTGTTGAGGATGCTCAAATCGGTTCGGTTGTTGCGGTAGAGGAACTCGAGGTTGAGATGGATGGTCTTGCTGCCATCAAGAATTTCTCGGATGTTGGAATAGGCCTTGGATACTTGTTCAGGGAGCTCGTTTTCGGGGGCTTCTTGCTTATTCTGAAGCAGAGATTCGCTCTCGTTGGACTGTTCACCGTTCTCGTCTGACTCCTTCTTGGCAGGCTTGCTAGCTGGGAGTGATGCGAGAACCTTGCCCAGAAATTCCTGCGTACCGTTGTCGTAAAGGTCGAAAGCAATTTGGTAAGCGTTGGCAATGGAAGAACGGTCGCCCTTTTCAACAAGATTGCGCAGCATGCGAGATGCTTCATCATCCGAGTCAAGGTAAACGACACACTTGGCAATGGCAAAGTAATCAGGGTTAGGAATCTCGTTGAGTAGATCGAGAATGAGCCTCAAAATTTCGGTTCGGAAGCCCCTCTCCTGGACAATGTCCATACAAATACCCAATGTGTACTCCATGAGGTCCTCTGCCGGGCCAGGAGAGTTTTCGAGAGGGTTAGACTTGGCCTTCTTCTCATCATCGCTAGCGCGCTTAATGACGCTTCGAAGAACATCCAATTTCTTGGCCTCAACCGCAATACCTACCACTTGCCTGTAACGACCCTGCTCCAAGCAGCTCTCGAAAAGTCTTTCCACAACCCTCTGAAGAGAGCCAGTGGCCTGGTCGGGGAGCTCAGCGATAGAACCAGAGCGGCCTTGCTTGAAAGCGGGCTGGAAGGTGGCCTCGAGCATCGTGTTGTCGATCGAGTCGCGGGAAAGAAGAGACTTGGGAGGTAGAGTTGTCTGCGAAAAGGGCGTGGTGGGAGACATGACAGCACCCTCGGCGCCGCTCGCGAAGGTAGTAGCCAGCTCGGGGAGGTCGGTGTTCTTTGAAGCCTGAGGAGCCGCCTTCTTCGCAGCATTCACTGCGATGTACTGGTCGACGCATTTAGAGATAATGGTCTCCTCGAACTCGCCAGGGGAATCGAGCTTGAAGAGGTCGCCGGCGGCGAGGGCGAAGACCATACTATCATTGTAGGCCTGGAGGTGGTAGTAGACCTTGGCAAGTACAAGAGCAGCGAGTTGGCGCTCAGGGAACGATTCGTCCTCGTAAAGTGCCTCACTTGGAGACAATGTTAGCAAAGCTTATCACACCGTGAAAGGCGAGACGCGAAGATGACGTACATCTGTGTCAACACAGCAGCGACCTCAGTCCAGACAGTATCTATGTCGTCGTTGAGGGTCTGCAGAGCGAAGACCTTGAGTTCGGGCTCCTCATCGGTAAGGAAGGCGAGGACGCCGGTCGCCGAGACGATACCAGGCATCTTGACAAAGTATGAGGGATCGTGTGGACGGGCTAGAGAGGTCTGTAGCAATACGAGCGGCGATGCGACAGGCTGCTGGGGTAAGAATGGTCGAGTAGTAGAGAATGCGTTGTTTCCGTGTAGGCCCAATGGCATAAACAAGGCCCAAGGACGGAATTATAAAGTTTGTGCAGAAACAAAGGAGATGTCAAGAGAATTACAAGAGTCGGAGGTGATGAATTGGTTGGTGTTTTGCTCCAGCAGGGTCATTCCGAGAAGGTCCACGTCAGGCACAGCTCTGCCTTGCAGTTGGTGCACGGGCCAACGAGAGCTCCAGGCAGGAGGAAAATTACATAAGCTATCCCAACCAGTGCAGTCACGTGACTAATGGATATCTGAGAATTGCGCCATGGAATGCTGCTCAGTCGTTATGGAGTTTGAAAGGTTGTGTGGACGTGCTTATTACTAGCTCTCAATAGCCAATCAAATCTACAAGGCGCCATCAAACATATCTCAAAGTATCTACAAACTAAAGAGAGTTATATTCACCAAAGCCAGGTTGACCCAAATCATGCTATTATCACCACGTGAACAGCAATATAACGTGTAGAGAAGAACCCCACAAGCCGAAATCGAAACCTTTCCCCATCAGATGTGGTTTCAACCAGAAAAGCATTTTGTTAGTAGGAGAGTATTCATTCAAAACATTGTCTTACTGTCAAGGCAAGATGAACGTGGGTAGTCAGGGGGAGATATGTGACTAGGACGATGATGATAACTGATCCCTTCTAATCGGGATCAGAGAAACTGAGTTCTTAAAAGTTGTCTAGAATTTCAAATCTCACCACCACTCTTACACGTCCATCTGTTATCCAGCTGACCGGGCTTCTGCAGGCATTACTTGCTATAAGAGGCTCTGCCCCAACACTGGCCTCAGCCATACCGTATACACTCGACAAAATGGAACGGGGCTGTGGATACCTTTTTTACTATGTATAGTAGCAGATCGAAATCTCTTAAGGAGGAAGGGCATAAGATATCGGTTTTTGCGTTGAAATGACTCCACAGCCCCGTTCCATTTTGTCGAGTGTATACGGTAGTACTCAGACTAGTAAGCCACCTCTTTCATATAGAGCCGGACATTATCTCCAGCCTCTCTCAGAGACAAGTGCTAGCCGAGCCATTAGTCGATGGCCGCCCGACAAGTTTGCTTATTCTGAAGGGGGGATCAGGGTAAGCGAGTTCCAGCAAAGCTCACCATTAATACCGCGAATATAGGCCATACAGACGGGACAAGATTTCTTACAAGCTGTAACTCCATGGGCACAGAAGCTGTCTTGGACTTGGACCGTGTTGGCAATTCCCTGGATGTCCCGTGATTGCTGACGTTACGCTGTTCTATCCCTCCGTTTGTGCTTCGTTTGCAAGCTCAGTTCTGGTACTTTTACAGAGCTTCATGTGATACGCAATCACCTCTGGACTAACTTTGACTGGATTCTGATGTTCAGTATGTACTATGCTAGCGCACGTACTGCCGCGGTTCTTTTGACTAACATCTGTGGGAAGTGCTCATGCCTATGTTGCTATCTTGAAGTTGAACTCTAAATCTCATGGAGCTCAGCTACCCCTGGTTGGTAACTCAACTATGACGTCGAATACAAGTATCCTGAGCATGAGAAACGTCGGAGTTTTTGGAGTAAGCCAATGCTTATAAGAAGATCATATAAACATGTTGAGTCGATAAGGCTGATGTCCTTTAAGCTTAAGGAGATTGCAAAGGACTCGACCTCCACAGGAATCGTACTCTGATTATGGCGTTTGAGTCTCGTGCAATTTATCTCGGGGCATATGGAAAAGTGACAAGTAGCGTGTCTCATCTTTAATTCGCTAACCTGATTTGCGATAAGTATACTAAGCCTCTCCGGGGGTTGATGATCGGTACCTAGATCTTCATTGATTTCGCGGCACAGGGCATGTACTGCGAGTAAAAAAGCTTGGGGAACGCTATCGCTAATAAAATTTGTCCTGGGCCATCCAGTACGTACAGTTGAGTTAGGTGAGGTAGTACCGCCCGTGGGCATATCCCTGGAGCTCTAGCGTCAGGCTGTCGCCTGTCCATCTTTGTTTGTCGCCAGAAAACGACGACAGGACACCAACACAAATATTAATCAATCCTAGAACTATTCCAGTTCGCGAATAACCTCCAGCGCACACGATCCATCGATAATATCATCCAAACGAGCGCCTCTCAGCCGCGTCTGTCCATTTCTGTACGCGATTTCTATTCGCCAATCGTCAATCGCCCATTCGACAGCGTGGCAGCCTCGCCATGGCGACGTAGAAACATCCCAACCAGTCATCCATGTCCACCTGCGCCGTCCTCCTCGCGCGACAACGAACGTCCTCCATCGCCTCAACAGCGTCATAGATCTATATCAATTGAGGACAACATCCGTCTATACTTAGTTGCGCTCCCGCCGCGTCGACAACCCGGTTCGAGACAAGCGACCGGCATTACAATTGTTTTGTGGTCTCCCCTCGCGCCGAACCTTTGAGGCGTCGTGTTGTCGCAGAATCTTCATTCTCCCCTCATCGCGACACCATCGCCATGGATCTCCGTTCAGTTCTTAATACGTCTGATGGCGGCGATCGCGCTCCCGCCAAACCTGCGCCGAAACCGCAACCGCCGCCGCCGCTACATCAGCAGCAACCTCACCCCCAGCAGATGCAGCGACCATCGCAGAGTCCAGCCCAAGCACCCGCTCCTCCTCCATACTATCGCGAGTACGGCCGCCATCCACCACCTCAACCTTCGCCGAGCAAACCGATGCCCCAAGAATATTCTCCGCATACTGGTCATCCACATCACCCTCAGTCACGACCACCGTCGCATCCTCAGCCATCTCCCCATCAACCACCGCCCGGTGCGTATCCACCACAATCTCCGTACCAGACACCCGGGCCATATCCAGGACGTCCTGCGCCCCCTCCGATACAGCCAGCAGGCGCATTTCACGATCCGCGGTCCCCAAGCGTCCAAACTCCAGGTCAATCTCCTTATCGAACGTCAACGACTCCTTCGACCGTAGCGGCTGCCGCAGGGTATCCTTTCCCACCAACTCAGTCCCCTGGGGAGATGGCCAGTCCAGTCCAACGTCACCAATATTCACCTACTCAATACGCAACTCGCGAAAGCTTCTCTCAGGGCCCACAAGGCGTGCCACCAGGTCATGCACCTGGTCATTATCCTCCAACTCAACAACAACACCCACAAAGCTCTATCCCACAGACTCAGCAATATCTGAATCAGCGCCCTCCCTCGGCTAGTCATTCTGCTCATTCTACTCCTACTCCAACATCTGCTCAACCACATCATCCTTACGGCTCTTTTGCCCAAGGCAGTCCTGTCACAGCTTCGCGCCCACCTCCTGCCGAATATAATCGCCAGCCCTCGCAGCCACCTACGCCTGTCGGTCCTCCTTTGTCTGCGGGATCTCGACAAGCATCAGTCACTGGCGGCTTCGCACAGCCTTCGAGTCCATACCAACAAAGACTTTCCTACACCGGAGCGCCAATACCGCAAGCACAGGTACAGGTACAAGCACAAGTACAGAGCTCACCTCCGCCTCCGCTTCACGCGAAGCGCATATCTAGTAGCTACGGATCGCCCGCTCCCGACGTACACCGACGATCCCAATCGCATAGTGAACGAGCTCCTAGCCCATCCGTCAGCCCCAAATCTCGAGTCCCGTCGATTCAAAGCAATCACGATCCACTTGCTGCATCGGCGGCAGCAGACGCCAAAGCTAAACAAGTTCAATCAGCTCCTATACCCCAATCAATGGCCATCGACACAGAACGCGCGGCAACTCCTGCCAAGCGCAAGCTTGAGGATCGTGACAGTCCCAGACAGGAGCCCGAGGAGAAACGAATGAAGCCCAGTGAGGTTAACGGTGGCATTGCTGTGAAGCGCGAGTCTGAATCGGCATCTTCCAGTGTACCAGCTGCCGCGACGGTTAAAAAGCGAAGACGTTACTCACAGCCACCTATCTGGGCACAGGATGCTCGAAAAATGAACAGCATGCCTACAAATGCGAACTTCGTCCTACAAAAGAGAGTCCATTCACATCTCAACGGAAAGAAGGAGAACGCCCGTCCTAGTCGCCATGCCTCGCCTGAGACTAACCGGGGTAACCCACCTCCTCACGTTCCCGTCGCCGAACCAGGTCCCCAAGAGATACTTGGACCCTGGGAACCGAGTCTTACTGGCCTCAAACCTTTTGAGGACGTATCAAGACAAGTGGCTGATTTCCTCTTCCTCAATGTTATCAACACCCCAGACATGAGAGAAATCAGTAGTCGCGGTATTCAATTTGAGATTGAAGCGAAACTGGGCACTCTCATCGATAGAGATACTAACCAACGAGTTGATCGAGGTATTGCGTCTGAGTGCATCCTGATGGATAACAGCCGTGTAGCTTTTAAGAGTAGCATGACGGAAGTGAGTGTTCCAGCGTCTGCCTTATTCATGACATTGCTAATGTTACTTTCAGGGCTCACATAAGAAGATGAACGACTACCTAAACGAACTCGTCAAAATCACACATCCCATGAATCCAGCAGGCAGTCAACGTGTCCCAATCGTTGCCCTGCATCGGAGAGAGCGAGATCGGTTCTTCGAGATTCCACCAGAGCTACAAGCAAGGATACCTGGATGCGTGCGAAGCCGACTGGGATCGCGAAGAGCAGTCCGTGTGAGAGTCACATACAACCAAAAAGACAACAAGGTTATTGCCAAGATCATCAAGGCACGCGTATCTGACCTTGATATTCACTTCCCTACTTTACCAATGGATTGTCGCATCAGTATCAACCTCGAAATGAACTGGGACGGCTCAGTGGAAGAGCTGGAGCAACTTCCAAATCGTGATCGTGGGGAAAACCCTGAACGGAATAAGGACAGACTCAGCTACACCCACGGGCCCTACCAGGTTGACCTCACGCAGGTCATACAGGATCGGCACGGAGTAAGTTCTTTATAGCCCCAGGCAACTTTTCCGCTCAACTAACAATATCGCAGGTAAAAGAGAAGGAGCATGAACTTGAGATTGAGCTCGACTCAAAACTACTGATCGACCAAGGGAGCAAGGCAGCGAGCTCGAGACCACACCGCTATCAAGAGCTCGTGGAAGGTTTTGTGGACAACATACGACTTCTTACACGTAACGTGGCACACTGAACAACAATAGACCATTATAATTACCGGCGAATAATGTCGGGTAAAAGGACAGGGTTAGGGCTGTGTTTACAAGAGATGGTTTTGAAGGAATACCAACAATAAATCGATTTATCTTTTGTGATCCCAACACATGTTTATGATGATGAATGCTGTGTTCTGCTCGCGCAAAGTTGCGCTTGATGAACAAATGATCGGTGGGTAAAGGCATCAGATAATCGCAGCTTCATTTGCACACCGAGACTTGGTCCAAGCATGCGAAAGAATATTAAGTGAAGACATGAGCACAATACAAACGGCTAGACCGACATGATGACAACAGGTATCATCCCTCCATAGAAGGCCTAGTGAATATCGTCGAGTTTTATAGGGCCGGGCTACCCTATATCTCCAGGACATTATGTCTTCGAAGCGAACGTTTCTTATCAACACTTGTGGAATCTGTGGTGCAGATACTGCTTTCAATAATTCAAAAAGTCTTCCATCCTCCAATATATCATTTTTGTTCCATCTTGGCTCATGTACTGGAAGACTGGAGGATAGGTCTTGTTGCTCCTCAACTCTCACTTGACACATTTCCAAGTATGCGCCCTGCACTGTCGCGCGCGAATAAACTTGTCATGAATCATGTTTTTCATTACCCTATTTACGTA
Organism: Fusarium redolens; assembly: GCF_020744475.1. NCBI lineage: Eukaryota > Fungi > Ascomycota > Sordariomycetes > Hypocreales > Nectriaceae > Fusarium > Fusarium redolens. The sequence continues at coordinate 58,948 of NW_025763695.1, read as the reverse complement.
AATCATCAATCACTCATGGCCTATATCCCGTATTATACCCCCTTGTTGGCGCTGCACCCTGGTGGTCATCCTCATAAAATGCTTCAAAGTCGGTGCCAACATATCGACTCGCCGCGGGCACTGGTATTGTGTCTGCGCGTTCGTCAAAGCCCGTCAAGCCGGTTCCTCTTGATTCATGAACTTCCCCTGCGATCCAACTCAGGTAGACTGTCTCGTGCACAAGCACATAACCGCCGGCCTTCTCTCCCGAATCGTCAGAGCCATCAGCACTTTCGAACTCGGGCTTCTTCTCCACGACAAAGATTTCGTTCCTCTTCTGCTTCCTGCGCCATGCGAAAGAGATGAAGCCGAGAAACCAGAGAATACTGCCACCGATGACGGACCATGTGATGGTTGGGACAAGCCACCACTGGAGATTTTGCGGTGTCGAGGGCTTGATCCAGATAGTCACGATGGGCCAGAGGCCACCAATCACATATATAACTGCGCATATAACGCTGAGTGTTGGGTTGATATGCTTGCCGGTCATCTGTCGCCAAGTCTGGGGGGCTGCCGCCGGGCTCTGAATCTCGTCCTTGTCTGTTTGTGGTGGTCCCTTGAATCGGAGGATCAGGATACCAAGACCCAGAAAGATCCCGAAGAAGGCATTGATGACATAAGCGCTCAGACTGGTGAGTAAAGTGTAAGAGTTGAAGTAATTCATACCCCAAGTAGCGAAGATAAGAATGAAGCAGGATGTAAGGTGCAGGACGAAGGCACCGACGGGCGTCCTCTCTCTGTGATCCTCTGGGGAAAGCCATCGGGTGCTCAGAAGAGAACTAAACATGCCCTTCTTCTTGAGCCATGATAGCAATCGACCCAATGAGATATCGCCGTCTTGAGCAAAGAACTTGGCGTAGGGAATGATACCTTCCTTGGCGATCTCTTGCTTTACTCGTGCAGCGGTGTAAGTCATCACGATGATGTTACCCATGCTTGATATGGCAAGGAAAGCGTTGAAGATCCGCTGGCCAGTCTCATCTTCGGTTAGGGAGCCGAGAGTTCTCTCAAAGAACTCTTGCGCTACGTTGGTACTTATTTGATCCTTTTCTGGGACCACGACCATCTGAAGAGAGTCAGAAGAAGAATACGCAGGGGCGGGAAATAAGACTTACATATGAGATGTTGACAGCCATATAAAGTACAATGGCAATACCGACACCAAGCATCATAGCGATTGGATGCTTTCGCCTTGGCCTGCTAATTTCACCCATGACGTAGTTCGGCTGTTCAAAGCCAGAGAAGCTAAAGATGATGGCCAAGAAAGCGTGAGCATAGCCATTAGCATCGCCAGAGTCTGCAAAGGCACGAGAGGGCTGAGTGTTCTCTGAGATATAGTTCTTGACCTTCTCGCCTTTAGTAGTCTTCAAAGCTCCTGCACCGACCACGATAGCTGTGACAATGATGAGCAGTAGAATCATGACTTTGATCATAGCCAACATGTTGTTGAGAAGAATACCTGCTCGCCGAGAAAAGGTATGAATGAAGCAAGTGAGGATTGCGATTCCGATAGCAATACCTCTGATTGCTCCAGGAGCTGGGTCAGTGTTGCCAGATGCATAAAGCACTCTTGTAGCAAAACTGATGCAGTTGCCTGCCATGTTTCCGAGAGCCACGAAACAGAATCCGAACATACACGTACTGAGAAGTACGGTGCCTCTTCTGTATGCGGGCTTCTGGTAAACATATTGGAGGTAATTGAGGTCACCGCCGCTGCGAGGAACACTCTGTTCAATGCCGTTGATGGTGTAACGGGGCACATTGAGACCGTACTCTATGTAGACGTGAACGCCTGAGAGACAGTATATGATACCCGCCAGCCAGAGGAGAAGAGATGCGCCCGTTGAACGGGTTCCTTCCATTACTCTCTGTGGTGAATTGAAGATGCCGGTTCCTGTGATGAGAGTTAGCATCTCAGTTGCAGAGTAGCACAGTGTCCCAAGACCATATTTCCGCTCTGGATTAAACCACTAAGTTTGAATCGTGATATGAGTAGGGAGAAGAGATGGATGACGAGAGTTAGAAGAGCAACTTCCAAATAGAAACTCAAGCTTGGGCCAAGGAAGGAGCGAACCATGGATCTTAAAGGTATAAGCAGACTTCCCCACTTGGGTCTCATCCGATCTCTGGGTTCTCAACTTAATTTCAACTTCAACACAACATCACCAAAATCCATCATGAAAACGCTCTATGATATCTCAAGAAACAACATCGAAAAACCCCCGAAAACAATGCGACATACCAATCATTCGGTTGAGAACCAGGCACATGACATCAAAGTACCCGAGCTTGAAGGCTTCCTTGGGTGCTGATGTAAAGATGCCATTGGGGTTGTCGGTTTCCCTAAAGATCACCGAACGGTCGCTATCCCATTCTGGCTCTTCACGCCGCGGTGGCTCACGATTGTGATCCTGATATGCTGCAAAGTCGTTCATTGTGATTCTTGATGCAGCCGGAAGCTGCAGCTCGAAAAGGTCGAAAGACTGGAGTTGGTCTGGGGAACCAGCTTACACCTCAATTTGAAGCCAAAGTTGGCATCGAGTCAACGATATCTCGAAATTAGGGTAAACAACACAAAGAACAAGCTCCGATATGAGCTACACAGCTATCTGGGACCATGGGTATTAAGTAACGCTCTCTGGAACTCATGCAGGCAGGGTTCGACGATCACACCAAAGCCGGGCGTAGAGCAATCAGCCCAAAATGGCTGACCGACCAAGCAAAGGACGGTTTTCAAGCCTCATCACCATCGTGTGACCTTATCAACTCCCTGCAGGGACTGGTCGTTCTAGGCAGACTTTCCCCTCACTTCAGACAAGAATTCGACAGCCTTATTGCCTACCAAAACGCCTTATCCATACCTTCCAACCACATCAAAAACCGCAACGCTAGCCGTTGCGTTTCTAGCGCCGTTTTTATCGCTTGAACAGCCAATCTGTCAACCCTGCATTACACAGCCCCGATGCATCTCAGACATGGCTCACAGACATGCCAAGCCAGAGCTGAAAGAACCCCGGATACCAAAACCTCATCCTCGGGATGACTTGTCTGAAGCTTGGGGACGTGCGACTTGACTTGGGATGACACAAGATGGATCATCCTATGTTCTCCGTCATATGTCCGACCTGGATCATAGCGAAGAATAAGCATACTGTTCTCAGACAACCAAAGCTCCAATAGCTAGGTGCATGCTTCTTGATAAGAGCAAGCAAGCTACCGTCCGTTCCTGACCCTCCACCCCGCATGCTCGCGCTGGTAACCCACATCAGTAACCGATGCCCCGTTGACTGACCGAATCAGCCACGCCTCCGTGTCAGTCTGTCATCGGTGCCTGAGAAGAGCTCTTTTCTCTTTCTGCGGCGAGGTTCATCGATTTTGGGTCAGCCCTGGCCAGCCACTCCGGACTGTACGCGTCCCCCGTACAGAGCTTGCATACTGCGTTCTTATCTTCTTTCCTGAAGGCCCATCTGGCCCTTGCATCTCTCCTTCGGGGCGAGTGTGTGGGTGTTACCCATACCAATCAGACCGTCCCAGGTGAAGCTCTGTCACATTTCTTCTGTTGGCCTCCCGAGCAACAGCCCTGCCAACAATATTTCTTAAGATATTGCTGCCCGTCACTCGTCCACAACTTCCTCTGGCCCCGATAACGGTTGCATTTCCCCAAGTGATCGTCTTTAGCTTTTGTTCAAATCCCAGGTCCCTGCCATCTGAGGCTCTTTTGTAACATCAACCAAAGCAGCGTTCGATGGCAGGCCCTCTCCAGGTTGGAGACCTTATCAGCCTTGGGCGCCTAGCCTGGGATGTCTACCGCTATGGCTGGTCTGAAGATCATAATGCAAGTAAGTGATTCATACGCGATGCATTTGTTTCTCCTGCGAGATATGCCTTGCGGGCCTTCACCAACATACTGCTTTTGTCGAAGGTCAACCTTCACGAATAGGTACACGTACTTGGCGATTGCTCACCCCTTCATCCCTCCACCTTCCGTAGATGTAACATCGGTCTGATTGTATGGCAGCAAAACAATATGAAGAATTTGGAAGAGATGTTAGAGGTCTCGCCGAGAATCTCGACATCCTCAGCAGAGTAGTTGCAGGGGCAGACAACTCTCTCCAGAGTCAAAGACGACAAGGTGCACCAGCAAGGCTACGATGGGACAGGATGTCGCTGGTTCAGATTATTGGGGACTACGAAATGACATTACGAGAATGCAATGAACTTCTCAGATCAAATAATCGATATCGTGTAGGAACCAACCCTTTACGCAACTTGGAATGGAATGTACTCGTTCAGCCTGCAGCCGATCAATTACGCCAAAGGATCATGCTGCACAACTCCAAGATTCTGCACGTCTTGAAACCGTTCGAAGTGTAAGTGAATTAAGTTGGTATTATTTCAGTAAGCTGACGAGCTCAGTGATCTCCTGTTACGAGTACGGCAAGATATCGAGCTCATGCATCGAGACCTCGCGGACCGCATCACAGCTGCTCATTATGACATTCGCCGTCTGATGGGAGTTCTCATCCCTGACCTTGACGAAGCCCTCGACCAAAGAGTTCAGCGCAGTGTTGTTCTATTAGAAGTGCCAGTGGACTTGGACGATCAGTTCCGTTTTGCAGCGCTCACTGGTCACCCTGAGTATCGCATCGAGGAGGACTTTGAGCTCCCCGAGCTGTCGGATGCGTTCATATTGAACTTTCACAAAAGCACAATCAACTTCAAGTCTGGTATGGTGGTCGAAGATCGTGTTCCGACGATTGACCAGTATCTCAACTTATTGAAGTGTGTATGGATTTTCAAGAGAATTCAAGCGGCCCCTGCTTTACGGGACGCGGATAAAGACACTTCCCACTGGCCATCCTACGCCCGACAACTGGAAGATGTAAGTAGTGCGTCAGGAGAGATGCATCGTACGGACTAACGGGAGTAGGATCTATCATCACAATGCGCTCGATTCGGTCGCGAGTTGGTAACGCCAAGAATAATTACTTCGACGCTCAAACGAGACATGTTCACGATCTGGCCAGACAAGGAACCGGCCCCTCTTGTTGATCTGGTTACAAAAGACGAGATGATGGAACAACTGCTAGAGGTGTAAGCTTGACACATCCCCCGTTGTTTCGAAGATACTAACAATAACAGGAATTTGCAGAGCTATAGTCCAGGTATCGAAAAGGAAGCCAAGCTCCTTCGAAGGCTAGACGCAGATGGACGAAGATTCAGAATCATCATGTCTGGGTCAGCCCAAGCGTCATCGGGCAAACTAAGACAGCAAAGTGAGTAGACTCTTTTCTATCCGAGTCTAAATGCTAACTTGAATAGCCGAGAAATTCGACTTCGATGTTACTACAATGGTATTCAACCCACAATATGCCTTGCCCACTGGCACTCACATGACACAAGAGATCATCCTACGGCAGAACGAAAGAATCGCAAGGCTAGATTTTATGGACGGAGCTGATATACTGAAGTTCCAACAAGCGGTTACTGGATTCAAGCCATGGGCATCTGCCACACAGTACGACTGCCAAGTCATTTTCGTTCTGGGTGGCGTCAAAGAGACAATCATGGAGAACGCTTGTCTTCAGCTCTGGATACCCAAATCGACCGAGGGTTCACTCGTCACTAATAGCGATGCCGCAGTCAACACCATCAAGACTTCATCAAGCCGTCAAAACTCCATATCGACACTTGCCTCCGGAGCGATACCAAGTTCCCCCATTTCTGGGAGCAGGCCATATGCCTCGCCTGGGTCAACGCTTTCTTCCTATGGAAATGGCGGAGACGGCTTTGCAATGGGTCCTCCCGGTCGCCACCCAAGCCTCCCAACCATACCGCAGAGACTACCTATGGGGCCTGATTTCTATGGCTCGTGGCCAGGACGAACTTCTCCAGAGCCATTAGGGTCCTCCTCTATTGAAAGACAAAACTTCTTCCCGATACCAGGACCTCCACGGCAGTCTCCACCACGGAAGCCTGTCGGGTCAACCCCATCTCCTCGTCGCTCCAGCTCTCTCTTTCCGCCTCCATCTAGCAGTACAACAATGACCAACAATGGACGCTCCTTCAGTATCTCAAGCGGCGTTTCAAGTAACAGCAACTCATCCAACAGCGACGTCCGCAGTGTCAGTATATCAACAGGGACAAACTCTACAGGGCTTCTACACAAGCGTCCAGTCAAGCCAATGCTGGTCTTGTTCACACAAAACCGTAAAGGAGACAAGTTCTCATTCGTGACGGTTCAGATTGACGACGAAACAAACATGAATCCAGAGCGCTGCAATTGTCGCCGATCTGGAAGAGATGGGGCATCCTGCGACATTGCGGCCATCGAGAAGAAAAAGGGCGATGCTACTATTTCAGCTCGACGATATGAGCAGTCACCATCGGACGGCGAGATGGACTGGAACTTGGCCCGATTGGCGCTGAACAACCCTGCCTCAACGAGCGATAGTGTGAACTGGCCCAATCTCAAGCGTCTTAGCATCAAGTTCCCTAATCCGCTGTCAAGAGCCAAATTCTGCGGGACACCGAGTGTTTGCCATTGCAAGATCAAGAAGGAAGGCGACTTGCTCAAGTGCATACAAGAACGCCATCGTGGACTCTGGGGAGAGGTTCAAGAGAACTACAGGAGGCAGATGAACAGCTTTCACAAGCAGAGATACGAAAGCAGATCACATGTGGTCTATGGAGTAACGAGCTGATGGATTCAATATGTGAGGACATGATAAATAATTACCAGGCTGGTTTGTAGCTTTGTGTCAGCATAGCTTTGATGATTCTAACGAGGCGCGGAGTACCGGAGTCAGAGCGTTGCCATTGGTTACAGGCGTTTTGGAAAGTCGAAAGAGGGATTCTTAGATAAAGGTCGTTGATGAATAGGAATGACTGAACTGCTTTATCAACATCACCTCTGATCTGTTGCGACCGAGTTCTTCAAATGATATATCATATTTTAGATTGCTAGATATTCACCACAAATGTACAGAATCCTGTTCCCTACTGAACATTTACATGTTTCTCCCTCCATCCATTCAACTCTGCTTTTGCGGATCTAGGCTATGCTCCCGACTTGAGCCTGCGATGGCCTTATTCTGTTGCTCTGTCTCCTCATGTATCATGACATTGGTCGCTGAACGGGCTGCATCAATATCATCCTCCAGCTCCTCAGGAAGCGTGAGATTGAGGATCACGCAGATGATGGCAGCAACTGCAAAACCAGTCTCCATGACAAGAACAATAGCGTCGAGGAAACCCTGAAGAGAGCGGTTGTCCCCCTTGTATGTGAAGATCTTATCAAAGTAAGTAGGTAGAAGCGTTGCGCCGTATCCCAGAGCCAGACCGGCCGTGAGAATGAAGCGGTTGCGTCGAGTGAAAGGAACGCCGCGGACAATGATGGACATGCCCGATACAGCCACGGCACTGAAGAGGAAGGTTGTCATGCCGCCAAGAACAGCTGATGGAATGGCAATGAGAGCTGCCGCGAACTTTGCAAAGATACCCATGATGACCAGGAACATGGCGCAGGCAAGGCCAGCTTTGCGGTTGGCGCATCGGGTGAGGACAATAACACCATTGTTCTGAGCGAAGACAGACATGGGAGTCATCGTCATGAGGGCACCAATGCAGCCAGCAATACCATCGGACAAGATGCCGCCCTGAATACGAGACTCATAGGTCTTTCCGGTCACCTCGAGTTTGGAAACGTCGCATGTGGCAGTGACATCGCCAATGGCCTCGGTAGCGCAGACGAGGTAAACAGCGATCAGGGGGAGCACCAGTGGCCCGTAAACTGATAGTGGGAACGTGTGCACCCAGGCGAACGAAGCAACGGGGGCAGAGTCGATCCCGGATCGATCGAAATACCCACAAGCAGCAGCAATAATGCAGCCAACTAGTAGTCCAACCACGACCGAGGTGGATTTCATGATGGGCGAGCCGAATCGCTCACACAGGATGATGGCGACAAAGACAGAGAAACCCAAGCCCAGGAATTCTGCAGACCCCCAGGGAAGAGGATGAGGTGCGTTGATGGTGGGGCAAAGAGCAAACAAGCCGTCAGTTGTAGTCATGCATCCTCCACTGCCTCCCATCCAGTTGGAGAAACCCGACTTGATGAGCTTGATGCCGATGAGCATGACGGTAGGGCCGGTGACAATTGGTGGCAGGACCTTCAACAAGAACTTTGCGGGGATAAAAGAGACGAGGATGTTGATCAGAGCGCACACAGCGGAGGTACCGAGAATGGCTCCATAGCCCTGGGGGCAAGGCAGGGGGTTTCCATCAGAATCTGAAGGACAGAAGCCATTGGCGTACATCTGAGCGAGACTTCCTTGAGCGACAGGAATAACGCTGAATGAGACTCCAACTACAGACAGAACTCCAGTACCAAGGTAGTATCTAAGACAAGGGTTAGCCCAAAACCTTGCCGAGTCCAAATGAGAAAACTTACTGTGTACCAAAAAGCCTGAAACGAGTGATTTGGACTGCAGAGAAGATGCCAGAAACGATGAGAGCGGTTGAGACGAGGTATTGTTGTTGCTCAGGTAGTAAATTGGCGCTGCCACTGATGATTATGGGTGGTGTAATTACACCTGCTAGCATGGCTAATGCATGTTGGAAGCCGAGTAGCAAGCCCAAAAGAACTGGCATCTTATCATTGAGTCCAAAGAAGGGACTTGGGTTGACGCTCTTCTTCATAAATGGCAGGTTTGGTCGAAAGAGAAAGGCATAGTCGTAATCGCCAATCAGGCCGTGCCTGGTAGTAAATGCCTTGACGAGGCCATTGCAACGCTGAGCAAGTGTTTTCGGTGGCGCATGCTCGGGCGCAATGGACTGTGGTCCTTGATCCTCATCCATTGTTAAAGTTGTAAGATGGAGTTGTGTGAAGAAATTAGAAACAGGCCAACACTGGAATGGCTCAGTGTCGATGGCGTCGATCGTCGAGGGGTACAAGCGAAAGAGGTATCTTGGCGTCAATCAACTCAACGGACACAGGCTTCGGATGTCAACTTTGGATGAATATAAGTGGCGATAGCTTTGAATGACTCCAGTACTGAAATTGGATATGGGCAATATGGAAGTTTATACTTCTAATGTCTCTCCGTATAACAACTGAAGTGATTGGCGAACACACGAGGCCGTTTTCGGGAGTGACTAGAGTTATTTTTTAGGCTTAGCGACCCAAAACTTGTAACTGATAACTCGTGGATCCAGAGATAGCTTATCAGCGCTTCTTGTTCCCCAGATGCTTGACAAATGGTTAGAGATGGGGCAGCGGGTGGGTGTCTGCGGGTCCGGGTCCAAGAGCCCCAAGCGAGGTGAGATGAGATGCAGATCAAAAGACAAGGTCAGCTAAGAAAACATGCGATGCTAATCTGAAGCCTGATATTGGTGACTTGATGGCGCACAATCGCTTGTTTAAATATGCAACCCCAGATTCCACGATGGGGAGCTGGCATGAATAGAGTTGGATTGTTATCAGGCCGGCCAGTCGGGGAACCGGTTTTGGAGATGCACCTCGGGACGTGGGGGACGAACAGAGGAGTACGGCCTGTCACAACCATTGGGCTGGGTTCGAATCGAGGGGATGAGATAGCGCATCGGCGCATCGTCTGGAGTTGTCACCCGTCGCCACGGAATATGCGACTTCGGCTGTCTATCATGGCCAGGATTGTGATGATAAACTCAGCTTGAGCAGGGACAAGACCAGCTGAACCCTGCTGGATATCATTCTGAGCTTCAACCCAAGGGCTGATAGATAATCAGTTTGTGAAGTCGGATGACTCTGTAAAGGAGATGGCACCAAGTTGGAGTGACCGTCGGAATTCAACCATCCAACTCGTTCCCGTTTATCTCCAGCGTGCATGCATTGTACGCCACAGTTTGCTAGCATATATGCGTGCTGAAGTTGTGCTCGGCCATGAGCCGTCGGCCAACCACAAGCTTATCAGATAAGATAGAGATGGGAGCAAAATCGGCTGTCGGCTGCGTCCGGTGATGATAGCAAAGAGCTTGTGATTCTTGGGAGAACGGAGGCGGGCGACTGCGCAATAAATTCCATTTTGAAGATGTAGATGATTGTACGGAGCTGAAAGAAGGGCGATCGGTCGGTTGGAGATGTTATCACAGCTGCGAGACTAGAACAAGCGGCGACAAAGTCATGGAATTGCGTAAAGGCCGCCAGCGCTCCAGATTGATCTTGGTAATTGATGCGACAATGATTGAAAAGGGAGAAAATAAGCTGGTGTTTTAAGGCCAGCAAGAGGAAATATCAGGCAAGAGCTTAGAGGGGCAGGTTGGCTTGAGCTAAAGGCGGGAGGCACCGGAGACTGCCGTTATGTGCCTGCCTCTCCACATCCATGGAGTTTTTGTTACTTAATAAAGTGCTTTGGTCTCCATCCTTGAGCATGAGCCTCATCTCTGATGTAAGTGACGACTCGCTTGTATATAATCACTCACTCTTTGACACTCTATCCCATTCTATAGCTCTATTTGCAACATGAAAGGAGGCCTAATGCGCTCTCCTTCTATATCCTACCTCTTGTGTTCTTTCTCCTTCGTTTGTTAGAGGCCTCCAGATATAGACGAGTAATGTAACAATCAGCTACCGAAACCATGAACCGTTTGAGATACTGTTCTAACGATGACAATACCATGGTTGTAACAGATATCATGGTCAGTCAGGTCAAGTTTACTCAGCCTTGCGTCCCTGCAGCATTATCCGCATGAGTCCCGGAAAAGCAGCAACGTCGCAGATTCAAATTTGGATTACCTCAGCAAGAACGTTCTAAGAAGAGCTTTTGCCGTCTTCTTGTAACGGAGCTGCTGTAGCGCTTACACCTATCAAAGTCACCAGTGCCTTGAAAGAACAACCAATCATATTGTTATTCAATACCAACACTGAGGTAATATGGATTTTATGACACAAAGGATGCACTTTTTTTTATTTTGCCAGTTCTTTCTTTCTTTCTCTTCCTTCCATGTCTACAGCCAACGGCGATCCTCCGTATGACTTCTCATTGGCGGACTTGCTCCGTTACCACGAGACTTTGCTCCGATCATTGCTCCACTTAACGGGGTTATCCTCCGGCCGGGACGGATAAACTGCTCCTAAGGTGGTTTTAGGGGTCAAGGGCATCCCCCTCCGTTACACATTTGACGTCTTCATGACAGAAACAGTACACCTTTTGCCCCCTCTCACATCAGGTTTTCAGGGTCTCACGCAGGGACTGGCACCCATACCCCAACAGACTAGGCGTTGCCACTTGAACTCCCCCATCTTAGGCTCCAGACCATCGGTTGGACCCTTTTTTTGATGTATTATTAAAAACAAAGAGACCAAATTTCCTCTTCTCCTACGCCTAAGCTCCTAGTTCCCTAGCCAAAAGGAAGAGGTGGCGTCTTTTTCTGTGGCGAAAAACCACAACAAACGGTCACTCTCACAGGCAGAAACAGGTGCTGCTAACGGATTTTCGCTCAAACGTCTCGCTCGTCTCGTTGTCTCGTCCCAGGTCACGCCTATTCTATCTGCCCATAATAATGTGCCCTAGCTCACCTTGTGCTATGTTTCTGACTTGTGAATCTCTGAACTTTCATCAAATCTCGGTCGATTTCTTCTTTTCCAGTTTTCGTCTTCAATCCATTATTGTTGTCATTCTGGGCACTTGATTGATGTCGCGCAGGTTGGACTTCGATATACCTCAACAACCGCTACCGCTGCTGGAGACTTCCGGACAGCCGGCATCGGCCCTTCATGCGCCACTCCACCACCGCCATACATCGTTTGTCACCACGAAAAGTTACTGATCCCGATCTCGTTGCTATCCGTGACAAGCTTCTTGACGCTCTCGCCCTCAAGGCGTCCGCTCTTGTGACGCCGCCAGGCACCAACTTGTCTCCTCCATCTTCGCACGCTGGTCCGCCCGGCACGGCCCAGCGACCTCCCTCTCGATCTCGACAACGCCGACCAAAACGTCACTCTTCGTCACCTCGTTTGGTTGTTGGCCCTGGCGCAATTCATCGTCTACCGTCTGAGCTGGCTCGGTTGCATTTGTCTTCACCACTCATTGTGTCGAGCCCTTCAAGATCAAATATCGCTCGCAAAATTCAAGCCGTTATTCCTAATCTCGACAGTCGAATTCTCTGTTTATCTAATACCACCATGCCAGCCCGGGCATCTGGACGAGATTGCGTTATCAGCGTCGGGGGAGGTTCTGCTGTTACTTTGGCCCGAGCCGTTGGCTTACGGAAAGGAATCCCTCACATTTGCATCCCTACGACATACAGTGGAAGTGAACGCCACCCAGGCGGAGGACCTAGCGACTCATCTTCCGAAGAAAAGGGCAGCGGCCACGACACCAGGATACTTCCCACCGTTATCATTTACGACGATAACCTCACCATGAGCTCTCCAACTCGATTCTCAGCGCCCAGTGAAGAGAAAGTCATGGAGGACTTCGCTCGAGCCGACACGCTGCCAAAGTCAAAAGATGCCTGCTGGAGTTACCTTCACATTCCAGGCGTTTAACACCTTTGGTCTTGTCCACCTAGACATCTCTTTTATCATCTCTTTTAAAATCACCTGTCTTGTACCTGTGAGGAGCCTTTCGATCTCCTATTCTCATACCTGGATCCCCACCCTCGCACCGATTTCTCGGATTTGGGATCATAATGATTTTCGCGATTTTCGCACACCGCACGCCACCAACCCCCGCCTCACCCTTCACGCGGTTGAGAATCATGGAGAAAGGAGCATGACCCCCGGTCTGCAGAGTTTTCTAGTTCTCTGCACTTCATCACTGGGACGTCGCGCTTCTCTGCAAGACATCGACCATCGGCTAAGTCTTCCAAAGTACTCTCTGATAGAGTAATTCTGGGGATGGTGCCGCTTCAAGTCCTTTCTCTAGTCACCGGTTCAGATGCAATCCTTGGCGCCATGTTCAATGACAAGGTATTTGCTTCTGCCCCCTTTCCGGGATAGAATAAGTGCACTTGTACTTTCCGAAGCTACTGGGCTTCGAGAAGACTCATCAGAAGAGACTACTGGGTCTCGAGTCAAAACATAAGGCTACTGGGCCTCAAAGAACTATCACCGAAGGTCATGTAGCATCGACCGAGGGATACTTCTCCCCACGACTCAACACGAATGGGTTCTTGGTTATTTCACTATGTATGTGATCGTGCTTCGTTTGGGAAGAATACCAACTGCACATGAGTCGTTGGATGTCCACCTCCTAGGGTGGGCTTCTTCATAAATTAGATAGATAGCCAGACATGAAAAAATTGCAAGGTTGTCAACATTAATACTGATCCCTCATACTTGTAATGAAATTTATCTACGCCCATGATTTGAGCTTTGGCCATTCTGACCATCTGATCACACTACTTCATGTCTACCCCGGGTATCGTAACAGCATTTTCATCGTCGAAAAACTCCGCTCAATCCAAGCCCTCAAACCCCATAATGCCGTGGGCTCCCATGGGCCCAAGTTTGCTCTGCTGGGCCTCCTTGCGTCTCTTGGCCCTGCGCTTCATTTCCGCAATTTGGTCTTCCTCACTGTCGTCGTCGCTGTCGCTGTCAGCAGCCCGCTTGCCGTTGTCATTCTCTTCGGCGTCGCTCTCGTCGCTCTCGTCGTCTTCATCATCTTCTTCATCATCATCGTCGTTGCCTCCCTGGAGCGCAGATAGTTCTTCCCAAAGCTTCACGGTCTTTCCACCGGCACTGATAAGGCGGTTCTCGCAATCGAAACCCAGCGATACAACGCTCTCCATATGATCGTGACGCAAATTGGCCGAGACGTCCACCTCCCTAAGGACGAGGTCGACCACACGCAAGCTGCCGTCACCTACGCCGCAGACGACCTTCTTGCCCAGTCCCAACTCTTGCGGGACCAAGACCATAGCATCGATACTTTCACCGCCGCCCTTCTTGTCGCCATCAACGATAATTCGTTCCTGCTGATCATCCCAGGCTCCCTTGTCCCACATGGTCAATACGCCCGAGCTGGATCCTACCGCCAAAACACCATTGTTGCGATGTCCTTTAGGGCCCATGCCTGGAACGAAGCAAGAAGACAGCAGCTCATCCTCCTGGTCATCGCTGCGCACAAGCACTCCTCTCCTAACATCGGTCACAGCGAGCGTAGTACCGCCAGTGCTGACCCATTGCTTCGGGAATCCGCTGGTGCTAGCACTGGTGGGAGGCAAAGGTGTTATAGAAGAAACATAGTCGGCATGAGGAAAGTGAGTCTGAACGGGCTTCTTTCCCAGTTTGCCGTCTTTTAGGTCAATGATGTGGAGGGCACCCGAGTCGGTCGCGAGAAGCAGGCTCTGAGGGTTCAGGACGTGGAGGAGCGTCGGTGCATCGGGAACCGTAGTCGCAGAAGGGATCACAAATTTGGAAATAACTTGGCCGGTTTTGGGATCAAAGTGCTTTACCAGCGAATCGGTTCCAGCTGAATAGACAGCTACAACATGTTAGGTTAGCAGTCACAACGAAGCTTGTAGGAAGCTTACCTGAACCATCGTGCGAGTAGACCAAGGATCTGCAGCTTCCCTTGTGTCTCCGAGTGCGCCAGACAGATTCGATCATGCTCTTGCCGTCGCTCAGCACGCTCGTGTCTCCATCGGCATCGGCGCTTTCGTCAGAAGAAGAGCTGGATGGCAGTCGAAAGGTCTCGACGTGGCCGCTCGATAAACCGACCGTCAGGAGGGGCTCCGACGGGTGGAGGGCTGTTGTGAATACGTCTGCCGACAGAGGCAGGGTACATGTATTCTCGAACATCTTGGAACCGAAGCTTGATAGTTATTCAGGTAATGGTATGGTGCAGCTTGCTTGAAAAGTACGAAGAAAAAAAAAAGAAAGTTTGGGCCAATGGGCGTTACTGTGTTATCGGTGCGATAACGCATTTAGTACTGTTTGAGGCTCGGTTCGACGGGGAATACATTATTTATTATGAGGATTCTTCTACTATAGCGCAATATTTTCAATTATTTTTTCTGATCTTTATTATATCTCCTAAAACTTATCCCATCCCTTAGTATTCCTTATAAGTTCCTATAGACTTATAAAATAGTCGATTTTCACCATTGCTTTGGTCAACATTGTAATGAATGGGCCCAGGAATTCTAGACTGTGAGGTGCGTAGCTCCATTCTAGAATCCAGGCACCCACCCACGCTAAAAGCTTATGCAAAACATCTTGTTTTCCCACCTCTGGATGCATTTTTGAACATGGGAAATTGCTATCAATTGTTGAGCGCATCATAGCTTCGTCATTGATATCTTGACCTTGCTTTTTTCCCTTTCCAAGCGCGTGCTATCAAAGCAAGCGGCATAGACTTATTTCTTCGTGTTTTATAATCTTTGGAAATCAGAGAGCGCCTGATGACCTTGAGCTTATGCGTGCCTGATTCAGTCAGATGCCCATAAATTCTTATCCATGAGCGGCCGGAGGTTTCATGCTAAATCGATCGATCTTCTGTCGCTCACCCGGGTGGTTCCACTGTAGGATGGTTTTAGGGCCGTTGGAGGCCAAGCGGGGTGGCGATAGGTCGAGACCTGGGTGGAAGGACAGCCTAGAATCAGACCTAGACAAGACGGAGTGCGATAGAGTGATCCTTAAGTAATCCTCCCAACATCGGGCTAAATTCTCGAGGACAGGCTATTTTAAAACAGGCTTGTTAAACCACACAACCCCCAACTTCGCCCGAGGATCTGTTCCCCTGCCGAGGCTGCTTGCATGGGCTAAGTACGTTGCAGTTGTCGATCATGACTGGTAACAAGGTCTCCGAATCAACTCGCGAACGGGAGACATTCAAGTACGGCATTCTTCTAACATTTCTCGTCCTCCCACTCGTCGCATTGTCATCCGCTACCATCAATTGAACCTGTCAGACAGACTCTTCTAACAAATACTCAGATATGACTCGGTCTTTGTCGCCAACTCAGTTCGCAATGATGTCGCAAACCTTATCCCATCGTCTTCATTGCGGCCATGCTCGGACCCTGCCATGACAGCCTTGGCCCAGGTGGCTCTCTTGAGACTTGGCGCCTCTCGTGCCATGATATCTCTATTTGATTGTCAACACCAGCATATTATCGCCGAAGCTACCCCTACGCTTCGCATATCTGCTCACGCCAACCCCCCCAGTTCTGATTCTGATAGCCTCTGGCTTTGTGGCACAGCAATACCTCGAGCCTATGGTATTTGCGATCGCATACTGGTTTCCCAAGAATTTGGTGAACCACAGCAAGCACCATCAACGTTTGAGCTGCCTGTTACGGTCATAGGTGACCTCGCTAAAAATGAAGAGTTTCGAAATACCTGGTACTATCAGACACGACCTGAGCATCGGTTCTACGCGGGAGTTCCAATCCGAACTCGTCGAGGTATCAACATCGGCGTCTTCTGTATTCTCGACAACGAACCACGGGAGACACTTGACGAAGCATCAATTCAAGTTATGCGAGATATTTCAGCATCTGTTTTGGGACAAATGGAACTAACACGATCTGGAGATGGCCGACGTCCTGGTGAACGCATGGTTCGCGGTTTGGGAAGCTATGTGGAGGGAAAGACCACCATGTCAGGATGGCAGACCAGTTCCACTCATGCCTTCAATACCGATGCTAGTACAGAAGAAGGATCTCTCAACCAGACGCAACAGAAAATTCAGAACGAGAGAGATAATGCCACTGCTGTTGCCGACACGGAAAACATAGCGACACCAGATACCTTTGTTCTTGAAAGCCCTAGCGAGAAAAGGCCGACAAGCCCCTTTCACGCAACTGGCAAGCCTCCTCATTCGGCTCCAACGGGGGAAGAATCACGACAATATCAGCTGAACCAAATATTTTCCAAAGCAGCAAACATACTACGCGAGTCGATTGAAGTCGAGGGGGTCCTCTTCTTGGATGCGGGTATTGGCTCTTTTGCTGGCAGAATCCGGTCCGGCTCTTTACGACGTGATTCACAGATCCACGATCGTTCTTCGTCTTCATCCTCATCTTCATCCTCCCCAAGTCGAGGTAATATTTCCGTCTCATCTCCCAGGAATTTAGCAGATTCACGGTCCCCGGGCGCTATGTGCCCTGTCCTTGGATTCTCTACGTCTTTGTCTTCCAGCATCAATGGCGAAGCCCCCACAGGACGCAGTCGAGCCATCCCTGAGCGGCAGCTCCAGAGGCTATTACGCCGCTATCCAAAAGGTAAGATCTTCAACTTTGATGGTGATGGAGTGCTGGCATCGAGTGATCCGACAAGCGAAGACTGGGCTATGGCAGCTTTCCAAGCCCAGAAAGCTCGGAGCAATCAAGAAGGACAAACGGGCGAGAACCAAAAATCGCGAAAGGCAAATGACCCTTATTCACGAAGAAATGAAGGCATGGCTATTCGTGATCTGTTCCCAGGAGCACGCAGCGTCGCTTTTGTACCTCTCTGGGACTCTCACAGAGAGCGCTGGTTTTCTGGGTGTTTTGTCTATACAATGACACCAACCCGCATCTTTACGGTCCAGGGCGAGCTGAGCTACCTTGCAGCATTCAGCGCAGTCATCATGGCAGACGTCGCAATGATGGAGAGTTCTATTGTATCCATGGCGACGACATCCTTACTCAGCTCCCTATCACATGAGCTACGGTCTCCTCTTCACGGCATTGTTCTGTGTGCTGAACTATTACACGATACCGCACTAGATGTATTCCAGGGCGACGTATTGCGGTCCCTTGAGGTCTGTGGTCGTACACTCCTGGACACGATCAATCACTTGCTTGATTGGACACGCATCAACAACTTTGTCAAGGCACCCAACGCACAGTCGCCAAACTCAAGTACTGCCTACAGGAGAGGCGCACAGTCTACTCAGAGAAGCAAACCAACGGACGGTATGATGCATATCACCTCAAATCTGGATCTGGACATGTTGGTGGAAGAAGTTGTGGAATGTATTCATGCGGGCCACACCTACCAACAGCAATCACTCTCGCTTCTTCAAGATAATAAGCCGAATGAAGAACTCAATCGTGACCCTTTTACTCGCCTTGATGGTATGGAAGTTGCGGATAGTATCAAGGCCGGAGGCAAGAACAGCAATAGAGCTGGTCCTGATGCGGTCCTTGTGATCTTGGACATTGACCCAGCAGTAGACTGGGCGTTTCATGTCGAGTCAGGGGCACTGAGGCGCATAATAATGAATCTTTGCGGCAATGCCCTCAAGTACACTACACGGGGTTATGTCAAAGTTTCCGCCTACCAGGATCCTCCTGGGCAAAACCGGTTAAGGGACCGAGTCGTTCATATCGATATCACTGACACAGGAGCTGGCATCGGGCAAGAATATCTCAACCACCGCCTGTTCGCTCCGTTCTCTCAAGAGAATATCCATTCTTCGGGCGCTGGCCTTGGGTTGAGTCTTGTTAGGAAATTTGTTAGAGCCCTCGGAGGCTCCATACATGTTGAAAGCAAGGTGGGCACGGGAACCCGCATCGCGGTGAAGCTTCCACTACAAGCTGTCAGCATTGATTCGACGGAAACGATATCCGCCAGGGAGGAGTTTCAGTCCCAGGTCGTCGAGTTGTCAGGTCTCCGCGTTTGTATCAACGGCTTCACACCTTTCAGGGGAGGTGGCTCAGATAGTCAACGTTGGAATTCTAGGGAGTTCGACGAACATGCCTTGCTGGAAAAGGTCTGCCGCGAGTGGTTGCGCATGCAAGTCGTCGATTCTCTGAACAACGCCGAATATCTTCCTGACCTGATCCTTTGTGACGAATCTCATCTTGAAACGATAGCAAACCAACCTCGAGACGAGCTTTCGTCGCCAGTTATCGTGGTCTGTCGCAGTGCTGCGGTTGCCCAATCGCTTGACAGATCACAGAGGTCATATCGCAAGCTCAATTGGGGGTTGTTTAGTTTCATATCGCGCCCGTAAGTTACCTTTTTGTGGCTAATTATTCCTTGGCGCTGACATTTTCATCTAGTGTTGGGCCGAGGAAGCTTGCCAAAGCTTTTGTTCTCTGCTTCAGGCGTTGGACAAAATTACAAGCAACAGCTGCGGACCGTGCCAGTGTCTCGACCAGACTCGACGAGCCGCCAACTGTACCGATGACAGAAGCCGATCTTGTCAGACATGGGCCCAGTGACAAAGACCGCGGATATTTTGACATTGCTCCAATGTTAACTCCTAAGAAGAGAAGGGCGCATTGGGATGACGATGGCACACAGACTCCATTACCATCAGTGCCTGCTTTGCAACTAGTACATCCACCACCTCCGGATCAACGGTTCCTTCTGGTAGAAGACAATGCTATCAATATGAGGATCCTGCAAACTTACATGAAGAAGCTGGGTGTGGAGTACGACTCGGCCTCGGATGGGCTCCGAGCTCTGGAGTGTTACAAAGCTCAAGAAGGGTGTTACAAGTGTATTTTGATGGATATTTCCATGCCGGTAATGGACGGGTTTGAGGCTACACGACAAATTCGAGGTTTTGAGAAGGCCTCAAATTTGCCTCGAAGACATATCGTCGCCATATCTGGCCTCGCCTCGCAGGATGCACAGGAGGATGCTTTTGCGAACGGACTGGATCTGTTTCTCTCCAAGCCAGTGCAGCTCAAGGAGCTCAGTCGGATTCTCAAGAGTCGAGGACTGATTTAGACAGGGTTGGATCTGATGACACGAACACGAAGCGAACACGATACCACGATTTTTTTTTTGGGGGGGGGTTATTTTTGTAGATTACTTGGAGGCTCTGGCGTTGATGCGGTTTTATCCGCTGTATAATACAATACCCAGGCACGGATTTGCGAGGGAGCGTCTTATTGTGGCATGTTACTAGACAGGATAGAACGCAGGCGCAAACGGGTTCTTATTGGGGGGGACTTGCATTAGGGAATAGGAAACACGAATTAATTTGTACCAGAATCAGAACGAACATGCATTAAAAGATTTTTTTTATGGTTTCGTGAGGTAGGTTGGTGAATCAGGTTGAAAGCATATAGGCTCCTCCCGTCTGAAGCATTGGTTAAGAAACATCCACCTCACCTAGACCTGCATCTGTGGGCCAATTGAGAAAGCCGCACCTCAATCAGTTGCCCTCTCCCGTTCAGCATAAGGAAGGCAATCGCCAGGCGATCAAGATCCTTCCAAAATGCGCATCATCGGAATGATTTTCCCATGGCATCTGCTACTTCTGGCGATGGTGACCGCGACTGCCATGTCCCAAGCCGAGCCATTCCGTTGCGTTATGTATCTCACTGGGTAAGTGCACCTTCCTCGTCGGCAATTAAGATTTTCAGAATATTCACTGACTGCAATTTTAGACAACATGATATTGTCCCATCAAAAAGCGCACTTCAAGATGTTTCGCATGTCATTCTGGCATTCATGCGCTCCGAGACCTTCAACGTTGACTACAAACCTGACGACTACCCGCTGTTCACCTCTGTCTCTGATGTCCGCAAAAGGTTCCCGGACGACACCAAGGTAATGGTAGCTATCGGAGGATGGGGCGATACTCAAGGTTTCGAGGAAGCTGCCAAGAATGAAACCATGCGGAAGCGATGGGCACGCCAGGTTGCGGCCATGGCCACTGCGACGGGCGCTGATGGCATCGACATTGACTGGGAGTATCCTGGGTAAGGAATATCGCAATATTGACCATTTACTCGCTTACTGACTGACTGCAACAGAGGCAACCGTGACGATTACAAGCAAATCCCCAACTCTGAGCACGAATGGGAAATCAATGCCTTTGTATCGCTCCTCCAGGAGCTGCGTGCCGCTGTTGGTGCCGATAAACTTCTTTCAGCGGCTGTTCCAGGTAAAGAGGTCGATTTGATGGCCTTTACGCCCACCACCGTGCCAAAGATCATGAAAGAAGTCGACTTCCTCAACATTATGACATACGACCTGATGAACCGCCGAGATATCGTGACCAAGCATCACAGTGGTGTCTCGGATTCTCGAGACTCCATCCAGCGCTACATCGACCGCGGCGCATCACCTAGCCGGCTCAATCTTGGGTTCGGCTACTATGTCAAATGGTTTATGACCCAGGAATGCTTCCAGGGAAAGCTTCTCGGGTGCCCTACTCAATTGCTTGAGGATCCCGAGACCGGGGCTGATCTTGGCAAGACAGGCGGCTTTAGCTGGCATGATGAGGTTCCCCAGGACCAATCTACATCGTTTAAACGTGCGAGAATAGACGGGGAGTATGATAGAGATGGAAGCTATTTCTATTGGGACGAGAAAGAGTGGCGATGGTGGACATTTGACACTAAAAAGAGCATTAGGACAAAGTTCAGCAAAGTCGTGTCAGAGCTCGGAGTTGGAGGAGTTTTTGCTTGGGGCCTTGGAGAGGATGCGCCCTCATTTGAGCATTTCAGAGTCACAGCCGAGGAAGTTCGCAGGATCCGGGAGGGGTATGCAGTTGAAGATGGGGACAAGGACGAGTTGTAATGTGGCATACAAAAGCGCAAGCAAGAGTTTGGGTAGCAGTGAGATGCTATGACAGCATGGCTTACCCATGTATGCACATGCATGAATCGCCGACTTTCGATTGAATGGTTCGCCAACTTTATTCATACACCTTCCAAAGATGCTCGATATCTCGACCGGGTTATGCGTGGCTATGGCAAGGGTTCAATTAAGCTAGGTTTCGGCAAATCACAAGGTCCAGACTAAACACGCCTCTAGCTGAACGGTTCAGTGTAACGCTGCTAAGCTTATCCTTAGCTTCCACCTCCAACGACACCCACGTCTCCTCTACACGTGCTTGTCACAGATGCCTGTCTCGTACGGACTTTGCCTACTGCTAGCTCGGGGGACCTTTCTGCTCTATGCAGAAGCTGGTCTGCAAGTGCTGTGATCTGCGATGTGATTGCTCAATTCGTCTCGTCTAGGCCGATAACCAACACCGAAGGTTCAACAAAAACCACATCCTGTAGGGATGTTCTTTGTGAATGGGCTTGTCCCTGGGGATCCTGCGACGTCATCTCGGTGCTTTGCCCAGATAGGTTTATCGAGCTGGGAATCAACGTGCAGTTCTCCCGTCCATAAAGCCAGGTGAGGGCCCAGGTAGTATCGAGAAGTTTTGGTGTTTGGTCCAGCCTCAGACTCAATTCAGGCCTCAATTGCTGGTCATCGCCAAGCCTTGTCGGTGTCTCTTGTTCCATTGAACCTGCTTCCTCCTCTGTCAATCAATTGACTTGTCTTGTTCACGATGCGTTTCTCTACTCCTCTCGTTGCTGGCCTTGCGGTTGTCAGCCCTGCCGTGGCTGCTCCCAAGCCTAGCTATGGCGATAAGGAATTGTTCAAGACTGTCAAGCCAATCAAGCAGATTGAGCTCGGCCCTCGACCCTACTACCTCGTCAACGACATGGACGAGGGTTCGCTGAAGAAGAAGCTTCAATCGTGCTCGGAGAAGCCCCAGAAGCCCTCCGAGTGGTCAATTGCCCACCGTGGTGGTGGTACTCTGCAGTTCCCTGAGCACTCTCTCGAGTCGAACCTGGCTGGTGCTCGAATGGGCGCTGGTATCCTCGAGTGTGATGTTGCTTTCACCAAGGATCGACAGCTCGTGTGCCGACACTCTCAGTGCGATCTTCACTACACGACCAACATCGTTACGATCCCCGAGCTCAACAAGAAGTGCACTCAGCCTTTCAAGCCTGCCAAGGATGGCAAGCCTGCTTCTGCCAAGTGTTGCACCAGCGACATTACCCTCAAGGAGTTCAAGACTCTTTGCGCCAAGATGGAGGGCTTCAATGCCACTGCCACCAACGCCGCCGACTTCCTCCACGGTACTCCCCCTTGGCGAACCGATCTGTACGCTACTTGCGGTACAGTTCTAAGCAACAAGGAGCACATTCAACTCACCAAGCGACTTGGTTTGAAGCACACTCCTGAGCTCAAGACACCAGAGGTCAAGATGCCTTTTGACGGTGATTATACCCAGAAGAAGTACGCTCAGCAACTCATCGACGAGCACAAGCAAGCTGGCGTCAAGCCCAGCGACGTCTACCTCCAGAGCTTTTTGTACGATGACATTCTGTACTGGCTCAAGGCCGAGCCCGAGTACGCTCGTCAAGCCATGTATCTCGACGAGACGGGCGACACACCCGAGACCTTCGAGAAGGCCGTTGCCAACCTCACCCGCTACAAGGAGGATGGCGTTCGCTACATCGCCCCTCCTCTGCCCTATCTAGTCACACCCGGTAAGAACGGCAAGATTGTTCCCAGCGCGTATGCGAAGAAGGCGAATGAGCTCGGTCTCAAGATCATCACCTGGACCCTGGAGCGATCTGGTCCTCTGAAGAACGGCGCCGACGGTAACTATTATTATACTACTATTGCTAAGCTCATCAACAATGATGGTGATGTGCTTAAATTGTTGGATGTTTTCCGGGAGATTGGCGTTGCTGGTGTCTTCTCGGATTGGAGCTCGACTGTTACTTATTATGCCAACTGCTTCGGTCTTAAGCTTTAGGGCTGAGATTAGATAAGTAGAAGTTAGACGTTGAAGAAAAACGTTTGAGTTGAGTTTTGTTGTTTTTGTGAAAACTGTGTGGCGTGCGTTTGATCTGTGGTGATAATGTTCAACGGTTATGCAGAGGTTGCGACCACCACAACGGCTAATAAGTATTGAATTTATCTCATCGACACCCAACACCGTAAACTACCCAGAACCAACCCCTTCATGTATAAATACAGTGGAGAGGTTGCCTCAGTTGAATGTTTCTTGATTGGGCGATCTCTCGATATGGCAATTCTCCACGACCCTAAACCTTCAGGGTAACTCTCCCCTGCCAATGACATGTTGCACTACTCGAATGCAGGACATAAAGAGAAATCGAACGCACCCCTTGGGCCATAACGAAGATTATAATTGGTTGTTGGCTTTCTTTAGATTGGCAAGTGACCAACCTCTCGGGATATCGCTTCTATGAAGCTATGCCTGTCTTCACCTAGGGCTGGCCTTGGTTACCACATCATCGTTACCAAGGAACTATCTTGCAAGCCTCCCCCGGATTTCTGTCTTTTACCCCAGGTTTTGAAGAATTTCATTATCTACAGCTATCTTGCAATATGAGCTGTCATACGTGGATTTATATCCATCTCTCGTCTTGACGATATCGTATCTCTAGGGGTATTCGACCACACGGCGCACGTTGGTCCCACGAGTGAGAGTCTGTCTTTCGTCTGGGATGCATCTCTCAACGATACACATCAGGGAAGATGGGCTGTTATATAGTCCCAAGGCAGTTTTAGTCATTGTACGTTGGTTAACATCGCGAACTTGAGCCAAGTGCTAACTATGCTAGGCAACCTCAACATTAGCCTTATACAACGCCTGTGAACTCGTCGCCTTGATCTTCTCCACATTCAAACGCCATCATGGCCTTTACTTCTGGAGCCTTCTGTTGACCACCTTGGGCGTTTTTCCTTATGCGTTGGGGTGGCTGCTTGGCTATCTTGACATCCTGAGCACCGATGCGAGTAAGGCTATCGCGTCGCTCGGTTGGATCGTACTCGTTAGTGGACAATCCGTCGTACTGTACTCACGACTGCACCTGGTATTGAACAACTTGAGAATACAGCACGCTGTGCTATGGATGATTGTCATCAACGGTACGATATGGCACACGACGCAGACAGCGCTGCTATTCACTATTGGACCGAGTGTTGATGGCAACAATCCCACCCGCATATTCGTCGCCATCGAGAAAACTCAGATGACCTTCTTTTGTGCGCAAGAATTTGTCATCTCAGGACTGTATCTATGGGGCACGGTCGATATACTACAGACGTCACTCGGCAACAAGCAGAAGACGATGTGGTATCTTCTGATCATCAACCTGCTCATCGTAGCCATGGACATAGCTCTCCTCATCATCATGTACAAGGACCACTATACGATCGAACAAGGCGTCAAACTCGTCATCTACTCCATAAAACTCAAGCTTGAGTTCGCTGTCCTTGGAAAACTAGTCGATGTTGCGCAGAGCCGCGGAGGATCAAGTGTTTCCGAAACACATCCAGCTCGATTCATCGAGATGCACGCTCGGGAACGTGGAAGAAGTGATAATCTTCCAGAAATAGTACACCTTGAGAACACGACGACACGGAGGATGGCCGATGATGAAGAAAGCATGCGCCATCTTTATGACGATGCGATCAAGCAGATATACAAAGGCTGAAGCTCCTGGACTGGACGCATGACTAGCCAATCGCATCTTGATTTAGGTCTCTTACAGGGCGGGCGAGATTTGTCAGGAGAGAGTCTGTTTGCATAAGCATCGGGATAATTTAGCTGAGACGATACTAAGCAGTTGTTGTAAGAAGCTAGGCTGGGTATGTCCCCGCAGAATGTTCAGCCTTGAAGTGATCCATGCGTAGATTGTTAGCGAGTTCAGCTATCAAGATGGCGCATATTTCTAACTGTTGGTGAGATGCTGTGGGACAGCTGATCACTATGTGAATAGGGACTTTGATGCATAATATCACTGCTAGCGAGTAAGATCTGGTCACACAAACTGCAAGGTTAGAGATGTCAGATCTCACTTCACAACGATCCTCAAATATTCTCCGGCCGCGTGATGCTATGCAATCCTTGTCGCTGATCTTCTTCAGTGGATCATCGTCAATTCTTCAATAATGCTTCTAGCTCTGCAACACATCTCAGATCACAAGATGGCCAGTCCTCGACAAATACCGCCGTGCTCCATATGGCTCAAGAAAAGGCGGTCTCGCCGGATGAAACCTGTCGCTTCGAAGGACTTGGTCGGGGCGTTTGCTTGATTGTGCTGGTTTGAGTATCATGTTATAGAAGGAGGAACGTCGCATGTTGGATGATTGCATGTTTACATGCTGTTTCTCTTCATTCTTGGTATCGTTCTTCTTTTGTTTTGGATTTATTAATTCTCTGCGTCTGGTGCGCGCTTATTCATAATTGCATTGATATCCTGTTGTCGATTCAATATCGAGATATACAATAGGCTTGTAATATTCCCTCCTATCCCTTGTTATCATTTCGAAACCCGATCTATTCTCAACGCTCATTAAACGCCAAGACGGACCATATCTTTTTCACTCGGTTGAACATCTTCAACAACCAGCGAGCTCATCGGTCACAATAACGAGCGTGTTGGCAACTCGCAGGCCATCGAGGCGGCCATGTCCACATTCCCTATAGTTGACGGCGTTACAGTCGCTATTCCACCACCCGAGGGTTATGCGGTAAACTTTGATCATCCCCTTCAACGACATGCCATAGAGTCATATGTCATCTCGGGTATAGGCACTGCACTTGCTTTTCTTTTCTTTTCCCAGTATTTATATGTCAAACTCTGGGTTTTACGTAAACCCGATGGGGAGACGGGTAAGAACCTTGCGCCGATCAGGGCCGAGTTTTCATGTGCTAAGAACAAGCAGCCTGCCTTGTAATTGCGTGGATCTTCTCCATAGCGGTCCAAGTCGTTTCTCTTAGTAAGTTGACCACTGAATCATCCCTGGTAGACGGAACAGCTGTTGAACGGTAGCAGGTTCATTTATTCTCGGTGTAACAGGAGTACATGCTTGGGAACTCCCTCTCGAAAAGTTCAATGAAGGGAATCAGGTAAGATACCTTACAAGCCGTGACTGATATTCGCTGACAGTAGCGAAGCTCACCTTCATATCTCCCATCCTATATGCAGTATGCACCGCCTGCTCCAAGATGGCGCTGGCGCTATTCTACCGAAGGCTTTCGCCCCAAAGATGGTGGAAATGGAGCGTGTATAGCGTCTTTTTCCTCGTTGCTGGCTATAATCTGGCCATCTTGCTGGTGGTTCTCTTTGGCTGTACACCGTTCAAGAAGAGCTGGGATCTCACTATACTTGAAGGTTCATGCGTGGATCGAGGAGCGGTGTATGTCTGCACCGCAGCCCTGGGCATTCTTTCAGATCTTGTCCTGCTTGTTATGCCGTTACCGATGATTCTGCAGTTGCAGATGCCACGACGGCAAAAGGCTGGTCTTGTGGTGTTGTTTGTCATTGGTTCTGCGTTGGTGATTCTAAACTGGGGGAGCTGGCACTTGCTAACTGATGACACAGAACACTTGTAACGTCTGTGGTTCGGCTGGTACTACTAGTTCCAATTGTTGATGCAAACGACTACACCTGGGTTCTCTCCAGTGCGGTGGTTTGGATGTAAGTACGACTCGACCCTGACATAGCAGCGACTAACAGGATCAGCTTTGTTGAAGCAAACCTCTTAATTATATGCGCATCGCTGACGACTCTCCGACGATTCTTCATCCATGTCGCACCAAAATTCATCGGCGAACGCGGGTCATCAGCTCAATACTCTGCAACCAGTAAAGGAACACGACAACATCCATTCCAGACAATAGGAAGCATTAGAAACAAAACCCGGAAGGATAGACTCGGTGTTCAGATCGAGGACCCCGGATTCGACCTCAAAACAATCGTTCAGGCGCAGCCCGTGACAACCGAGGTCACGGCATATGAGACAGACGAGCAGCCAGAACAGATGATAAGGCACCTCCGTAGACAAGAGTCAGTCAATAAGTTTGGCGAGGCAGCCGTGAGGACTCGGACTCAGATGTGGGATCCCCGCAACAGCAGCGATGATGAGGAGCGGGCGATTGTTCAGACGACAACTGTGACAGTTGTATACGGACCAAGAACTGAGTGAGATTGAGGCGCTTATTGTTATTAGCTTGTTCCAAGTATACAAAACCTTTGTCTATTGTCTCGTCTGTGGCCTGGTAACGGTTAATGCATTCATCAAAGATGTGAGATGTTGTTAGCCAATCGTATTCTGAGAAGCGTAAAAGGTGCGTGCATGTTCTGTCAGGCGTTTTGAAACAGATCTCTGCCAAGACTGAAACACGTCTGCTCCCAATTGCCGGGCCAGGATGTTATGTTCCATTGACTGAACAACAACAAGCGCCGACAGAGAGAAAAGATGTCTTGGTCTACGGGCAGTGCATCCATCAGCCAAGGGAAAGGAAAAGCTCCGGGCGGATCCGATAGAGCAAAAAAGTCGTGCGCGTCACAAGCTCTTGTAGAATATGATGAGATGATGCTTTTTAACATTTTGCCCAGAACCAGCTAAGGAATGTGAAAAAGGTCTCGTATTCGGGATGATCACCCAACTTGACTGAATTTAAGACTGCTGAGCCTTAAACTGAGCCATGTTCAGCCACTAGATGACATCACGCACTCTGCTAAAACCCTGCATCAAAACGTCAGATGTTTGGGTCTTAGCACCACGTCATTCGTGAGACGCCCTTGGAGCATTGAAAATGAAAGCAGGAAAAGACATGAGCCACTCAAACGTCGTCGTCAGCGCAGATCTCGAGACATCCACTTCACTTCTGTTTGTCTTTGATTGGCCTGGGGCTGCCTCTTGTGAGGAAAGCTTCGCGCTTGGCTGAGGTGACTGCCGAATACGCTATTTGTTCACTGACGTAGATGTTCTGTCGCAGCACCTTAGCTGCTAACGCTGCCAGCGGCTGGGCTGGCCTGGCCTCGATCTTGGCCCTTTTGGTGTCTTTCCTTGAATGGGCCCATCCATGACTGGCACTGTCCGTCATTGTCCATTCTTTCTAGACTGAACCCGAAGCTGCCGCTGTGAATTTAAATGCTATATCCCCCTGCTGGACCCCTCGTCTTGCTACCGATCAGATCTCTCTTCTTCACCTCACCTCACTGAACTCAACTCAACTGAACTGCTCAGCAGCACACCATCTATCTACATCTTCAATCCGGTAGATCTCGAATCTTCACCTAACAACTTCTGCCATACGACATCAGTATCGTATTCATCATGGCTATGGGTATCATCACCATCATTCACGCCGTTCTGGCAGTCTTTCTCATCATTGAGCTGGGCCTCACCGCATACCGTAAGTGCTGAACCTTTACTCACCTCGCCTGTCTTCATCTTGACCGAGCTCATCTAACAATGCTACAGTCGTCGACGCAACTAACCCCTCGTGGTGGGGAGGCGGTTCTCCTCCTCAATATGCATTCCTGCTATTCTGTGTCGTCTGGTCCATCATCATGCTCCTCTACCTCGCCCTTACGCCTCTCTTCGCTCCCCGCATGTACCACAACATGGTCGCTCTCGGCGTCCTCGCTCTCACCACTCTCTTCTGGTTCGCTGGTGCCACCGCTCTCGCTGCTCACATCGGTGTGCCTCACTGCCACGGACGAACATTCTGTCAATGCGCTCAGGCTGCCGTCGCGTTTGGGTACTTCATCTGGGCCATCTTCACTGGATTGACCATCATGGAGGCTCTCGCTTTCATGCGATCGCGCGGTCACTCTGCTCACGCTGATACCAAGCCCGGCCATCACTATGGTGCTTAAACGATTCAGGATGTAATGGATTGATGGATAACATGAATTGGAAATGGAGCGGCGGTAGTTTTTGGTTGTTGGATTCGTCTTGCTTTCAATTGTTTTTTATGCGACACGGCCGCAAGATACCCTTCAGGAACTGACAAACTCGTCAGAAGCGCCCGATTATATGATTACTTTTGTATTATTCATGGTGTATTGGTGTGTTATGGTTGAGAAAAGAAAACTATCGTTGAATATTTTATATCATGGTCTTGCTATTCAACTTCTCATGCCAGTGAATGAACGTCTTCATCAACACCACAATGTTGGTTGAACAGCCTGCAATTAGAGATAGACTTGATCTGCGTGTGCATTTGACGCTTATTTCCATGCCGGGAGTCATCGGCTATAGCTGCCGAGCTGCATATCCTCCACTTTACGTCATCTTTGCTTGGCTGCGCGAAGCCACTGGAATATGGTGGTGTCGGTGTCAATGAAAAGTTCACGGCATGATCTCATAACTTGGCCTTGGTACAGGTTGTTACGTCCTCGAAGAGAACTACAGTAAGAGCCATTCTTATATGTCGTGAACAATTTGCGACATTGCATCATTACTACCAATACTGACGACTTACATGTCGAGCATGGGTCGCGATCGTGGTTTAGGGTAAGCGTTGATGGTGCATTCTTCTTTTCGCATTACAGCTAGATGTTGAGCTTGTCTCCAGTCTAATAGTTATTTAGTATATCGGATAACCGCTCCCATGAACACAGCTTCCATTGTGTAAGTTCGAGGTTGATTGAAACGGTTCACTGGGCTCTGGCTCTCTCATATCAGTGACGATTAATCTTGGCGAACTGATACAATCAACGCCATGATGTTTTTGGAAGCAGAAATATCCTTACCTCGGCTTTGCTTCCTTTTCTGCATAACTCATCGTTCGTGCACAAGGATTGTATCATTCAATATCTGTAGACATTGTATTCGGTTTAGTGCACTCTTCCATCCCATCCCATCTGATAAGGACCTAGTCAACGCGGGGGGAATGTGGGTTATAGTGGCCCGAGAACCGAGACCCTGGACGATTTGTCTGACCCATTACAAACCACACACAATAATAACCTCAACCTCGACCCGTTATCAAGATATCTCTTTCTTCTACGCACGTGAAAAAAAGCAATAAGATTTGATCGTCCGCTCATCATGGGCCCGAGCGACTGCTCCCGCATGAGCGATGTCACTATCTTCAGGGCGCGTTATTCCGCTTGTAGCAATCCCTTGATGAGTGAGCTGACAGCGTGGGTTTATCCCTAACTGCTTTTCGTCGTGGTGCTGCTATTCTTATCAGCCATATCATGGAGTTGATAGGCGGTGCTGGGATTATCAGCATGGATGCTTATCAGTTGCCTTCCGCGCCAAGAGGCTTTTGGGATATGATGATTTGCAGGAGAACGACATGTTTTTCTAAACTCGGAGATGCTTTTTAATGATAGATCATGTATCACTTGTTTCATGGCGTTTGCTGCCCTGGCTGGTCTTTGTTGTGCTTACCATCAGAGACAAGAGACAATAGGGTCGTGGCTTAAGACTCTTCGGACTTTACGCGGATTCAGCATATCTTATCTTCGAAAGAGCCTCAACTCATGGCATCTTTCACAAGCTCTCTAAAGAACAGGCCTCTCTTGTATGCCGACCATTCCGGCTTCGGCTCATTTGACACCTTGGACCAGAGAGAGCTACCGTCAACTACCTTTACGCTAGGGAAGCCTGCGCATATCAGCGGTAGCTAAAACTCCAAGAGTTGCGGGCGTAGCTCATAGTCAACTGCCCAGTTGACAGTGTAGTATCGCACGTCTGCGGCCGTCCCCTTGTAAGAGCTCTGAAGGATCTAGACCTCTCTGTGACGGCTTTGATGCTGTTTTTGAACTGTACATGTCAGTTTTCTTTCCGGTCGAGAGTCCTTGCTTGGCTAATAATCCTTGAGCAGACTGTTGTTGCTTTTCTTTTCAATGTTCTGGTTCCCTGCTTTACGTCTTCCTATGAGACTTCGACACAACCCTTTCGCGAGCACACACACCACACTCATGGCCAACTACTTCATAATCGAGAGAAGATCAGTCACTAGACGCTGTTTTTCTTTACTATAGACTCATTTTAGACCTTTGCTTTTGT
This sequence comes from Fusarium redolens, assembly GCF_020744475.1. NCBI lineage: Eukaryota > Fungi > Ascomycota > Sordariomycetes > Hypocreales > Nectriaceae > Fusarium > Fusarium redolens. The sequence continues at coordinate 27,390 of NW_025763695.1, read as the reverse complement.
GTTTCCTCAAAACGTCTCAAAGCCAGCCCGCCACTTACATTCTCATCGACTTCAGATCACACAAAATGTCGGCACGAAGCGCATACGCGCGCAAGAAAACAACACAAGCGAAAAATAAGGACCCAGCTAAACATGGACGCGCTCAATCTGTAGCCACATCTTCAAGTGGTGAAGAGCTTTTTACTGACCCTTCGATACCGCCCAATATCCCAACTCCTATTGCGGCTCGATTTCCGCACCAATTACAACAAAATGCATCGATGCCGATGGGAATTAGGGGAGACTGGGCCCCAAGAGGAAGACCAATGATGGCGCCAGATTGGAATCGGGATGCGTACACGAGCAATCAATATGCTGAGGAATGGGTTCATAACAAACCGAGGAGGGCGACACTGCCGGAGGAATATGGGACTATTGAGAGGAGTGGACTACGAACGATACTCGACAAGCGAAGCGACGATGTAAGAAAGACAATAGCGAAAACATTCACATTTCGAAAGAAGGAAAAGGAAGAGGAACCGATCGATCAAGACAGCAATGGAAGCCGACCAAGTGTGGAAACATTACAACCTACCGTCATGCTGAGTCCTAGTCCTAACGAAAGCAGCGGCTGGGACTCACAATCTGTGGCCCGAACAGATACAACATTGACCTCGACATCTTCTTATACGCCTTCTCAGAAGCCAATGCCCTTGACACCGACATCACAACTCTCTTTCGGTTTACCACCCGTAGGACCACCACCAACTGCCAAACTGCCCCCAATCCCACAGACACCTTCTGCACCACCACCGCAGATCAGACGCTGGTGTGGAGGAGGAAGACCTATCACCAAATGGAACAAGCTTCGAAGAGATCCAGAGCTTTGGGATCCCAATGGAGATGTTCTGATCTACCTTGGGAAGAAAGGCCAGAGCTTACCATCGGTGCGAGTTTCCTCTCATATCATTGAAGCGATCAACAGTCGGTATCTCATCTCTCTTCTGGATGAGGGTTTGCTTGATGGATATCTTCATTCTCCGCCTTCACCAAACACTGAATCCTATGGAAGAAAGCTTGGCCAAGAATTTCGAAATTCACCACTGACACCGCCTGCATCTGGACGCACCAGTATTGGAGACATGGGAGGACAAGTTCTTTATGAGATGCATTTCCCACCTCCGCAGAATATGAAGAGCATCGATCAGCTCCGTCATCAGCTCACAACACGCAACTTCTTTGCCCTGCTACTCAACGCTTCGATGGTGGGCCTGTCTTTACACGAGGCTCTATCTGATCTTCACGTGCGACTGGACAGTTACATGCCTCCGAATAACGACAACGTCGGACAGTTAGTACGCTATATCTATAACCGAGATCTCGACGATGTACGAAACAATCCTGCTTTAGCGGTATCACTCCTCATCTGGTCAGAAGAGCCAGATGTGCGGTGGGAAGAAGGATGGAGGGAGTGCTTCACGCACTGCGTAGGCATGTTTGATGTTGTGCAGAAACTCAAAGACTTTAAACAGATAAACCCAAACACGAGGAAACTTATGGAGATGGCGAGTCACGAGATGCAGTATCGTGTTCAGGCTGCAGAGGAACGCTTGGCTGGCTTCAGGTACCAAGACATATGGGCATTCACACCCAAGACAGGATCGGAGATGAGGGCGGTTGAGAGGCTGAAGGACATGTTGTTGCAGCACTTCGAACAGGAATATGGATCATGGCCACCGTCACAGTCTGACAGTCGATCTGGACGATCAATCGGCTCCTCGAGACCCGAAACTTGGCTAACACGGACATTGGTCATGAAACTTCAAAAGGACTTTGGGGAGTTATATGATTGCATGGTTGACAGAGATATCGTTTGGGGTTCGTTGGAGATCCAGTTTGGAAGTAGATTGATGATGGTGTCAAAGAGCAAGAGGAGGGCTATTGAGGCAGACACGAGGGAAATGCACTTGACAGATATGCTTATTGACTTTGACAACAAGCATCGCTTCCCACATATTCCTCATCCGTTTCCTTTACTGCCAGAATCGATCTCAGCTGTTGGCTCGTTCCGAAGAGGCATCGCAAAGACTCGAGGCGACCAACTCAGCGCGTTGGAGGAAAGGATACGACTTGCTTATACTGAGAATACCGGCTTCGATGAACCGGAGATCAAACTCGCTGATGCTTTTGAGCGCTTCGAGAAGACCGACGACACTGGAGACATGGATCCAGCTACGGCAAGGCGTAGTCGCTGGATTCTTATATACGGAATCCTTCAGTCGCTAGCCTCTGTGTCTGTTGATGATGAGAAAGTGCAGTACAACGACAAGGTCGATTATCACTTATGTCCAAGGCTGGAGGGAGCCAAGATACCGCCATGGAAACGAGGAACAAGTGAAAGCATTGGTCAAGAAGCGCATGAGAGATCGTATTGCTGGGTCGCAGAAACAGAACGGACTACTGAGAGTGATGATTTCGGAGACGACGTTGATATGAGTTTGATCAATGATTTCCCGATTCAGCTGAACTCGCCCGGCGCCACGGAGGACCGAAACACGGCGTCAGGTGGGTCTCTCGGCACGGGTTTCATCAGCCCAAGAGTTCGAGAGAGGATGCGGAGGAACCGAGAGAATGAAAGTCCTGTAACGACGGACTATGGATACACGTACACTTAATTAATACCTTTAATGAACAAGACGATTTATGAGAAATTGGCCCACTGAACTAGGTCAGATCGTACCTGTTGATCACGATCCCCAGCCACCGATTTAAAACAGAGTGAGTACCCGCTGTTTCAATGCTGATCTATGCGGATCTGCCGAAATAAGAGGAAGAGGACGTCTATCAGTCAATCGCCAGTTCGCATATCGGTTGATCTCTGAAACGTATGTACAGTAAACGTGCGGGACGGCCCAGGGCGCCGTGCATAAGGCGCGATGCAAGCTGTACTCAGATTGTGTTATGTTCCTGAACTAAGCGACGATATCGGTGGAGATGCATGATTACCAGCCACCGAATCTGCGACAGTTGAAGAATGATGCTACAGATGTTAACTAGGGACTGTTCAAGGGGTTCTCTTGGTTGATACCCAGCCAACTTGTTTTCTGTATTTATTACCATTTTGGGAGCATATGAGCTTACCAGCCTCTTCAATTCTGATGACGTCGCAATACGAAAAGGGTCTGGAACTGCTATCCCTTGCTGGTTATTCTCTTGGCTAGATTGAGAGCAGTGTTTATCCTGATTTGCAATCCAGTTGATCTGAATCAATCTTCAATCGCTTGCTTGCTTGAGTGCTTGCATTGCTAGTGCAAGTCGACGTCATGCTCCAATTTCGGCATCGCCGGTAAGATTGAAGCTGAACAGCTGCAAGTCTGGGGAACGGACGACAACTAACGGAAAAGGCCAAACCTTGCCGATACTAACAGCGCATGAACCTTTCATCTCCATTTTCAGGCTCGGGATGCTTCATAGAATGAGCATGGAACCTAAACACACCGAAAACTCGTGAACCCGACGGCCCTAGAAGAAACCAGCTCGAGGTCGCTAAACTTACAAGGGTTTAGAGTTAAAGTCCCTTACCTGCTAACGGCCCAACCACTAACATCCTGCAATTACAGGGGTGGTCTTTACAAGGGTTATCCCACCTTTCTGTTTCTCTGGGCGTGGTCCTGCGCCATCTATTTCTCAAGCACCAACCACCTTGAATCGTGGGTTTTTGCAAGACCAAGGATGGGAACAAGTTTGGGCGATTGCACTTGCTTTGCTTTACTTTGCTCCGTGGTACCTACAAAATAGACCTTTCTTCCCGCACACCCTCCCTCCCTCGGTTCTTCCTCTCATTCCTGCTACTTCATCCATCTATCACCACTTGACTCAGTCTGATAGCGTTACTTATATCGATCTGTCTATTGCTTGAATCATTGTCTCACTCACTCAAGCATCGTATAAGTCCCCCGCGCACGTCATCTCTTTTCAGCTCCCCGCTCTTTGAGCGCATTACAACTTATCATCAGCGACTTCTGTGCGACATTATCGAGATAGAGCTGCAGAGCTAAACGCCGCCAACATGTTTTTCGCAATGTTCTTTGTCTTCTTTCGGATCCTTCAGATCCTCACTCTGGTAGGTCCCTATATAATGCGCTCATCCTCCAGGTCGCAGGCTAACAGTCAATCGATAGATCCCCTGCATGGGTATGCTTGCCTGGTTCGTCAATGGATTCGTCAAGCAAAACGCCCTGACCCCCGATTCAATCCTCATCCTCTTCATTGTCTCGGTTCTCGCGCTTGCTTGGGCAATCTTCACCCTCTTCAGCTACCACCGCTCTTCGACCAACGCCCACTTTGTCGCATTCGTTGATGCCCTCTTCTTCGGTGCCTTCATCGCCGCTGTTTACTACCTTCGCTACGTTAGCAACACCGACTGTATTAGCATTCAACGTGGCGACGACTGGGATCTCTCCGCTGGCGATGTCCGTGTCATTGGCCCCAGCTATGACCTCGTTAACAACAAGCCCTGCTCCATGCTCAAGGCCTGCTGGGCGTTTGGCATCATGAACATCATCTTCTTTGCCATTACTTCTGTTGTTGCTTTCATGCACGGCGGACACATGAGCGCCTATGACCGCAGCCACTCTTCTCGCCGTTCCTACCACTCCAGCCGTCACAGCCACCGAAGCCGCTCCCGCTCTGGCTCTCGCTACAGCAGCCGCAGCCGTCCTCACTCTCGACGTGTCTATGTCTAGGAACCTTATCCTGCTATTGCGCTTCGCAGGAAGCACAGGCCAAAAAAACGAGCAATCCGGGAGACACCGCCAGTTTGATTTTCTCGGCAATGCATCCATACTCCACTGCAACGTATGCCCAAGTACCACAATACCTCAGCCCAATGACCCGCGAGCTCGCAGCCTCGCGACCTTTTCCGTTTGTCCTATGGCACTAGATGGGCGTTCGAGTAACAACACATCGTGCTCCGTGCCAGGGATCCAATCCTTATTCACCCCATGAAAGACTGCGCAAGGGGGATATTATGGGAAAGGGTCAAGAGACCCAGTTACAATCGCCGCAAGGAAAGCGGCCTCATGCATTATGACTTCTCCTAGAACATATTTCTTATTGTTTGGATGGAATCGTATGGACTGACGACCAACATGATACAATGTTGATGATGTTTCTTTGTCTCCCATGCTTCGGAGGTGGATAATGAAGCTCAGGTAAGGAAGAGCTATGATTAGATACGGGTATGCCGCAGCTTAGGCCCTGGAGGCTGCTTCGGTCGATGATTCTATTGTATATAATATGACTTCACTGTTACACGAGCGATGAAAAGAACAGCGAGCTTAGTACCTCAGAATATATATCTTGAACCATGACTATTCGCCTTTTACTTTTGTCTATATCCCAACGCCGTGTTATGCTAAATGGTATCACTTTTTTTTTCTCTTTTTTTTTATGTGACCTTCCCTCAATGTTTGTCCGATTCTCCGACTTGATATCCTCGAGCAACACCACTTCGACCCTCTTCAACCAATGTGCTAGCTTCATTGTCGAAATCGGTGCCCAATCCTTGCCATGTGCGACCAGAGCGAAGGAACTCGGCTCCAGGACTCGCGACACCGTTGATGCTTGCCAATTCTCCAACGCTGCGCTTGATAAGAGCATCATTCTGCTTGGCCCCACCAGCGGGACCGTCGCCAATCGCCTCGGTGGTGTTGGCGGTAGAGGGGTTGTTGCGAACTGGAAGTCTCATAGGTCGACTTGATGAGATGAGCTTGCCGGTGCGCATGTCGAACTCGGGTGGAGCAGATTCTTCTCCTTCAACGCCCCCAGCGACATCGTCAAACTGATCCTTTTCTGGCACGGTAGCATCCTTAGACTCGTTCACCGCATCTTGAGGCTTGTCGTTGAGTCCCAGCTTCTCAATACCACCCCACCACTCGCCGCCCCAGACCCTTTCATCCTCGCTCATGAGTGCCACTTCAAGCTCGAACGGTGTGATAACTGGCCTCCAGTATCCAGCATCATCCTCAACCAAGCCGCTCTCCCAGCATCCTACCACGACCCAACCCTCAATCTCAGCAAAGTTTGCCAGCTTCGCGGGGTTGAGCTTTCCTACGACGATGGTGTAACTCTTCTTATCTGCCCGAGAAATCTTCTCGCGCAGAGTATTGATAGAACTCAAGTAGTTCGCAACTGAAAGTGTATTCACGAGGATACCGATCACACCGGCAGAAGCGAGCGACAGCACCTTCGCGAATCGACGACGAAGGAGACCTGCCGTGCGAATAGTAGGGTTCTCAAGGGTTGAATATGGCGTGGCGAGGACGTGTAATGAGGCAAATCGTGAGTATAGAGCGAGAAGGAGCGCAGAGGGCGGGTCGGAGATGTGGATGATGGAGTAAGCCTTCCAGTGTTCGTCGTCATGAGCGTCGTCGGAAAGGATCTTGCGGTTGGGTATCAAGGCGGCGGGATCGCGCGTTACTGCTGTGGAAACAACATCGGTATAACCCTCGTCTTTCAGAAGGGAAACCACTTTATCAACGTGATTTTGATATGTCAGATCCGCCATTATGACCAGCTTGACAGTCTTGTCGGTAAACTCCTTCTTGATTTCCTCCAAGGTCATCTTGTAATCGAGATCGTGCGTGGTGTAAACGTATATCGCAGGAAGATGACTCGTAGGGCTAAGGCATGTTCGGCCGTAATGAACTACCACATCTGCTGAAACGTGCTCCGCAGCTATCTCGTCAACACAGCAGGCGCTGTAGCTGCTGTCCGCAAGAACGTATATCCTCCTCTCAGCCTTGCCCTCTTCCTGCGCATCGTGTGCGCTAAGCTCCTTCGATAAAGCCTCTACGACACGAGGAGCGTCTACCAGCATAAAGTCCGGGAACTGTAAGCCGATGCGGCTCCATCCTCCAGCGCGGATCTCATCGGCTGTGCGAACAACCTCGTACGTTTCACGGAGAGCATCGTCGGAGAGTGTGGATGTTGGGATGGAGTCGGCGGCGGGAACTTCGAGGATGTGGTCATCTGGGGTTGAAAGAACGGGAGGAGCTGAGAGATCGGACGCCATCGCGTCAGAAGGATAAATGTATGGAATGGATGTGAAGTTTTTTGAAGGTTGGTGATGATAATATTTTGGTGGGGTTTTTGGTGATGGAGGGGAGCGGGTGTCAGTGCGGGGTCATGGTGTGAATTTTAGCATTTTGTGACCAGAGCACCTGGAGAGCTTGTCAATAGAAGCAACAAGTAACCCGTAAATCGACGCATATCATTTTGGTATTAATGATGTAAACTGCGAACAGTTTAAAAGCGTTTGGTATCGACGGTTTGATGGAGCATATCTCCCGTTTTGGGTTATTGGATCTATTTCAAGCGATCTGATTGGCTCCATTTGCATCCAAATCACGAACGAATCAAATAGCCCATCAATGTAATCACCGCTACTCATCAGCTGGGGAGTGAAGGATTGGTAAATATACGGAATGCCTACTTTGTCGAAGCTAATAGATCCCAGGACTTTTGATATTGAGATATCGCTTGACTCGCCCTTGAACCTGGTAGTCAAGTGGCCCCCTTGAACCTTTGGTGTGTATCCTCGGTGAAGCCTTGCTCACAAGTACATAGAGGTGTAAGTCACATCCCCCGATGAGCAAGCAACTGATGTGCCCAGTACTCAAGGTTACTCTGACTATGATGCTTTTAGATACTGATTCTTCAAGGCAAGATCCGCATTCAACGAGGACCAAGCGCGCATGTGAATAACAGATGTGAGTAGTTATCTAGCTTTCTTTTTCGCAAACTCCCGATTAGGTAAATCCTACCTTGGGCTGTTACCGTCCTGGCGCCCGTAAAGAACTGCCGAACATTATAACGGAGAATAGAAACAAAGAAAACTTGCGATTCTCATATGATTTCAACTTCCGAGACAAATAACAGAACTGAAGTTACAGTCGTAGACTCGTCAACCCCGGTCATGTCTCAATTAGGCAATCCGTATACCCAGTTGGGTAATCAGTGTATGCATCGTCAGTGAGGAATACCACCAGGCTGTCAACATCCACAACATATAGTGAATCGCTCCTTTATATGGGCAATTCGTGTGACTTTAAGTGCGTAAGCCATGGCAACTTTGTTTTATATAAAGGCATCTGCCGGCCTTTCTCTCCTCCTCCAACACAAAACATTACCATGGACGACACATCACTTCAACATCACTTTCTTGAAGGCAAAACCATCATCATCGCTGGCGGTGGTGTTTCTGGATCAGCATTCGCTGTTGGACTACGCAAACTATGGAATCCCCAGTTCAAAGCGCCCAAGATCATCATCTACGACCGCGACTCACCAGACGTCGCCGCTCAACGTGAAGGCTACACATTATCTCTTACCGGATACGACACTTCTGGAGGTCTCATTGCCCTGAAGAAGCTGGGTTTACTTGACCAGGTTGTAGGCAATGCTGTTTCTGGCCTCAATGGAGAGGGTGCTTTCAAGATCTGGGGGCCCAATTGGCATGAACACGCAAGCTTCCGCCACGAGCCAATTGAAGAGCTACCATCTTCCAGCGTTAGAATAGCACGCAAGGATCTTCGGAAGGTCCTACACGATAACCTCCGACCGGAAGACTCGGTCCAGTGGGACTCACGCTGCATCTCAGCCAGGCAAACGGACCAAGGACGAGTGCGAGTTCATGTCGCGAGTGGACATCCAGGACACGAAACAATCACCAAGGAAGATTGCGATCTACTTATCGCCGCTGATGGAGCGAACAGCAAACTCCGAGGATACCTTCGACCAAATGACAACCTCGAATTTGCCGGTGCAATTCTCCGAGGTGGCATTGCTCGATTTGAAGGAACGCCTCCTGTGCCCATCGACAAAGACTGGGGTTTTATACTTTCAGGAACCGGCGTTTCTTGCTTCTTTTCTCCAGTCGACAGGAACAGCGTTGTCTGGGGGTTGGCAATCTCGAAAATGAACAAGTCCCCAGATTAGATCTCAAGAACGACAAAATGGTACAAGAAGTGATCGATCGCAGTCTCGATCTTGGGAATAAGTTCCAGGACCCTTTCAGAGCCATTGTGGAAAGGACGGATACAAAGACCGTGTTTGCTATTAACGCAAAAGACAAGAAGGCTTTCACTCATGACGATGTTGACAGAATGGGTGTTGTTTTCATTGGTGATGCTAACCATGCTGTGACACCTTTTGCTGGCTGCGGAGCGAACCTGGCGTTATGTGATGCGTGGGATTTGGCAGAGGCGTTATGCATGAGCAGTTCGTTAGGGGAGGGCATCGCGGCGTATGATGGACAGTCAGAACCACGAGCGAGAGGGATTCTAGAGCGAGCGCGTGAGAAGTTAAAGTCAGGGCATAAAGGGAGATTATAATTATATTAAATAGAATTATTATAAAAATCCCTTTTATAAAAAGTATTATTTTATTATTTTATTATTTTATTATTTTATTATTTTATTATTTTATTATTTTATTATTTTATTATTTTATTATTTTATTATTTTATTATTTTATTATTTTATTATTTTATTATTTTATTATTTTATTATTTTATTATTTTATTATTTTATTATTTTATTATTTTATTATTTTATTATTTTATTATTTTATTATTTTATTATTTTATTATTTTATTATTTTATTATTTTATTATTTTATTATTTTATTATTTTATTATTTTATTATTTTATTATTTTATTATTTTATTATTTTATTATTTTATTATTTTATTATTTTATTATTTTATTATTTTATTATTTTATTATTTTATTATTTTATTATTTTATTATTTTATTATTTTATTTAATTTTTCTTTTTTACTTTTAATTTTATAAAAAGCTATTTAGTGTTTTAGCTTTTTTATTAATAATTTAAATAAAAAAACTTTTATAATAAGCTATTATAATAAAAGTATAATAATTAGGGTTTTTAAAAAAGTAAATTAATTTATATTAAGTACTATATTTATAAAGTTAAAAGGTATTATATTAAGTAATAGTAAAGTATTATATCTCTTAATAATTAATAATATAAGTTAGGCTTATTAAAGTAAAGAAGTCTTATTAATAGTTAGTAACCTAAGTTTTATAAAAATATTAATAAATATAATTTATATAATAAAGGTATTTTTAGGTAATTAATAAGGTTATTAAGAAATTAATAATAATTTAAGTAAATTAGTATTAATTATAATAGATTAGCTTTAATTATAAAGTCTTAATATTAATTATCTTTTAATAAAGGCTAAGGTAATTAATAGAAAATATAAAGTATATATAATAAAACTACTAAGATTATAATATAATCTCTCCCCTCCCTTAGACCTTATCCTTAAGGCCTAGTTAATATATTTTCTATTAGTTATTTTTTATAAGTATAATCTTAATTTTATAATCCTTTAAAATATCTAACTATATATTTAAAATTAAGAAAACTTTTATTAAAAATTATAATTCTCTTTATATCTATATTATAATATTTAAGAATCTTATTATACCTTATTTTAATTATATTTATTAAAAAATACAAAATTCTTATATTTTTAACTTTATAAAATCGAATTATTATAATCCTTATATTACATTAGGAATATCTTATAATAGTTATAATCTCTTTATAGTAATAGGTATATTTTTTTAATATAAAATTATTTTATAATTTTTAATAATATAATATTAGCTAAAAATATTATTAATAAGAAATATTATTTAAAGTATAAAGAAAAGGCTATTAAAGATAAACTAATTAATCTTTAAGTAAAGTTTATTTATATTTATAATATAATAAATACTTAATTTACTAAAATTACTTATTTAAGGTATTAGTAATATTAAATAAAATTAAAGGGCTTAAATATAATTTAATATAGTCTTAGCTTTATAAATAAATTAAAAAAGGTAAAATATAATAAGTAAGCTATTTTAAAAGGTATTATAATTAATAAGTCTTTTTAGGATTAATTTGCTATTATTAAATAGTTTAAATAGGGATTATTAAGCCTTAATGCCTTCCTTAATTCTTTTAGTTTTAATATAAATTCTTTAAGAGTTATTAGGTATTAATACGGTATTTTAATAGTTTTTATATATTTTTATTTTCTAAGTAATCCTATTATTTAATAAGGTATTTTATTTATTTATTAATTCTTTTTATACTTCTAACTACTTTTACTTTATAGACTTTTAGTCTTTTAATTTCTTTTAATTTATTATTAATATTAACTTATATTATATTAACTACTAATTCTAGTAATATAATATAAAAAACTAAATAGAGCCTAACTTTTAGTAATAAGTTTAATTTATAATTATTTTTTAAGATTTTTTATTTTATTTTATATAATTTAATATATTTATAATATAATTTATAATTTAGTTATCCCTAGTTTAAACTACTGCTTTTTTACTAATTTCACTTTATCTATTCTTATATATAAGGTTAATTAGTTATATGCCCTACTATATGTATTTAATTAATTAAGCTAGTTATGACTTTAGATTAATTTAACTTTCGCCAACTAACTTACACAAAACTTAACATAATTCCTTTAAACTCCGCCTTTACCCCGCGTTTATCTAACTAGGCTAGTCTTTACTAATTTAAGATTAGCTGTTTAGTAATATTAGCTGCCCTTATAGATATATTAAAGAGCTACTCTTTATATATAGCTAAATTTAGGCTTATAAAGGCAATAAGGAAAGCTACTTTATATAACTAAAGAAAATAACCTTCCTTTAAGGCTATTTTTAAGTCTTTAAGACCTAATAGCTTATTATTAACTTAATTTAAATTAATTAAATTAATATAATACCTTATTTTTATAAAACTAATTAACTTAATTAGGTTATAATTAAAAATAATTACCTTAATAAGGTTAGATTTACCCCTTAATAAAAAGTTCTTTATAATAATAATAATTATTATATATATTATATAAAGTTTTTTTTATTAGCTGCCTTTAAGGTAGGCTTAATAGCTAAATTAAAATTATAATTAGTTATATAATAAGTATAATTATATAACTATAAGCTATTTTATATAATAGGTATTAAGGTAATATAATTATTATACTATTAATAAAAAAGGTTAAAAAAAGAAAAGTAAGGTTAAATAATATACTTTATAATAAATAAATTAAGTATAATATATTATAAAGGTTAACTAAGGTATAATCCTTTAAATAGGTTAAAGGAAAAAGGTTAATTTAGCTATTAAAATATAACTAGTATTAGTATTACTTAATTAAGGCAGTAATTATATTATTAAGGTAGATAAACCTTATTTAATTTTAACTTTTATAATAATAGCCTGCTATAGGGGTGTTATTATTTAAACTATTAATAGAAAAGCTAAAAAGCTTAATAGCCTTATATAAGGCTAAAGGCAAGGGAAAAAAAATAACTTAGTTATTTTATTATAATATGTTTTATAGCTAAGTAGATTATATTTCCTTTTATAAAGGTTAGTCTTGTAATTGTTTTTATATTATAGTATTTTTTTATCTATTTTTTAATATATTTTAATTTTCTTTTTAATTCTATATATAAAGCTTTTAATTATTTATATTTAATTATAATAATTAGGTTAAGTGTTTTTAGTTTTTATATTATATAATATAGGTCTAGAGTAAATTTAAAATTTAATATTAAAGGTATTGTTTCTATATTTTTATTATATATTCTATTATAAGTAAATTAGGTACTTAATAACTTTTATACCTAATTATTTTATTTATAATCAATATAATATTATAAATACTATTTTAGTACTTAGTTTATTTATTTATTTAGTTTTTTTATTTATTTATAATCTAAAAACTATTAATAATTAGTAATTTAGTCTTATATATTTTATAAATACTTACTAGAACTTACTTATAAATATAATTCCTTTATCTATTAGAATTTTATATAATAACTTATATTCTCTAACTATCTTATTATAAAAAATATAAGTAAGTTATTTTATATTTATATCTTCTTTATAAGGTATATAATAAGAGAATTTAATAAGTTAATTTATTATAACTAAAATACTATTATAAAAGATTCTAATTAAAGGTTCTTTTAATAAAGGTAATTTAATTATAAAGTCTATTATAATTAAACTTTATAATCTCTTTATTATTTCTAATAGCTATAATAGCCTATAAGGCTTATATTTTTATATTTTAGTTTTATATATAAGTTATATTATTTAATAACTTTTTTTATTATTTTCTTAATTCCTTTTTAATTATAATATATCTAGATATATTTTATGGTTTTTATAATACTTTAATAGCTATATAAGAGATATTAGTATATATCTTATATTAGTTCTTCTTTAAATTATTTAAATACCTATAATTTATTATTATAAATAGATATTTCTACTTTACTTTTAATAAGGTCTTAAATATTATATCTTATAATAATATTTTAAATTTTTCCTAATTATTCCTCTAGTTTATAGCTTTATTATTATTTATCAGTTTTAAAGTTTTTACTTATTAAGTAAATTAGTATTTTCTTTTATTATTTTTTTTGAAAGTTATTTTTTAACTTTTATTATAATAGTATTATAATCTAGTTATTAGTTAATAATATTAGCTTATTTATTATTTAAACCTTTATAATAAATAATTATTAGTTAAATTTATATAAGTATTTAATATAATATAACTATTATTAATTAAGTTCTTATATTATTATAAAATATAACATATTTTAATAATTAATATAGACTTTAATTTAATATTTACTTTTTATAAGGTAATATCTAAACTCCTTAAAATAATTAATAATTACTAAGATTCTTTATTATATATAAGGTAATTAAGTTTTACTTTATATAGCTTATATAAGTAAAATATAATTAATATAGTATACCTTAATTATTATATTATTTAATATATCTTCTTAATATAAAATTTAATAAATTAATCTTCAGTTTTATTTCTTTATTAAATTAAATATAACTAATATAGGTTTATTAAAATAGCTTATTATAACTATTTAAATACTTTTTATATTTTTAATTATTATATAAAGGTTTTACTTTTCTTATAAGTTTTATAAATAGGTTTATAATTTTATTAAAGTCTTTAATAAATTATTAATAATAATTAATAAATCTTAAGAAGCTTTATATTTCTTTAATTATTTTAAGTATTACTAATTTATTATTATTAAGATCTTTTTATTTTATCTTAATTTCTTTAAATATATTAATATATCTTAAAAATCTACTTTTTTATATAAAAGTAACCTTTTTTTAATTTAATTAGTAAGTTAATATCTTATAAGGCTTTTAAATCTTTTAAATATATTCTTATATTCTTTTTATTATTTAAAAAGATAAAAATATTATTTAAGTATATATTTAAGGATATTTAAGTATTATTAAAGTATATTATTAATTATTTATTAAAATATTATAAATATATTAGTAAGTCTAAATAGTAATATTAAATATTTAAAAAGTTTAAACTTAATTAGAAATATTATTTTTTATTTATTTATTTTTTTAATATAAATTAGTTATAACCTTTTTAAAGTCTAAAATAATAAAGATTTATTTACCTTATAAATAATTTTTAAGTTTTATAATAAGTAAAAGTAAGGTCTTATTTTTAATTATAAAGGTATGTATTTAATTTTTATAATTTATAATAAGTTATAATTTCTTATTTTTTTTAGAAATAAATATTATTAAAAATCTTATTAATAAGGTAAATATCTTAATATTTCTTTTATTAGTTTTATTTTAGTATTTCTTTAAGGTTATTAATTCTTTTTTATTAAGTTATAAATTTTCTAAAATATAAGTTATTTATTTTAAGTTATATTTATAATCTTAATAATTATATTATAAAACTTTTATTTTAAGTTTTTTTTAAATAGTTTTTTATAAATATAATATTTTTTTAAGATATTTTTATATTTATTTTAATATTTTTTTCCTTAAGTTATTTTTAATATTTTAATTATTTATTTAGGTTATATAATTAATATTTAAAAGACTTAAAGTTTATTATTTTATACTTTTTGCCTTTTATATACTTATATTATATTTTATTAAAGGTAGTAAATTCTTTATTTTATATATACTATATTATTCTTTTTAATTAGGGTTTAAGATCTTTTATTATTTATTATAATTAATTTAT
The DNA here is from genome assembly GCF_020744475.1 of Fusarium redolens. Taxonomy (NCBI): domain Eukaryota; kingdom Fungi; phylum Ascomycota; class Sordariomycetes; order Hypocreales; family Nectriaceae; genus Fusarium; species Fusarium redolens. The sequence continues at coordinate 12,239 of NW_025763695.1, read as the reverse complement.
TATTATTATTAAGTTATTAAGAATATAACCTAGTAGTCTTTTAATTAATATATAGGTTTTTACTTTATAGCTAATTTATATTAAGGAGAATATTAACTTCCTTATTTAAAGAAAGATATTAAAGTTATTTTTAATTCTTTCTTTAAATAAAGTCTTAAGGTAATTAAGCTCTTAGTTTATAATTTTATTATTATAATTAAAGTATTATCTTTTATATTAAGTAATAGTAAGGGTCTTATTTTTTTATTTATAATAGTTTTAGCTATATAACAATTTTTAAGTTAATAAAGTTTATTTAGGTTTATAATTAATATATATTTAGTTATTTCCCTTAATTTAGATTTTATATTAGGCATTTTAATATAAGGTCTTTATATAACCTTAAAGTATTTATACTTTAAGTTATTCTTATTTTACTTTATATATATTTATTACTTTATTATAAATAATATATTATATTTTTTAATTATCTTAATAAATTATTTATAATTATTATTATAATATCTTTTTTATTTATATAATTATTATAAATTCTTTATTATATAATATCTATTAAAGTATTTTTTAGTTTTATATTTATATTATTTATATATTTATTAGGCTTATTTTTATAATAGTGTATTACTATTATATATAGTTTATTTACTTCTTATTAATATTATATTTCTTTAGTAATATTTATATTTTTATTAATATATTAATTTTAGCTTAGTTAAATACTTTTATATAATTAATTAGGTAAAGATTCTTTTTAATTATATCTTTATTTAACTTATTTTTTTATTTTCTTTTATTTTTAGGTATTATATTTTCCTTATATATTTCTTTTAATTGTTTTTTAGCTTTTTAACTATTCTTTTTATAATTATTTAATTCCTTAATAAAGTCTATTTATTTTATATATTTATTAGTAATAGTTATATTAAATTATACATTATTACTTTAAGGTTATTATATTAAATGTATATAAGATATTTTTCTATTACTATTTAATAAGTAAGGCTTATTATTAGGTATTTTAAGAATAATTATTAGAAAATAGTTATTATTAAGTTTTATTTATTTATATAGCTTATGTTCATAGTATTTATATAATAACTATAAACCTTTATATATTTTATATATATTAAGAGGATTTAGATATTATCTAATTTATTAAACTTTTCTTTTTTATATAATAGGTTTATAATATTATTAATATAATATATTTTAATATAAATTATTTTAATTTTACTAGTATTTTTAGATTTCTTAGCTCTTTATATATATTATTCTTTATATAAGTTATAATATCTAATACTAAACTTATTAAATAATAATTAATATTCTTACTTTTATTTCTATTTAAGGCATTTATTTTCCTTATAAAGGTATTATATAGCTTATTATATTATATTTCTTTTATATCTTATACTTTATATATATTATTATTTATATATTTAAATCTAATTTCTAACTTCTTATTCTTTTATTATAGTTCTTTTTTATCTTAAAGGGTTATTTTAATTAAGATATTATTTATCTTTTTAAATACTTATACTAGCTTATTTAAATTAGAGGTAATTATTTTTCCTTTGTTAAGAATTCTTATAGTTTATAACTTTCTTAGTTTTTTAATTTTTAAAGTTCTTTTTATTATATATTTTATTATTTCCTATAGTTTAGGTTATTATAAAGCTTTTCTTTCTTATTTTTATTATATTATATTAACTTAGTAAGATATTTTAGGTTATTAGCCCTTTTATAAGTATTTCTTTCTCTTTAAATTTAATTTTGAATTTCCTTATCTCTTACTAGTAGATCTTTTATATTAGCTTTTTTATATATAAGTAATAGGTCTTATAGTTTCCTAATTAAATTATTTAAGTAAAGGTTTTATTTTTATAATTTAAATTTAGATTTTAAATTAGTAATAATATAGCCTTTTTTATATATTCTTAGAGTCTAAGTATATATAAATATCTATAAGTTTTATATTTAAGTTAGTTTAAGGGTTTACTTACCTTAATTTGAATTTCTAAGTCTTAATAGTTTTAGGCAGTTATATATACTATATCTATTCCTATTATAATTATAATCCCTAGTTTAGACCACTGCTTTTTCACTAATTTCACTTTATCTATTCTTATATATAAGGTTAATTAGTTATATGCCCTATTATATATATTTAATTAATTAAGATCGATTTAACTTTTGCTAACTAACTTATATAAAGTAAACTTAATATAATTCCTTTACAGAACCCTGCCTTTACCTTGCGTTTATCTAACTCTATATGCAGACTCCTTATACTAATTTAAGAGCAGCTCTCTAGTAATATTAGCTACCCTTATAGATATATTAAGGAGCTACTCTTTATATATAGCTAAGCTTATAAAGGTAATAAGAAAAGCTGCCTTATTTAATTAAAGAGGATAACCTTCTCTTAAGTCTATTTTTAAATCTTTAAGACTTAATAGCTTATTATTAACTTAATTTAAGTTAATTAAATTAATATAATACCTCTTTTTTATATAATTAATTAATTATATTAAGCTATAATTAAAAATAATTACCTTAATAAAGTTAAATTTATTTCTTAATAAAAAGTTCTTTATAATACTAATAACTATTATATATATTATATAAAGTTTTTCTTTATTAATTACCTTAAAGGCAAGCTAAATAGCTAGATTAAGATTATAGCTAATTATATAATAGGTATAATTATATAGCTATAAGCTATTTTATATAAGTATTAATATAGTATAGCTATTATGCTATTAATAAGAAGGGTTAAAAGGGAAAGTTAAGTTAAATAATATATTTAATAGAAGTGTAATAGATAAATTAGGTATAGTATTCCTTTAGATAAGTTAAAGGAAGAAGGTTAATCTAGCTACTAAGATATAACTAGTATTAGTATTACTTAAATAAGGTAGTAATTATATTATTAAGGTAGATAAACCTTATTTAATTCTAACTTCTATAATAATAGCCTGCTATAGGGGACTTATTATTTAAATTACTAATAAAAAAGCTAAAAAACTTAATAGCCTTATATAAGGCTAAAGGTAAGGGAAAAAAAAATTATAATTTTTAATCTTAAATATATCTTACTATTAGTAATTATAATTACTTAGTTAGGTTCTTTTAAGTATTATAAGTCTTACTTATATTTTATATAAGGTATTATTTTATTAATTCTCTTATTACTATTTTTAGTTTTAAGAGTTATTTTAGTTATTATTATTATATTATTAATTAAGGTAATATAAATTAAACTTATTTTCTTATTTATAATTAGCTTTTTTTATTTATATTTATATTATTATTTATTAATATTAATTACTAATATAGTTAATAAGCAAGTAACTTAAATAAGTAAGTAACTTATATTCCTTAACCTTTTTAAGCTATAGCTTAAAAGCTTAAGCTATAGTTTAAAAAGGGTAACTTTTACTTACCAAACTCCTCCTTAAATAACTTAAGAATATCCTTATAAGTCCTTATATTATAACTGCATTTATTATATATATTATATTACTAATTACTTAATTAATTTAATTTTCTTTAACTATTAGTTTTTAATAATTTAATTATTATTTATATAGTAATATATATTTAATTAATTACTTATAATACTTTATATATAATAATAATTCCTTTTTTTTTATAATTTAATCTTTTTTACTTTATAATATTAACTTAATATTTTATTTATATTTTAAAGATTATAAAGCTTAGCCTTTAATAAGATAACCTTATATATAATTACCTTTATTACCTTAATAATTAACTTTAAAGCTTTAATAATAAACTTTAAAGAGCTACTATAATACTTTTTAATTTACTTTTAAGGTATTTCGATTAAGATTAGGCCTTAATTATTATTTTTAAGGTTTTTAAAGCCTATAATATTAATAATTAAGTAGCCTTTTTAAAAAATATTAAGGTCTATAGCTATATATTAAACTTTAAAATTATAATTTTTAAGTTATAAAAAATAAGCCTAGCTTTTTTAAAACCCCTTTAGATATTACTTTTTATAAAAATAGCTTAAAATATAATATAAAAAATAAAAAGAACTTAATCTTAAAAATATAAGTTATAAAGTATTTATTAAAATATTATATTTCTTAGTTATAAGCCTATTTTAATATTTTAAAATACTTAATATTAAGAAGCTAAAGTAAATAAGATATATAAGTAAGTATAAAGAATATAATAATCTTATTCTCTTTATTATATCTCTTAAAATTAGCTAAGTTATAGCTTTTATAACTATTAAGGATTAAAAGATAATACTAAATATTTAATTATTTAATTATAAACTAATTAAAGTATTTTAGCTACTTAAGGCCTAGTTTATTTTTTATTTATTTATTTTAGCTTATTATAATAATTTAATTTCCTAAAAGGTTATATTCTTAATATTAATTTATAAAGTAATATTAGCCTATATTAATAATAAATAATATAATCAATTAACTTTTTATATTAATTACCTAAATTATAATAATTTATTTTTAGTTTTTAAGTTATATTAATTTTAACCTTTTTTATATTTCTAAACCTATAATATAAAGTAAAGTAATTAATTTTATAAATATCTATAATATATTAAAGACTTAATTTTAAGTTATTTTAAAAGGCCTAAAAGATAAGAAGGATTCTAGCTTTGTTTAAGGATTATAATATACTAAGTAATTAAAACCTAATTAATTAGATAGTTAGATATAAGGTTAAGGGATTTTTAAAGCGCTTGCTTATCTGGAGCGCTTGCTTATTAACTATATTATAATAATATATATAATTAAATCTTTAGGCCTATTAGCTAGGTATAGTTTATTTTTAGCTTCTTTTTTTAATTCTTTATAATAAATTTCTATTAAGGCTTTATTATTTTATTTAGTTTTAAATATAAATTATTAGAGTTTAATAAAGTAAGTAATATAAGACTTATATTACTTAAATATAATAAACTTTAATATAGCTTATTATTCTTTATTAATTACTCTAAAGTTATCTTTAACGGTTTATTTAAAATTATCTTAATTTCTAAATATATTCTAGATATCTTAATCTTATATATTTTTTTAATTTATAAGGAAATCTCTTATAATAAGTTTAAATTAATCTTTTCCTTTTCCTTAAATTAGGCTTATAATATATAAGAGTTTCTTTATAGGTATATTTAGCTTATTTTAATATAGGCAAAAGTAAACCTTTATTTAAGTTAGGAAGAGGATTATATTTATAACTTAGCCTTTAAAGGGTTTTAGCTTAAGTAGCTTAAGTACTTCTTTAAGGTCTTATTTATTACTTTACTTATTAAATATAGCAGGATATATATTTACCTAAGCTTATAGAATATAGATAATATTATAAAGCTATTAGACTTTAGTTATTATCTAAGTAATACTAAGTAGTGCTTTAATATAAATAAGTATTAGGCTAGTATTACTAGATATCTTAATAATATAATATTACTTAATTATTAATATAATATATTTTAAATAAAAGCTATTAATATATAATAATTAGGGTTTTTAAATAGGTAAACTAGTTTATATTAGGTTTTATATTTATAAAGTTATAAGATATTATAATAAGTAATAATAAAGTATTATAACTCTTAATAATTATTATATAAGTTAGGCTTATTAAGGCAAAGAAATCTTATTAATAACTAATAAGCTAAGTTTTATAAAAATGCTAATAAATATAATTTATATAATAAAAATATTTTTAGGTAATTAGTAAGGTTATTAAGGGATTAATAATAATCTAGGTAAATTAATATTAATTATAATAAATTAGTTCTAATTATAAAATCTTAATACTAAATATCTTTTACTAAAGGCTAGGGTAATTAGTAGAAAATATAAGGTATATATAATAAAACTACTAGGGTTATAATAAAAAGTTATCTCTAGTTTAGACTATTGCTTTTTTACTAATTTTACTTTATTTATTCTTATATATAAGGTTAATTAGTTATATGCTTTATTATATATATTTAACTAATTAAGCTAGTTATAACTTCAAGTTAATTTAACTTTTGCTAACTAACTTATATAAAGTAAATTTAATATAATTCCTTTTATTTTAACTTTAATAGAATTTCTAAACCCTGCCTTTATCTTATATTTATCTAACTCTATATACAAACTCCCTATCCTTGCTATGCCCTTAAAGTCTAAGACTATAACTAGCCTAGTCTATATATTTATATAATAGGGAGGATATAGAATACCTATTCTGCCTTTATAATTCTATTAATAAATTACTCTTTATATTAAGCTAAGCTTATAAAGGTAGTAAAGAAAGCTATTTCTTTTATTATTAAAAGCCAGTTATATCTTAAGGCTTTTCTTAACTTTTTTAATTTAAATAGCTTTTAATTAATTTAGGCTAAAAATAGTATATTTTTTAAGTAATTTAAATTTATATAATTAATTAACTTAATTAAGCTATAATTAAAAATAATTATTTTAATTAAATTTAATGTTCTTTTTAATAATTATAAATATTATATATAATATATAATAATCTTTTCTTATAATTTATTTTAAAGTAAATTTAATTATATTACTAAGATTATAATAAATTATATAATAGCCTTAATTAAACTATAGGCTATTATAAATTAATAATATAATAATAGCTATAACTAATATTAATAAGTCTAATTAATAAAGGAAAAGTTATATTAGGTAATATACTTAAGGATAATAAATAAATTAGGCATAGTATATTATAGAGGTTAATTAAGGAGTAGTCCTTTAAGTAAGTTAAAGGAAGAAGGTTACTCTAGCTATTAAGAACTAGTATTTATATTACTTAGCTAAAGTAGTAATTATATTACTAATAAAGATAAACCTTATCTAATATTAACCTTTATTATATTAACTCATTATAGAGGTCTCTTTATTTATATTATTAATAAGAAAGCTAAAGAGCTAGATAACCTTTTTATAAGGTTAAAAATAAGGGGGGAAAAAATATTAATTAATTAATTAAACTATTTAACTAAGGCCTTTTTAATATAGCCTAGCTAATTTCTAAAAGAGAGGTAAATTATTATATAGCTTTTTTATTTTAAGAAAATAGCTCCTTTAATTAAAATACCTTATTAATTAGTACTTAGCAGTTTAATAGATATTATATCCTAGAAGTATAATAAATAAACTAGGTATAATATACTATAAAGGTTAATTAAGGTATAATCCTTCAAATAAGTTAAAAAAAGAAGGTTAATTTAGCTATTAAGCTTTAATAATTATATTACATAATTAAGGTAATAATTATATTATTAAAGTAAATAAACCTTATTTAATTCTAACTTCTATAATAATAGCCTTTTTTAAGGGTCTTACTATTTAAACTATAAATAAAAAAGCTCTAAGACTTAATTGCCTTATATAAAGCTAAAGGTATGGTGTAGAAAATATATCTTTTATAGTTAAATTTTTAATTTTTTCATTTATTTGCTTTTTATTACTATTAAAGAATTCTTCTTTATTAAATGTAATATTTAAAGTAATGTATATTATATTAAGTATTATATTTTATATTTAAAAGAAACTTATAATTTATAGTTAATTAAGAAATTAATTTATATTATTAGATTTATTATAAATTAGAGATATATATCTTCTTTTTATATTAAATCTATTAATATAAATAATTTGTATTTAATTATGTTTATATAGCTAATTTAAGCCTAATTATCTTTTTATATATTTTAAATACTTTAAAAGAAGCTCTAATAAGGAGTCTTTTAATATAAACCCTATTTTAATTTTTAATTAAATAAGTATACTACTATTTTAAGTATCTCTAGCCCGTTTTAGCACTTAGTTAGTTATTAAATAGTTAATTAGATATATCCTAGTGACTAAAGTTAAACTAGCTACTAATAGTTAAATTAATAAATAGGCTAAATGCTAGCTAATATTACATAAATAGGAATATAAAAAATCATATTTATATAGTATATTTTAAACCTTATCTTATAGTAAAGGCGGGGTTTTATTATAATAATAACTATTCTTATATATATTATAACGTACACGATAAGCGGACCGGACAGACAAGCAAACCGGACACCTTACTTCTTACCTTAAAGGCTATTATTTAAATAATTCTTAAAAATTCAAATTAAGCCTAAAATAGCTAAAAATAAGGGATAAGCTATTTAACTAAAATATCTTTATATTATAATTTTCTAGGAATTTTAGCTATTTTATTTTATATAGTTTTATTATAAAATATGTTAATACTGTAATTTACACTGTATAAATGAAGTTTTATATAGAAGATAAAATAGTTAAAAATCTATAAAAATGATTTTAAGTATAAATAGCTATATTGTATTTAAAATTATTTTTACTGGATTTTTAGCTATTTTATTTTAGTGGTGAAATGCTATAGGGTAGGCTATTTTTAGCCGCACAGTGTGCTGTCCGGTTCGCTTGTTTGTCTGGTTCGCTTATCGTATACGTTATATAGTTCTTATTTATTAATTACCTTTAAGGAAGGCCTAATAGCCAAATTAAGAGTATAACTAGTTATATAATAAATAAAAATATATAAATATAAGTAATTTTATCCCTAATTTAAATTACTACTTTTTTAATAATTTTACTTTATTTATTCTTATATATAAGGTTAATTAATTATATATTTTATTATATATATTTAATTACTTAAGTTATACTTTTAACTTACTTTAACTTTTAATAACTAACTTATATACTTTTTATATATAACTAAGTTATTTATAAAGGTAATAAAAAAAGCTATTTTATTTAATTAAAAAAGATAACCTTTATTTAAAGTAATTTTTAAATCTTTAAGATTTAATAGCTTATTATTAATTTCCCTAGTTTAAACTACTGGTTTTTTACTAATTTCACTTTATCTATTCTTTTATATAATATTAATTAGTTATATGCCATATTATATATATTTAATTAATTAAGCTAATTATAACTTTAAGTTAATTTAACTTTTACTAACTAACTTATATAAAACTTAATATAATTCCTTTTATTCTAACTTTAATAGAACTTCTAAACCCTGCCTTTACCTTATATTTATCTAACTCTTTTATATATAATAAAAAGGATATAAAATACCTATTCTTTGTTTATAATTATATTAATAAGCTACTTTATATATTAGGCTAAATTTAAGCCTATAAAGGCAGTAAGGAAAGCTACCTTTTTTATTATTAAAGGCTAGTTATATTATAAGGCTTTTTCTAGTTTTTTAATTTAAATAGCTTTTAATTAATTTAAGCTAGAAATATTATATTTCTTAAATAACTTAGATATATATAATTATTTAACTTAATTAAGTTATAATTAAAAATAGCTATTATAAATAGGCTAAATTTCCTCTTTAATAAGAAGTTCTTTATAATAGCTATAACTATTATATATAATATATAGTAATTTCTTCTTAAAGCTTACTTTAGAGCTAGTCTAATTATATTAATAAGATTATAGTTAGTTATATAATAGCCTTAATTAGGCTATAGGGTATTATAAATAGCAGGTATTGTAGTAGTAGCTATAATTAATATTAGTAAGTATAACTAATAGGTATAGGAAAAGTCAGGTTAGGTAATATACTTAAGTATAATAGATAAATTAGGCGTGGTATTCCTTTAGGTAGGTAAAAGGAAGAAGGTTAATCTAGCTGCTAAGAGACCTATAGCTAGTATTTATATTACTTAGTTAAGGTAGTATTATATTATTAAGGCAGATAAATCTTAATTAATATTAACTTCTATTATAATAGCCTATTATAGAGGTCCCTTTATTTATATTATTAATAAAAAAACTAAAAGGCTAAATACCTTCTTAAAAGGTTAAAAATAAAGGGAAAGAATTAAATTAAATTATAATTAAATATAATTACTTTTATCAAGTTAAATTTATTTCTTAATAAAAAGTTCTTTATAATAATAATAACTATTATATATATTATATAAAGTTTTTCTTTATTAGCTACCTTTAAGGCAAGCTAAATAGCTAGATTAAGATTATAGCTAATTATATAATAGGTATAATTATATAGCTATAAGCTATTTTATAGAAGTATTAACGCAATATAGCTATTATATTATTAATAAGAAGGGTTAGAAGGTATAGAAAGTTAAGTTAAATAATATACTTTAGAAGTATAATAAATAAATTAAACAGAGTATTTCTTTAAATAGGTTAAATGAAGAAGTTTAATCTAGGTACTAAGACATAACTAGTATTAGTACTGCTTAATTAATATAATAATTATATTATTAAGGCAAATAAACCTTATTTAATTCTAACTTTTATAATAATAGCCTATTATAGGGATCTTATTATTTAAATTATTAATAAAAAAGCTAAAAAGGTTAATAGTCTTATATAAGGCTAAAAGTAAGGGGAAAAAAAGAGCTATTTTAAATAATAAGTATTAAAATAATATAGCTATTATATTATTTATAAAAAAGTAAAAAAAAAAAAGTTAAGTTAAATAATATACTTTATAATATATATATTAAGTATAATATATTATAAAGGTTAATTAAAATATAATTATTTAAATAAATTAAAAGAAGAAAGTTAATTTAGTTATTAAGATATAATTAATATTAATATTACATAATTAAGATAGTAATTATATTAACTTTCTTCCTCTAACTTATTTAAAAGACTATACCTTAATTGACTTTTATAATATATTATACCTTATTTATTTATTATAAAGTATATTATTTAATTTAACTTTCCCTTTTAACCTATCTTATCAATAATACAATAACTACATTATTATAATATTTATTATATAAAATAGCTTATAGCTATATAATTATATTTATTTTATAATTAGTTATAATCTTAATCTAGCTATTAGGCTTATTTTAAAAGTAATTAAAAAAAAGGAATTTTATCTAATATATATTATAATAATTATTATTATAAAAAACTTTTTATTAAAAATAAATTTAAATTTATTAAAATAATTATTTTTAATTATAATTTAAATTAATTAATTAATTATATAAAAATAAATATTATATTAATTTAATTAGTTTAAATTAAATCAATAATAAGTTTTTAAATTTTAAAGATTTAAAAATAGCTTTAAAAGAAGATTATTTTCTTTAATTAAATAAAATAAATTTATATTATTATTTTTATAAGTAACTTAGTTATATATAAAAAATAGCATTTTAATATATTTATAAAAATAATTAATATTATTAAAAACCTGTTTTAAATTATTAAGAAAGGTTTATATATAAAATTAAATTAATGTAAAATAAAAATATAGTTTAAAGGAATTATATTAAATTTTATATAAATTAGTTATTAAAAGTTAAATATACTTAAAGTTATAACTTAATTAATTAAATATATATAATAAAGTATATAATTAAATAACTATATATATATAAGTATATAAAGTAAAGTTAGTAATAAAGTAATAGTTTAAATTAAGGACTTTTTAAATATAGGATTATTATATTTATATAATTTATTAATAAAAACCTTTTAATTAATAAAAAGCTATTTAAATATAAAAAATAAAAGCTTAAAGATTTAAGAAAAAGATTATAAAAAAAGATATAACTAAGGTAGAAAAAAAGAAAGTTTTTTAAGGCCCTTAATAGCAGCTTATATAATAAGTAGCTTAAGGATATTAAATAATAGGCTAAGGAGGTATTAAAAAATATTAAAAACTTATAAGAATTAAGCTAGTTATAATCTTAAATTATAAGAATATAAGGATACATATAGGGTAATTATAGGGTTTAAAGGAAAAATATATTAAGTTTTATATAAATTTAGGTTACTTAAAGTTGGAGACTTAAAGTTATATATTTAATATTAATAATAAAAAAAGGACTAAATAAATAATTAATAAATATAAAAAAAACTTAAAGAAATAATAATAAAAATATCTCCTTATTATTTAATTATAGCCTTTATATAAAAAGAGAAATTGGTATTTATAAAGGTTAAAGCATTCTAATTAGGACTAGTTGCTTTTATATATTAAATTTCTAAAGTAAATATATTTCTTATAATATAATTAATAGGCTCTTATAAAGGTAACGTTATATAAATTATACTATAAGTTAAATTCTATTATATAACATTATTTATTAAATTAAATTAATTATATATTAATATAAATATAAATATAAATATTAAAAGTAAAGTATTGCCATAGCTATATATAAAGTAATATAGTAATAG